>NC_048298.1:310319629-310658553 GCF_013100865.1 Trachemys scripta elegans | reverse complement strand
GGCATAAGCTTTCGTGAGTAAAAACCTCACTTCTTCGGATGCATCCGAAGAAGTGAGGTTTTTACTCACGAAAGCTTATGCCCAAATAAATCTGTTAGTCTTTAAGGTGCCACCAGACTCTTTGTTGTTTTTGTAGATACAGACTAACACGGCTACCCCCTGATACTTGTTAATATTTTGGCAGCTCATCACTGAAACTAACATAGTGTAACTTTAGTGCCCTTGGGGCCAAGATGGAGTCTGCTCTGCAGGCAGCTCTGGCCAAGAAAAAGCGTGCGCAGGAACGCAGCAGGGAAAGTCCCTTCCACCCCTGGGGCATCTGTTCCACCCCCCCAGAGTGAACACACACACACAGGAAGAGTAGAATGACTATAGGAAAGGGGAATATTTATTTACATTGGGATGAAAGGAGAAAAACAACAGGGGGAAACATAGAGGGAGCGGTAAAACAGGGTTACATTCAACACAAGGTCCCACAGGCCCAGTGGTACCACAGTCTGAAAGAGCAGACACTGAGCAGAGTTTAAGAGTCCTGGGCAAAGTTCCAGTCCAGTGGTGAGTCTTGGGTGTTCCTGGTCGTCTACGATGCCAGTAAACTTCCCCCAACAAACCCCCTCTTCTGTCGCTCTCTGCAAAGCCACACAGAGCGACAACCTCCTCACTTAACTAGCCACAGCCTCCCTCCTTGTTCCCAAGGCAGAGTCACAAGCCCCAGTACTCACAGCCCCACGCAGCTCTGGGCAGCAGTGATACTGACTCCAGCTCCGGCCTGTCCTTCTCGGCGATTCCTCCCTGGCACAGTGCCCCTCCTGGCTCCTGTCCTGGGGTGTCCCCGATCAGCCGTTCTGGCCCTCCCAGGCTTCAGACAGGTTCTTGGCTGCTTCACTCTGTGAGGGCCTGCGGACTACAGCCCTTCTGTCTGGAGGTCCAGACACACATCCTCTTGCTCTCCCCTCTCACTGCTCTCCCTGCCCCTAACAGTTCTTCCTCCTTCTGGAACAATCAGCACTTCTCCCCCTCCGCGGTCAGGAAAAAGATTTAAAGGGACCAGGCTCTCTAAACCCCAAAAGGGTTACAATAGTTTGTTAAATTAGCCACCAATAAGCATTTTATCTTTATTTTTCTTGTAACCATTCTGACTTTTATGCCTCAGTACTTGTACTCACTTAAAATCTCTCTCTTTGTAGCTAATAAATTTGTTTTTTTATTTGATCTAATCCAGTGTTTTTAAGTTGAAGTGTCTGGATAACTATTTAAAATAATAAACTGGCATATTATTCCTTTAAGAAATAGCACACTTAATATATTTGTACTGTTGAGGAGAGGGCTGGGCAGTACAGAACAGACATTTCTGGGGGAAGGTCGGGGACTGCAGGTGTATTGGGGTCACCCTGCAGCATTACAAAGGTTGGTAAGAGCCAAGATGTGGCTGGCTGGCTGCAGCACCCACAGACATGCCTGGGAGTGACTCACATGCTGGAGGCTTTGTGAGCAGTCCAGATTGGAGACTACAGCAGCAAGGCATTGTAAAGGGCACCTCAGGTTACAGGGCCAGGGAGACACAGTTACTCATTAGTCTGTATTGTGCTCCGGTATGTCACACAAACACCTGCTTCTCCATCCATTGTTCCATGGTCCTTGCTTGTGGAAACATCTTTCCTGTTGGCCTGGCCCCTGCCTAGGGGAAGCAAGGGGCATGTTCTGGTCAGAGAGCACACGGCAATGATGGGAGCCCTTTTTAAAAATTGGTATCACATTAGCTATCCTCCGGTTATTTGGTAAAGAAGCTGATTTAAATGATGTTACAATCCACGGTTAGTAGTTCTGCAATTTCACATTTGAGTTCCTTCAGAACTCTTGGGTGAATCCCATCTGGTCCTGGTGACTTATTACTGTTTCATTTATCAATTTGTCCCAAAACCTCCTCTAATGACACCTCAATCTGCTCCCTGCTCTCAGTTTCAGTGCCCAGCCCCGTCCCTGTCCTGCAGCAACAATTTCAGGGAAAGACCTGCTCAGGCCCCTGCAGCTCTGGGATGGAGTATGGGTAGTGAGGGTGGACTATCTGGAGATTTTATCTATGAAGCTCTAGCCAGTCTCTATTGAACATATACAAATTGCCTATAACTTGGCCAACTTGGGGTGGATTTCCCTGGGGATTGCAAAAGGCATATCCCTGCCACAAAGTCCCTGCTCCCAAGCATGGGGGGGGGGGGGTCAAGAGCTTCTCAAAGAAAAGGTTACCAGGATTTTTTTTTTTTTAACATGTGCCAAACAATATTTTTCCTAGCCTTGTTCTTGGAAATGGCTGAACCATTTTGGCTAAGATTTTCCAACAGAATTCAGGCTGAGGCAAAAACTTAGCACAGAAAATTCCAGCCCAGACAGTTACAGTTTAGCAAAGTTAAAGAACCTGAAAAGAGGATCTTATACTGGGAAGTGTTGGGCAATCAGTAATAAGTGGCTCTACCCACCCCACCTATATCACAAGCCCTTTGTTTGCTTTTTCAAGGCTCATCACAACCCAGCCCCTCCCAACGTATCTGCTCTTCTATGCAATGTTGTTGTAGCCATGCAAGTCCCAGGATATTAGAGACAAACTCACCAACAGAAGTTGGGCCAATAAAAAATATTGCCTCACCCACCTTGTCTCTCTTTTATTTTCTGGTCACCCTCATCCCCTCCACTCCTTCAGCAGTGGAAAGATTCCAGAATGCAACAAAGTGCTTCACTATAGCTCTAACACAAAGCATGAGCATTAGCATCAAGAGAAGCCAGTTATACAGCACAGCACCGGACTACATTATTCTGAAAGTGACACAGGGAAAAAGGGTTCTTTATGCCCCCTCAAAGTCCAGACAATTTTTTTCTTTTCACTGCTTTACCCTCCCTACTTTTGAGAAAAATTGACCTGATCTGGATCCCATCTTGGCAGCAATTCAACTGTCCAGAGGAGGTCACTGTTGAGCAATATGAAGCATTGGCTCACTGAAGTAGCTGAGGGCACCGATCACATGGGAGAGAAGGTCTCAGGAGGCTTTAGGGCACCTTTGTCCTGGTCCCCTAGTTCATTGCTTAAGGAGCTTGCAAAATATTTGCTTTATTCTGTGTCCAGTTCCAGATCTTCTTAAAGGTACAGTGAGGGCCTACCACAGAGCAGGGGTACTCTACGTGGCATTGAAAAGGAAGCAGATGCCATGTCTGACACCTGGCAGAATACTCAGCTACTTAAGAGCCTGTTTGGAGTTTGTCAATTCATTTAATTCTGAATGCGATGCTGAAACCTCGTGGCTGGATTGAATCCAAATGCTACAGAAAATCTTTCATGAGAAACTATATGAGGCAACTTCTAGAAAGAGAAGCTCTAACAGGGAAATGCTGCCAAGTGCTGGGATCCTTGTTTGTGGTTGCATGGTATTTATTATACAATATAGGCAGGGCTCCAAAGCGTTCCACAGTTTTTTTTTTAACAGCCAGTCCTGTGGATCAGCATGACTGGCTGCAGAGAGAGTTTGGTGAGAGACAGGATTTATGGTTGATGTCAACAATTCATTCTGTCCGGTCAAACACATCCTTCAAAGGACAGCTGTAGTCACAACAGCACCTGCCTTCTCCTCTGATTTGGAGGTGAAAGCACCAAGTGACAAACCGAATGGAAACCCAAGGACCAATTCCGCATCACCCCGCACCTTGTGCTATCATCTATATCAGTGCGGAGTGGGGGCAAAAGAGGTGCCAAGTGCTACCATTCTGATGCACTCAGAATGCACTCAAGTAAATGTCCATTGGGCCCCCCCCAGTACCAGAACAGAAAGCACGCAAGTTGCTAATCACTTACATGTTCTCTTTTATAGCAGCTGTTTCAAGGCACCTCGCCACAATTTACAGCACATTAGATAACATCGCATTAATATACAGATGCTGGAGACCTGAGTCTGGTGTCTCCTGCTCATGAGAGCATTTCTAGCAGTGTGTGTGAATCATTCATACTTTCCCATGTTATACCTGGCATTTTACCCTATTGCATAAAATGTGTAACAGTACACTGTCCTGTGGGGCAGTTCTACTGTAGCAATGTCAATTATTCATGTACTGTTTTAAACACCAGCTGTTCTGTAAACATGTTTCCTCCCTTTGCTTTCTTTTTTGGAGCTAGAGAGAGAGAACATTGTCTTGTTCTACACAAGCAACTTACTCCTTTAGGAAACTCCTAGTTACTTACACACTAAGGACAAATTCACCTCCCCCTTATATCAGTGTTATGCCTGAGTCATTACAACACCTTGTATACTCTTGTGTGCTGTCAAGTAAATAATAGTAATAAAAGTGGGGATCAAAAGGTGATGTAGAAATTCTGACAATATTTTCTTCTAGGAGTAACAGAAAAAGATGCTGAACCCTCTGATCTTCTCCCCTTTCAATTCAAAGCATAGACTTTTTCACACGTTGCATTAATAGCCTTTGGAACTCACTGCCACAAGATATGATGGAGGCCAGCTGTTAAACACAATTCAGAAGAGGGGTTCACATACGTATAGATAGCTATAACTGGAGTTGAAATAGCAATTACTAAAAATGGGGAAAAAGTATTTTGGAAGCAATATAAACCCTAATGTTTAGCACACAGATCAACTTCTAAGTACTGGGGGCTTGGAAGAAACTCTCCTTTGGGGCAGGTTATCCCATAACTGCCTGCTGCAGACTTATTGTTCCTTCTCAAAAGCAGTAGGTGCTGGCTGCTGCTGACAGCTAGATTCTAGATTAGCTGAACCCCCTGATCTGATCCAATACGACAATTCCTACACTCTTATGATCCTTCTCACCTCAACCCATCTCTTTCCTTTTACTAAAATTTCAAAGAGGGCCCAATAGAAATTTTTTTTTCGTGAGGTCACAGTGGATAATATTGTGAAACTTTTACACACACTAGTAGCAATTTTGATCAGAGATTTTCTCTAAAGGTACTATGTCAATACACTGGGTTGATTTCTGTGCTGCAAAACTCCCTGTGTAATTTTGTTCCTTGTTATAGAGCAGGGCTGGGCAAACTTTTTGGCCCGAGGGCCACATCTGGGAAAAGAAATTATATGGCAGGCCATGAGTGCTCACAAAATTGGGGCTGGGGTGCGGGAGGGGGAGCGGGCTTGGGTCGGGGGTGCGGGCTCCGGGGTGGGGACAGAAATGAGGAGTTCAGGGTGCAGAAGGGGGCTCTGGGCTAGGGTGGTGGAGTAGGGTGCGGGGTGAGGAATGAGGAGTTTGGGGTGTAGGATGGTGCTTTGGGCTGCGACTGGGGGGGTTCGGATGGCGGGAGGAGGATCAGGGCTGGGGCAGGGGGTTGGGGTGCGGGAAGGAGTGCGGCTGGGGATGAGAGGTTTGGGGTGCAGGAGGATGATCCGGGCTGTGATAAAGGGGTTTGGAGGGTGGGAGGAGGATCAGAGCTGGGGCACGGGGTTGGGGCACAGGGAGAGGCTCAGGGGTGCAGGCTCTGAGCGGCGCTTACCTTAAGCGGCTCCCGGAAGCAGCAGCATGTCCCTTCTCCGGCTCCTACGCAGAGGCACAGCCAGGCTGCTCTGCACACTGCCCCATCTGCAGGCACTGCCCCTGCAGCTCCCATTGGAGTGCTGGAAGGGGCCATTGGAGCACATAGGAGCCTGAGTGGGGCCATGCTGTGGCTTGTAGGAGCTGCGTGGTGCGGCCCCTGACCCTGTGCCCTGGCTGGAGCGCTGGAGCAGGGCAAGCCCCAGACCCCGCTCCCCAGAGGGAGCTTGCAGGCCAGCTTAAAACGACTCATGGGCCGTAGTTTGCCCACCCCTGTTACAGAGGATAATGGTGTCCTTTGAAAGCCTCCCAGAACAAGGCTGCAATGGCCATACGGTTGGATTAGAATCTTGCAAGGATTAGGAAACAAACATCTCACCACTCTCTCTCTGGAATAGCACTGAATTATACCAAGAAAAGCAAAAATATCACAGACCTAAGACAGTGGGTTCATCATGATGCTTCTAAGTCTCACATTTGCAGAAATAAGCTCTTGTTTTACAAGAAACCCACCCAACTTTGAAAAGGCTGCTACAATTGTAAAGCTTTGGTTACATCTGTGTCCTGGTTTGTAGACCCTGTACATATTCCAAAGGCTCATTGTTCCGCTATTTTTCTGATTAGTGACAGGCCTTTGTGATGAAACAATGAATATCTAGACATCTGATTCCCCCGCCTTTCTCAATGTTGTTTGCCTACCTTCACAGATTTGTCTAAATGTACCTCTGTCACCTATAATGCGGTAATAGCCCTCAAAATTACTTCATCATCTCGCTTCTCCTACATAGGTATGGCTGATTTTCTTTATCCTAAATTGATGCCATAATTGCACCTCTCTCTTTCCTTAGTGCTAGTACCTTTTAGACATCAGCTTCCAGAATTTGCAAGCTTTCAGAGCAAGGAGGGAGAAAAAGCATAAGATAATTTTGATGGCGTCAGTAGTCTGTAGTGCTGGAAAATCCCTTTGGGTTTTAGTGACAGGGTTACAGCAGAGAGAGCAGCCATCTCTGGCACTGCCCCAAACACCTGGCCAAGGTGCAGTCAGAGGGGATTATATGATACATAGGTTTGATTCCCCTCTGACAGAAATTGGAATGTGGTTCAGGCAGCCCTACACTGAGACTCAGGAGATTTGGGTCCTTTTCCTGGCTCTCCCCCTCCACACTGTTGTGCGAACTTGAGCAAGTCACTCCATCCCTCTGTGCATCTGTTTCCCCTCCTTCCACCCATGGTCTGTTTGAAGCATAAGCCCTTGGGGACAGACACTGTCTCTTACTGTGCCTGTAGAGCACTTAGAATAGTATAGAAGTGTGTTGATTAGGGTCTCAATGCACGGCCAAAGAAAGAGCTTGGCATCACCATGGATAGTTCTCTAAAAACTTCAGTTTAACGTGCAGCAGCGGTGAAAAAGGCTAACAGTATGTTAGGAACTATAGGAAGGAGATAGAAAATAAAACAGAAACTATCATAATGTGTGCAGTTCTGGTCACCCCATCTCAAAAAGGATATAGTGGAACTGGAAAAGGTTCAGAGAAGGGCAACTAAGATATGGAACAGCTTCTATATGAGGAGAGACTAAAAGGATTAAGGCTGTTTGGCTTAGAAAAGCGATGACTAAGGGGGGATATGATAGAGGTCTATCAAATCATGAAAGGTGTGGGGGGAAGTGTTATTTACCCTTTCCCACAATACAAAAATTAAGGGGTCACCCAATGAAATGAATAGGGGGCAGGTTTAACTCAAACAAGAGGAAGTACTTGTTCACACAAGGCACAGTTAAGCTGCTGAACTCATTGGCATGGTATGTTGTGATGGCCAAAAGTATAACTGGGTTCAAAAAAGAACGGGATAAGTACATGGAGGTTAGGTCTATCAATGGCTATTAGCCAAGTTAGTCAGGGACACAACCCCATGCTTGGGGCAACCATAAACCTCTGACTACCAGAAGCCAGGAGTGGAAAACAGGTGGATCACTCCATAATTGTCCTGTTCTGTACACTCCCCTGATGTAGTGGTAGAGGCCACTGTCAGAAACAGGATACTCAGCAAGATGACAATGGTCTGACCCAGTCTGCAGCTCTTATGTTCTTGTGTATGTACTGTAATATAAATAATACAGTCATGTGGCTTTTCTGCTCTTTTTCACCCTCTTCAGGATTTCTAAGAGGACGCAATCTGGCCCTCAACGAAGACAGCTCCATGTAAAGTCAAATAGTTTTTGACTAGGAGAGACATGTCAAGAGTCAAAAGAGCTTTTCTTTTCCCACTGACACCGTGGCAAAGCAGGGCTATGTGAGCTGTTGGGTTAGATTTTTAGCCAGTGCCAAGAATGCTAAACTTCAGCCTGATGCACTTTAAATCAGTGGTTTTCAAACTGCGGGTCGCAACCCAGTACTGGGTCACGGAATGGAAGGCACTGGGTCACAGAGGCTCTGGTCCACACTGCCAACCGGGCTGTTAAAAGTCCTGTTGGCGGTGCTGCCGGGCTAAGCCAGGCTAGTCCCTATCTGTTCTGACACTGCGCTGCACCCCGGAAGCGGCCAGCAGCAGGTCCGGCTCCTAGGTGGGAAGGCCACAGAGCTCCATGCACTGTCCCCGCCCCAAGCACCAGCTAGGCACTCCCATTGGCTAGGAAATGGCCAATGGGAGCTGGGGGGGGTGTCTGCAGGCAAGAACCATGTGGAGCCACTTGTGTGCCTCCGCCTGGAAGCCAGACCTGCTGCTGGCCACTTCCAGGGTGCAGCATGGTCCGCGGTGCCAGGACAGGCAAGAAGCCTGCCTTAGCACCCCTGCTGTGCCGCTGACCAGGAGCCACCCGAGGTAAGCCTGTGCCCCAACCCCGCACCCCAATCCCCTGCCCCAGCCCTGAGCCCCCCTGAAAACCTGGAGCCCCTTCCTGTACCCCAAACCCCTCATCCCCAGCTCCACCCCAGAGCCTGCACCCCCAACCCATAGTCCTGACCCCCTCCCACACCCCAACCCCTTGCCCCAGCCCAGAGCCCCCTCCTACACCCAAACCCCTCATCCCAAGCTCCGTTGGGTCATGGGCATCAACAATTTTCTTCAGCTAGGTCACCAGAAAAAAAGTTTGAAAACCGCTGCTTTAAATGGATGTTAGAATCCCCTGGGGAGAGGGAGAGGGAGAGAGTGGGGAAGATTTGTAATGGAAATGTCCCTGAACCATGAGGGGTCCACAAAGCTGCCAGAAACAGAGCAGTCACTGTAGGATCAAATGTCCATCGCATCTTTTTCTTTTATACTCAAGAAATAAATTGTAAGTCATCTGTTCCCATAAGCTAATGGAATGTGCATCATTCCTTGATATATAAAGAATAAATTATACCATGAATCCAAGAAGTACTGAGCCTTCTAAAATAAAAAAAAAAAATAACTGATATGTTAACATGAATCCTTGTTAGGTGACATTGCAATGAAGTGCTATAAGGTATGGGCAAAACAGGCCGAGACACTGACTCACTCATTCAGCTTCCTAGGCTGCAGGGAAAACGTATTGCTGGGATGCAATCTTTTAAGAGCTCAACTTGGCAGTTGACCACAGAGGAAGTCAATTGACTCCCTGTACAATCCTTGCTTAACAGTCTAAAAAAACCCTCTTAGCTCGGTCTCACACAGACCAACCATCCAAATGAATGTTCAAAAGCAAAAATGAGATTGTTTCAGAAAATCCCATTAAAAATAAACTGGAGCATCTAGTTAACCATGCTGTAAACATCATTAATTACCTGAGCAAACATATTTCACAGTCGCTATGACCTGCAGGTCCAGAGAGATGAGGAAAACACTTTCATTAACCAGTAACAGGATCTGTCACCTTTGGAAATGTGCTCTTCAAATGTATATATGTGTTCATGTGATCAGTCCCCGTAACATACCCAGGACAATTCCTATTGACAGCCGGAAGGCAGTGAGTAATCTAATGCAGTTTCTTCTTCTCAGAAAGCCAAAGACCATCTTAGAATTAGGCAGACCCTAGTCAGCCAGCATCCCAGAAACACAACTTTCCACAAGAGCTTTAAATGAAGAGGGGAATCTGGCTCTGGACCTTTACCCCATGCAAGACCTAGCCACCCATTTTGAGGGCTCAAGTGGGACCTAACCATTGTGTGGTCTCTGTGTTTTGTACAGGGGAGAATTTCCCCATGAAGCTGAAGCTCAGGTGGGATTGCCTTAGACATGGCTCTTTAAATCCTCCATGGTTCCATCAGCAGCATGGAATTCAATGTATATCAGTTAGTCAATATACTGAGACCATCAAACACAGGAGTGATACAATACTGAGTAACAGTGAACTATTCCAGTGAGCGGCCATGATCCAAGAGTGCACAGTTCAGCTGAGCTCTGTAGCCAGCAGAACCACAAGGAAGAATTATAGCTCCCCGGTACAAAATGTGTCTTGCTTTTAATTTTATTTATTCCATGGATCCTCGCCCTTGATCTATGTCTGTTCTTCTTCCTTGTCTTGCTGCCTTTCCTGAACCCTCTTCCAGCTTCCCCCTTTCCTTTGCCTACTCAGACTCCACTTCAGTGCTTTCCCTTCCTTCTGGACCAGATTAAAAAATGTTGGGGACCTGTGCACTATGGAAATTGAGCCCCTCACCTTCCTTAAAGCACCTCCACCCATACATGCCCCACTGCACACAGACCCTCAAATGTCCCTCACCCCAGACACACACACACCAACACTCCACCAGCACCCACTTATCCTGACAGCCCCGTCCCCACATGTCAGTCACCCTAATTTACATCCTGCTCACTGCAGCCCCCTGGCGCAGCCCCCAACATCCCAACCCTTCCAATATCCCCCAACCCAATCCCACATCGCCCATTCCTCCCACCCCAAACATTTCTCACTTGCCCTCAAGCCCAAACATTCTCCACTCACCCCACAGCCCCCACTCTCTCCACCACACCCCAACATCCCAGCCCAGAACCCCTCGCCCTACAGCCCAACAAAACTCCCCACTCACCCCCATAGCCTACGAACAACTCACCCCCAGCCCCTCACCCACCCTGGGACCTTCCTGGCCACTAACTTGTGCCCTCCCATCTTAACACTCCATTCCCATCCTGGCCTAGGGTGATTCCTGACAATCCCGGCCACCCAGCTCTGCTCACTCCCATCCCCTGCCCCACACTCACATGGCCCCACGCCACTAATGTTTGGCCCAGTTACACCCTGTCACAATAGAAGGGTGTCCGGGCCAAATTGGAATAAGTGGCATTGCAATCTGGGGAGTAGGTTGCAGTGCCACTTGGTTTTTTGTATTTTCTCTGGTGGTCAGGCGCTCCCCTGCAATGGGGCCCTTGGGCCAGTGCACCAAGTGCACATTGGTTAATCTGGGCCTGCCTTCCTGCTGTCTGAACATTGTCCTTGCAAGGTTGCCAGAGCAACTCTCTGTCTCCCCATTTGATGATCTTTCCTTTCCCTTGGCATGCTGCTGGGCTAGAGATTCCCCATTATGGCACTGTTCGGTTGATTCTTAATTCACAGATGTGATGGCACTCCAGTGAAAGACTAAAATCCTCTTTTTTCCACAGGTCACGTTGCAATGAGAGCTGGTCAGAAAATGGGATTTTTCTCCATGGAAAATGTCAACTTTTTGATGAAAAAAAAAAAATCAAAAACTGAAATTTTGCCAAAAGCTACAAAGTTTTGTTTTTGTTTTTTATCTGCTTTTTTTTCAGTTTTCTAATGAAAAAGCCAAAATTCTCAAGGAAAAGAGACATTTTCAATCCCAATGTATATAAAAAAAAAGTTAACAGCAAATGTACAACCAGCACAACTGCAACCCATAGTTTATCATTCCCCTGTCAATTGCCTTAGTCCGGAGGTTCTCACACTGTGGTCCGCGAGCTCCATTCAGGTGGTGCGCAGATAGTTCCCTCTAAGGTGCGCGCCTGGGTGGCTGCACACAAGACAATGAAGGCCTGCCCACCTAATTAGTGGAGCTGCGCAGACGTGGCTCCACTAATTAGGTGCCTGGACCCTGGAGAAGACACACATGTAAGGTGAGGTGGTAGCCTCAGAGGGAATGGGGACAGGTGGGAGGGGGCAGTGGGGGGAGAAGAGGGGGTGGGGGGAATTTGGGATATGCAGGGCTGCGGTGGCAAGAGAAAGAGGTGACTTTCCCCAGCTCCTCCTTCCCAGCCCCAGCTCAGGGATTGCTGCGGTGGGGGAGAGAAGAAGAGACCCCTCTCCTTCCCAGCCCCAGCAGGGGGGCTGCCGCAGCTGGGGAGAGAGGGCACATCCATCACATTAGAACGGTAAGACTACTGATATTAAAATATGAGTTGTGTGCTTTTATTTGTAGAAAAAAAACCATTATTATGAAGGGGTTTTTTTATATAGCGCTTTTATCCTAAGCACTTTGCAATAGTTAGCTAACGGTACAAACAACATTTGGAAAGATCATTAAGTGGTCCGCTGAGACTCTCAGCAATTTTCAAGTGGTCCACACAAAAAAACAGTTGAGAACCAGTGGTTTAGTCATTAAACAGGCTCTCATGAACTTCTGACTCCCTTCTCCATGTTTGATCCTACTCAATGTTTTAAACATGTTCTGAAAATCAGGCTTCTCTGGAGAGCTAAAGCATGTTCTCTCATTTCTCATCCTTATGAGAACTCTGGTAAAGGGGACAAAACAACAACAACAACTGTGTTTACAATGATCTGGTTTCCAATTTAAAAAAAAATGGTTGGCTGAAATATCACCCTATCTATGTTTTAAAAGCTTCTGAGAATTTCCAAGACTTCCATGATTGGAAGGCTCCATATACATTTCATCTCTGACATAATTCCATCCTGAGAAGTAACCACTATACAGCACTATAAAGAGAAAGCCATTATAAAAGTGATGGCAGTGAGATTTGTTGAAAAAGCGACAGGCACAAAAAGCTTAAATTAGACAGCTACAAAGAAGCTTTAAAAATAAGGGACAGGGAATAACTACGAGTCATTCAACTCAGCGTTATGGGAGTTTCATTAGAAAATATTTCCTCTAACTGTTGGGAATAACTGTGGCCCTTGAAATGACTAGAACTGGGTATTTTTTTATTGTTAATGTAACCCTTCTGCCCATCTAAGTTGGCAGCAACAAGGGCCGGGTTCTGTATCTAGGGGGTTCCGTTTCAATACCGCAATGCAAAACCGGCTCAAGCCCCCACCCAGTGACCTGGGACAATTACATACCACCCCCTGGGTGCCTCTAAGAGGTAATACTTCCCCTCTCGCAAGCACGGAGTCTGAGTGTAGCAGAAAATGTTTAATAACATTAGGTAAACGACATCAGCATTAAACTGGGAAAACACCACAAACAGCATTCATAACACAAACCATGAGCAAAAAAACCCACCCCAGCAAATTGGGCTGTGTCCTTTCCCTTTGGTTCTTGAATCCAGCAACCCAAAAATCACCCAGAGTCCCCAAAGTCCAACACCCCCAAAGTCTCTTGGGTCCAGCAACCACCCAAAGTCCCAAAAGTCCAACAACCCCCAAAGTCTCGGTCCCTGGTCAGTGCAGCCCCAGAGTAAAAGGGGGGCACGCAGGGTGTTAAGGGACACCTTACGTGATCCGAGGCCGGCCGGCCGTCTCTCCATGGGGTTCCGCCACAGCCTGCACCACGAGATAGTCCACTTCCTGCTGTCCCACAAACCACTCCACTCACCGACCTGTGAGCCGCTCCAGCCGTCCCCGCAAACAGCTCCGCTCGCCATTCCTTGGGCCGCTCCAACCATCCCCGCAAGGCTCCACGCAACTCACTGCTCCTCCAGTCGTCCCCACAGATTGCTCCGCCAGCTGCTTAGCAATATAGCTTCAGGCTCCCCCACTAGTTAACACAGCACTTAATAACTTTAACTCTTTCGTGATTTCAGCTCAGAGTAGGGGAGCCCCAGAGCTGGGGAACTATTGACCCAAAGTGAATTCAGCTCAGCAGCCTGTAACTAGACTCCTAATAGAATCAAAGTTAGCTCTGACATTCAACAGTGGAGAGAGGAGATGGTGCAATTGGTGTTTCAAGCCCTCAGAGTGGGCCCATACTATTAGGTACAAATACCTGTCCCCATCCTCTCTTAATTCACTGGGTTTTGTAACCCATGCCCCTTGTCAAACAAGTGCTACTTAGGTAATGGTGAGGGACTCACTCAGTCCTTCTGTCATACAACAGTTCCAGTGGCCTTGATTCACAGAATCAGAGTAACAAAACTTTATTCTTCCTGCCCCAATAACAGAGAAACTGGGGATCCCTCACCAGCCAAAGTAACCACTTTCAGTTGCTGTTGTTTCATGCCAGGCAGGTGGGTGTGCCTATGCAAACAAGATCAGCCCCTGGAGTTCTTTTCCACACTTGCTGTAATTCATCACCAGATGTCAGGGTAGAGCTCATCCTGACTTTGCTTAAATTAACAGAGGTCAGTTTCCATTCAAAGGCAGCAGGTTACAACATGGCTACCAGTGGAAAGGATTATGAACTTAAATCTTTGCCTCTACTTCCATGATGTGTATAGAGCTATGACAGAGTGCTGGGAAAGAGTAGGTGAGGCCTGCACTCAATTGCTTAGAGGCTAATTAGTGTCCCAGGAGAAGCTGATGGGGGTAATGAACTCAGCTGGCCCCATCAGCCCACAGCTGATAAAAGAAGCACAGGAAGGATGTGTAAGGGGAGAAAGGGAGGAACAGGGCTAGCTGAGCCTAGCCATACCAAGACCTCAAAGTAGGGAGATCTCTGTTCCCCTCAGGTCCTGCTGAGGGCAGGGCTGGCTGCAGCGTTTTTGACGCCCCAAGCGGCAAAAAAAAAAAGATTAAAAAAGCCGATTGGCAGCACTTCGGCGGCAGCAGCTTAACCGCGCCACTTCATTCTTCGGCGGCAATTCAGCGGCGAGTCCTTCACTCCCTGACTTCCTCTTCAGCGGCACTTCAGCGGCAGCTCAAAGAGGAAGAGAGGGACTGAGGGACTCGCTGCTGAACTACCGCCGAAGACGGAACTGGAGGAGCTGCTGCCACCGGCGTGCTGCTGAAAGCCGCCGCAGTGCCACCCTAAGACCACCCAGGAAGCCGCCCTTTCCCGTTTGCCGCCCCAGGCACCTGCTTGCTAGGCTGGTGCCTAGAGCCAGTCCTGGCTGAGGGGGCCTAAAGCTTGGCAAAGATTGTAAATAGGTGGGAGCACGGGGGACTGCGGTGATACTGTGAAGGGGGAACTGAAATAAAGCAGTTTCTGCAGGGAAGATGACAGGGGCAGAGGTGGGCCCTTGTTACAAGGAGACCTGTGGTATACAAAGTAGGCCATGCCATATCTACCATGTGTGAAGCAGCCTTCCCAAGCTAGCTCGGCCTCACTGACTTAAACATATTGTGTAGCCATTTTACTCTGACCTGTGAGCTGACCAGATCTGCTAACGAGGATGGTGCTCGATCAGTACTTGGATGGGAGATCTCCAAAGAAAATCCAGGGTGCTGCAGGGAGCAGTATTGGTGTTTCAGTAAGTGATGCTCTTCCTTCTGAATCTACACTCCATGTCCCAAGCAAGGTGTTAAGGTCACAGCGCTGTCTTTCATATTAAATACCAAACATATGCACTGATCAGTTAGTCATTAAAAATCCACAAGAACAGAGGTGTTAACCCTAGTTTTCAGGCCAAACCCCAGTATAAGGTCATACAAGTTAAAGGAAGAAAAGATTTAACAGCATTAGATCATCAAGTCCACCTCCCCGCTACCAAGGCAGAACACATCACCATCTAGGGAATGCATCAGATATTAAATCAATTTACACTGTTGTCATGGGTAATTGCATTCTGCCTGTCTAAATGGTATTCTTCACTGCTGTTGAGTTTTTGCCATGCATTGTTAAACAGCTGCTACATTCCACCCCAATGATGGACGATCTAATTCTTACCTATAAAGCTTCTAAAGTGCTTTGGGACCCATCCACATGAAAGGTGCGGTGAAAATGTACATTTTTTTTTGGTTCTTATTCACATAGAGGCTGAAAGCATTTAGCAAACACATGGCATAGAGCTAGTTCCATTGTCTGTTGGAAGTATTTATTTCAATTTTGTGAAAGGACTGTTATTTTAAAATATTAAAAGACACGATGTTTTAGCATAACCAAGTTGTGTGCACAGGAAGCCAAATTGCAGTGGTAGCGACAGTAATCACAGCTGGGTGATCTTGGGTGAGTCACTTAAATCTCTGTGCCTCAGTTTCCCATCTGTAAATATGATTAATAATATGTCCTTTCTCCCACCCTTTGTCAATCTTGTCTGTTTACATTGTAAGGTATTTGGGACAGAGACTGTCTCTTATTAGGAATATTTGCAGCATCTAGCAGAGTGGGGTCCTGATCTAGAGGCTACTGTAATACCAATAAAAAATAGCAATAATTAGATTTTTTCCTTTGGAAACATTTTTCTTTGAACTAAGAAATAATCATTGACTTCACTAGCAACCAAAATCAGCCATGCAAATAGGAAACTGTTAATTATTTGTCTGAAAACTAATTGGGAGAGAAAACAAAGCCTGAATCCCACATGCACCTCTGTTCCAAAATCTGAGCATCCGCAACAAAATAAAGTTGTTAAGAAAAGCTCCACGCCCTTTTCAAATATTTGCAACTTTAGCTTAATTTCAAAACACAGTTGTGGGTTGAGCTAAGGCTGCTTGTGGGTGGGTGAAACCACGGCCTTTCATTCGAGATAAATGTATAGATGTGGTTGAAACAATAGCCGTAGCACTCAAAACTCGGGCGCATTGAAAAGCTTGAGTAGAAACTGAGTCATGTGGCCTCAGGGGTTAGGGCTTTGATTGGTGGAACTGTTTTGGTTTGTGCGTGTGTGAGAGAAGGGGCAGAGAGGAAGAGAAGCAGCCAAAAGCCAAGCAGACAGTAACAGAAGTGCTGGTGCTCGTGATGGCCCTGAGAGAAAGAGAGAGAGAGATTTTTGGACACAGACTGCTGGCTGCAAGGCAGGTTTGGCATAGTGAGCAAAAGAAGTTTGTCTCCTGCTGTTTGATTGTTACTGTGTTCAGGGAAACAGGACTTCATGTATAATCTTTGTCAGCAAACAAGATTGCATCAAAGAAAATACCTGCTCTGTCACCAATTTCTCCTCCTAGTGGAAACAACCTGCAGGATCCAGAACTTTGGCTATCAGCTTGGGTCCCAAAAGGGTAACACTAGTTCCCATATTGCAACCAAGGCACGGTGTATTGGAATCTTTTCAACTTCTCAAACAAAGAAAAATATCTGAGCTATTTATCATTTCAAAATAACCGGGCATGTGAGGCCAATGTCTGGGTTGCGTGTAGTTCAGTCAACCTGTTTTTTCATGCTTTTTGTTTGTTTTGTTTTGTTTTACCCTCTGAATGATGGTTACAGAGAAGAGAGCCTTTCTTATTACTTCTGAGGCATTCATGGCCATGTGATCAAAATCCTGGTCTCCACAATATTGTACAAGATATATTCTAATAGACAAATAGCAACAGTTTGACATGCCCATAAAAACACCACAGGAAATACCCATTTATTCTGGGTGGGTTTATTTTCATTTTGATTTTTGTGGTACGCACAGACAGTTGAGCCCCTAGGACCATGTTTCCATGGTCAGCTGGGGACCCCGGAGTTCTCTACTGGTAATGCTATTAGAATTCAGTTGGTCTCAACAATTGAAAGGAGATTCTTAAACCAATTTGCATGTCAAATTATTGTCAATATTTGATCATGTTAGTGGAAAACTTATAGGCTAAAATATTGGACCAGATTCCTCTCTGTTACAGCTGTTCAGACTCTGCAGTGCTTCTCTGCAGCAGCATGGGTGGATTGGAGCAGGGCCAGCAGCTCTCCGGTTATGCAGATCCATTGACCAAAAGGAGAGGCGCAGTGCTGCTACTACACCTCTGCTAGCATAGAATCCATGGGGTAGTTGCAGTTGTGCGAGGTGCTGCATACCTGGGATAGCATTGTTGCATTGCGGATTCTGCCCTCCCAACATCCAGGCCTGTTCCCCCGAGTTTTGCACAGGGAACCAAAAAGTGGTCCTGAAAAATCAGCAGTTATATTAAGGAATTGTAATTCATTCTGCAAGAGTACAGAAATCAGTTGTGGGGCAAAGTTCCATAGAGATGACACCTCATAAGAATGGCCATACTGGGTCAAAGGTCCATCCAGCCCAATATCCTGTCAACCAACAGTGGCCAATGCCAGGTGTCCCAGAGGGAGTGAACCTAACAGGTAATGATCAAGTCATCTCTCTCCTGCCATCCATCTCCACCCTCTGACAAACAGAGGCTAGGGACACCATTCCTTACCCATCCTGGCTAATAGCCATTAATGGACTTAACCTCCATGAATTTATCTAGTTTTCTTTTAAACCCTGTTATAGTCCTAGCTTTCACAACCTCCTCAGGCAAGAGTTCCACAGGTTGACTGTGCGCTGTGTGAAGAACAACTTCCTTTTATTTCTTTTATTGTTACGGTGGGCCAAAAACTCCTTCATGTCACAATGTGCCCAGCACAGGCCACTGCACGGTGAGAGATGATGGGGGTGGGAGCCACCCTGGTCTGATAGCAGGGACTGTCTGGACCTCTTTGCTCTGGAGCTAGGCCTGGGCCACTCCCATCTCAGCATCCTAAGGGGTGAGAGGCACCATTAATATGGAAAAGCACTAAATGATGATAATGCAAAGAACAGTAATAGAAACTCCAATGCGATCCCCCAAGTGGTAGCAATGTTTGTCATAGTAAACTCTAGGCTAGGAAGCCCAGACAATCAGGCAGCAAGTGCAGCTGGAGCTGGTTATTCTCTACCATTGCACCTGCAACATGAAAGGGAGTCCATTGTAGGGCACAGTTTGTGACTGTACTGGAACACAGGGGGATCCCTGTACAGGACAGAACCTTCTGTAGCATTCATTGGAGCAAACTACAACAGTGCACAGATACGCACTGTACCACAGACATTATGCATCTGCCCCAGAGGGCTATGCTGGTAATTGTGAGATCGGAACAACAATCCATAGGCCCTACACCTCTTGCAGCTATGTGTGGACAAAATGCATTGTGCACACCCAGACAGGCTGGCCAGTGTGGACTCTGCACATTGTTGTGAGTGGAGCAGTCCCAAATACACCAGTGATTTCTCTAGCATAGACCACACCATAGACAGTACCACAGAAATGTAACCAGACATCCAATGGATGCCACACATGCTGCACAACAGGAGCAGCAATGGAAACCTTTAGTCAAGGACAATGGAGAAAATGTGTATTTTCAGATTTCATTTAGGCCCTGACTCATCAAAGCACTTTAGCATGTGTTTAAGCACTGACTTAAGAGAAGCTTAGCCTTGACGTTAAGACATGGGGCTGGGAGATCTAAGGTCAGCTCCCAGCTCTGCTACAAACATCCTGTCTGACCTTCGGCAAGTTGCTTCATTTTTCTGTGCTTTGGTCCCAGAGCTGAAAAAAATGGAGATAACAGTACTTTCCCCCACACTTGGTTTGATCCAATTAGATCTTTGGGGCAAGGACTCTCTATTTCTAAGTGAATGTACAATCCCTAACACAATGGGGCCCTAATCGTGCTACTATAATTTAGTTAATTTCATGTTGTCTGGACAGCGTGGAAGCCACCGAACACACTATGATGTTCTGTCCTGAACTGAATCTAGTGTGTTACGGAGTAGGATGCCTCTGAGGAACAGGGGACTATTGACGCCATCCAACCATCACATTTTAGGTCTTCCAGAGGGTTTTTTCCCCATCTTGCTTGCATTGGATTGAAGTCAAAGATGATTCTTGCAGAGACATTTGTAGGCATTCGGAGCAAGTGACCATACCACCTCAGAGAGCACTGGGTGACCGTTTGAGAGAGAGGGACCTGTTTAGTTAAAAGATGGATCTCTTTATTCAGCTTGAATTCAAATGATTTGATGTTTTTGATCTCTCACATATGCTCCATCTGAATGGACTAGTATAGAACTATATAATAGTGCAAATAAATTATTAATAAATGAATAATAATAGAACTAAAGTGTGTTTTCATTGCGCTGAGGAAAGGAGACAAAATACCAGCACTGACCACATTTTCTCACGTTAAAACTAATAGGAAAAGTGTATAAAAGATGCGGACAGCCTGTGAATATTTACTTTTCTTTTCAAAGAACTCCCACTGTGTTCACTAAGAGCTGCAGACACACAATTACCATAATTGACAGAGTACTAGAAGGTTCAAATTATATGTTTAAATATTTACAGACACTGAGATGGATGCGATGATCTAATAGGGTCTTTCCTGTCTCTAATTTCTGTGATTCAGTTGTTGGATAGTTTTATTATTTTCTTTGAAGTAGCTTTGGCTTCCCCAGGTTTCCCCACCAGCCTTCAGAGGATGAGATAGTGACCCTCTCTCCAGATTTAGCACTCACATTGGATTGGCCAGTGAGGGCTCACTGGAGAGAAATAAGGAATTCCCACCCAACATGGGGTTAAAAACTCCACAGTTCCAAACCAAGAGGAGCTCAGATCTCTGAGTCCTAACATGGGAGCCGGCTGTGCTACACCAAGACAACCCACTGTCTATGCCCTGAAAGAGATCGATTCCAGCTTCAAAGTGCAGTGACTATCAATGGGAATTGTGCATATAATTCTCCAGTGACTCAATGGGAAAATTAGAGCCCAGAGTCTCTAAATAAAAGAAAACACTGAATTAATTAATTTCTTTAATCAAGGAAATAAATAGCAATGGAAATTTTCTACACAGGCACGTTGTCCAAATGATGGAGTGACTCAGCAAGCTAAGTAATTGGCCTGTTATGTGACTGCACTTGAAGATGCAGTTGGGGTCTGTATTTTATTTTTTTAAAGCCTTGCTGGTAATGACTAAATTGAAATAGAAGAATTAGCACAAGGTTGTCAGACCTGTGATTATAAAAGGCCCTGCTGTCTGTTGTGATACAAATGAGGGTTCAGTGCCAGAGAATAATTAACTGCTGTAGCACCAAGCTAGAATTTCATAAATAAATATCATTAATAAGAGGATCCAGCTGTGGAACAAACTTCCCAAGGAAATTAGACTGATCTGCGTGTGACCACATTTAGATAACTCTGCAAGACCCTCTATGCTACAGCTTTTCTGTGAGAACCAGAATGACATTAACAACTCTCCCCTCCTCCAAAAAATCTCTCTCTCGCACACACACAGCCAAAGAAACAGAACATACCCCAACTGACACTTCCCACAACTAGGGTGACCAAATGTCCCAATTTTATAGGGACAGTCCCGATTTTTGGGTCTTTTTTTTTTTTATATAGGCTCCTGTTACCCCCTACCCACCGTCCCGATTTTTCACCCTTGCTGTCTGGTCACCCTACCTACAACCAGGAAAGGGAGAAGAATCTCCATAAAGTCCACTAGGCACCTCATTATGCCAGTCTACTCAATGTGGGAGATGCTATGATGATGAGTAGTAATACAAAGCCCTAAGATACAATGAATAGAAATGCACCTTCTGGTAAAGGACATAATGGTAAACTGAACAGCTTAATGTGGACAACACATATTCTGGGAGGAACAAAACCACAATGAAAACGAAACAACTAGAAACATTCCCTAAAGGTCAGAAAGGCACTAGGCAGGAATTGTGTGAAGAAGATTTTAATATTTATAAATGAATCAAAGAAAATAAAATCTTGCATTATTTTATTGTGCTGTGTGCAAAATGAGCCACACAGCTTCAGATGTGAACCATCAAATATTGCTCTAGCAGTACTGTAGAACCCTGTGATTATAGAGAACTTTTGTAATAATAGACTATACGAACAATTAAGAAATTTAAAGTTATTTTTAATATTAACTTATGTTTGTTCAGAATCGTTATACTGTCATTACCAAATTGTTTAAAGCTGCTTTATTATTGTTAATTACACTGAAAAGAAAATTGTTCCTATGGAATAGCCTCGTTCAATACAGAACTTGGGTAGGTAACTAGTGAAGGAACTGATTTCAGATTACAGGACTCTACTAAATTTGTAGAGAAATGGGGTGCACCACTATTGATTTTTTTTCAAAGAACAGTATTGAACTGTACATACCATATAAACGTGGGCCCTTAAATAGTCTTTACTATGCCACAATCGCAAAAAAATAAGTAACGCACAGGTATTCCCAATTAGTTTTTCTCTATGAAAGTCCTAATGTTGGTGAGCGTGTGAGATAAAGAAGTGTTAATAACCCTGTCACAGTTCCAAGGTAAGCTGTATCTTTGACCCCTCACTCAGTCTCTTTGTGGGTCACCTGTCAAGCAACAGGCCAACCGCCCATTCTTCTCTAAGGGTGGAATCCTGAGATTTACCCCACGTTTAGACTGGGTCACCTGGATACAACACCCCTGCTTACCAACCTGAGCAGCCCAGTTGGGTCTGGCGCCTGCCAGACTCATCCCTTCAGGCACCTGAGATCAGTATGGAAAGACAGTGACACAGGACAGCCACTACAAAACAAAATATAATTTATTTATCCACAGAAACAAAAACAGTGAGGGAAAGGGTTCAAACAACAAAGCCTATATGTATATTCTCTTATCTAAAAGCTGTCTAATTTACCCTATATCCCAACATCTGGGAGTGGAGGGACACTGTTTCCCAGCAGTCTCTGCTTCCTCTCTCCCTCTCAGATTCAGGGCTCAGGTTTTTATACCCTTTCAAATCCTTTGTTTTATATTTCCCACAATTTTCCAGATTGTGCATAACTGCCCTCCCCTCCTTGGGCTTACCAGCCTGTTGATCGTAGTATGGTGAGAATAAACTGTGGTGAGTGACCAGAGAGATTGAAGTGTTCTCCTACTGGTTTTTTAATGTTATGATTCCTGATGTCAGATTTGTGTCCATTTATTCTTTTGCGTAGAGACTGTCCAGTTTGGCCAATGTACGTATCTGACATCAGGAATCAGAACATTCAAAAACCAGTAGGAGAACATTTCAATCTCTCTGTTCACTCAATAACAGACCTAAAAGTGGGAATTCTTCAACAAAAAAAACTTCAAAAACAGACTCCAACGTGAAGCTGCAGAACTGGAATTAATTTGCAAACTGAATACCATCAGATTAGGCCTGAATAAAGACTGGGAGTGGTTGGGTCATTACAAAACCTAAACTTAATTTTCCCAATACTAATTTCTCCCTACTGTTATTCACACCTTCTTGTCAACTGTCTGTAATGGGCCACTCTCTTACCACTTCAAAAGTTATTTTTCCTCCCTTGGTATCCTGCGGTTAATTGATTTATCTCGGTAGACTGACCTCACACTTGGTAAAGCAACCCCCATCCTTTCATGTATTTTTACCTGCTCCTGTATTTTTCACTTCATGCATCTAATGTAGTGGGTTCTAGCCCACAAAAGCTTATGCCCAAATAAATTTTTAGTTTCTAAGGTGCCACAAGGACTCCTTGTTGTTTTTGCTGATACAGACTAACACGGCTACCACTCTGAAACCTGAATTAACTTGTTTTAACTCATGTAGCAGATGGCACACTAGTGGTCAATTAAACATAGGTCCCCATAATATTAATTAAAAAATAGAGATTTCCCATGTTCTTCACACCCAAAAGACACTGAGAGCTTTTCAACTTAGGGAACAAAACTAGTATCTGAATCATAAGTGACCTCTTCAAGAGAAATGAGATTATGAATTTCCAAGAAGTTTAAAATAAATTACAGTGCCTGGTATTGTCAATATTCACAGCATTAGTCAGAATGCTACATGCCTACCCTAAATACGACTCCCAGCAATGTAGAAATGAGGAAAAGTGAAAGTCTTGGGAACAGAGCTCCTTCTACACTATATACGAAGACCTAGTTCTAGCAAAGACCAGAGGAATGTATTTTAATGGCACAGGGACACTAGAGAGACATTATTTATTATTTGTGTTACAGTGGGACCTGAGACCATGAACTGCTAGTCTGAGACCCTGCACTAGACTCTTCTTCCTATATGAAATAGAAAGAAAAGTGAATTAGTTTGGCTAAAACAGGTATAATGGATTCTAATGAAATTGCTATTCCTTGCATGTATTAAACAGATCGTGTGTACATATGGTGTAATCCACTCATCTCTGTCTTTTCCAATACTACTACTCGGCACCAAACCCTTTGCTCAAAAAATAAAAAGTTACAAGAAAAGGGGGTGTCCTTAATGCTTCTTTACAGGACTGCTCAGCAGCGGCAGCAGCATTTCTCTGCCCTTGTATAAGTCAACCAGCAGAAGGCAGATGCCCCCTTTTGCTAACCAAGGCTGATTCTGGGATAAAAGCAACAACGCTCAGTCCAAAATATTAAAATTTTGCAAAGTTGCAAGCAACTGATAACAGGGTCTTATAATGGAAGCATCCATCAATCTTCATTCTAGGTTGTGCTACCAGCTCTGAGGATGATATAGCCTGGTATTTACAAGATGATACGTCTTGCATTTCATTGATCACCTTTCAATAAGTAGTACATGAGCTGGGGAAAATGGATGGTTCAAAAGATTAGCTACAGAACAAAGAGACTTTTGTCTGTTGGTCATCACCTTAAATCTAGGTCAGAGATTTGGAGATCAAATACCATTACCATCAGATGGCTGTTCAGACATCAATGTGCAATGACATGCAGTTCTTGGTGCACATCCTAATGGATAGGGATCCATACCACAACTGGCTCCACTGCAGGCAAAGGTATCAAGGTGTGACAATATGGGAAATCTGACTGTACGATTTATGAATGCTGGTTGCATTGAGAAATTATTATGTCGCTGTTACTATGCAAATTGCTGTATTATGCATGCCTCTTAGGATGTGTATCCGTCATGAGCTGCAGGGTTGTGCCACATCTCCGCCAGATCAGGGACAATGGTGGGTTGTTAGAAATCAATGACCACCTATTAAAGTGGAAACAGCTTGGAACAAAAGGTGATTTTTGCTCAGAGAAAACAGATGTCTCTTACCTGTCCATAGGGGACTGGAAGCTGGAGAATGGGAAGTTACCAAACACGGAACTACAAAGCCAAGGAGTTGGTAGGGGGATATATAATCAGACTCTCAGAACCACCAGAGAAGCATAACACAAGAAGACGCAAGACACACAAGAAGTTTTGCCAGGAGGAAAAAAGAGGTCAAATTGGGCGAGCTCAGATGAAGCAAGCTGGCATAGGGAGAGAAGGTTCCATGTTTCAGAACACAAACCATGCCCTGGAGCAGGAGGACTCTGCGAAGGACTGTGACCCAGGGCCGGCTCTAGGTTTTTTGCTGTCCCAAGCAAAAAAATTTTTGGCTGCCCCCCCCCCCCCCCCCCCNTTTCAGAACACAAACCATGCCCTGGAGCAGGAGGACTCTGCGAAGGACTGTGACCCAGGGCCGGCTCTAGGTTTTTTGCTGTCCCAAGCAAAAAAATTTTTGGCTGCCCCCCACCCCTAGGCTCTCCCCCCCCCCCAACTGCACCCTCCTGCCGCCCCAGCCCTGGGTCACTGGTAACTCGCTCCCAGGGCGGGTCATTCGGCAGGAATTTTGGATGTGCACAGAACACAGACAGGATTGGTTCCCATATGGTTACAGAACTGCAGTAAAGTGGAACAATATTCAGTTTGTGTGACTGGACGATATCTGGATGCATATTATAAGACTGTCCTACATAAATGAGTAAAAGCTGTGGTGCCTTTATTAGTCTTTTGTTCCACTCTTTGTTTCTATGGGGAACGCACTATCACGGTCTTCCTTTTAAATAAATAAAACTAAAACTTAAAAAAAAAAAATAGCAATGGCTGTTGAAAATAGCAATTCCAGTCCCAATAACCACTGGGAAGCATTTCTTGCTCAATTTATTCTACTTTTTCTACAGCAAGTTACAGTGGATCAGTATATTTGATTTGGGGGAAATGAAGTAACAGCTGCCCAAATTGAGCTTGAGCACTCCTGAATTTTGAGGGTGTTCAAATCTGGAAGGCAGGTGCTGGATTCCCTTTCTGAATATTAGCTATATCTGGAAAGGAAAAGTCAATTTCTGCTTCCATGGCTCAGAAGTGGAAATCCTCCTAAGTGCCTGGTTCTGTATCTAAAGCTGCCCAGGTCCAGAGCCTCCCCTCCCTTACGTTTCAATTTAAATTCTAGTGGGATCCACGTACCTCCCTTGCTAGGCTTCAGATAGAGAGGTGCACCGTCCATTTAGTCCCCCCAATTCCTTCTTTGGGGGAGAGCCCAGGGCTGGGGCGGCAGGAGGTGCGGGTGGGGTGGAGCCCAGGGCTGGGGGAGCAGGGGAGTGCAGGTGGGGGCCAGTGTTGGGGCAGCAGGGGGTGTGGGCGGGGGAGAGCCCAGGGCTGGGGCAGCAGGAGGGTGCAGGTGGGGGCCAGAGCTGGGGCGGCAGGGGGTGCGGGGAAGAGCCCAGGACTGGGGCAGCAGGAGGTGCAGGTGGGGGGAGAGCCCAGGGCTGGGGCAGCAGGGGAGTGCAGGTGGGAACCAGAGCTGGGGCGGCAGGGGGTGTGGGCGGGGGAGAGTCCAGTGCTGGGGCAATACAGGGGTGTGGGAGGAGTCCAGGGTGGGGAGGGGGGCGGCAAAAAACCTAGAGCTGGTTCTGTTCCTACCATTCACAGCAAGCTGCAGATTTCAGTTCCATACTCCTTCCCCCATCCTTTCCTGTTGCTAGTGGCCAAGGGAATGCTGGGAAATGTAGTTCTTTCCCTGGTCCAGGGCTGGCTCTATAGGCAGGGAGCTAACCAAGGAACTACAGCTCCCAGGGCCCCCTGTTGGTTCTCAGCTCCCATGCTGGATTCTTGCGCCCTTTGCAAATCTGCCGCCCCAAGCAACTGCTTGCTTTGCTGGTGCCTAGAGCTGGCCCTGCTGTGACCTCATCCCAAAGAACGACCTGGAGAGGCAAGGAAACTGAGGCATATATGGATCTGTGTATTTCTCATGCGATTAAGTAAAGAGCAATGATGTATTAGACCTCTGTATAAAGTATCTGTGCAATATGCGCTACACCTATCACATGGCTCCTTGAAAAGGTAAACCAGAGGGGTCATAGATTTGGTGGGATTCTGGAAGAGGGTGTTCAAACTATGAGGGAGCTTGAGGAGTCAGCTCTGGTCCTGGGGTGGCCAGGGGTCTGCATGATCGCACCTTGCAGTATGAGGAGGTAGACAGAGGCTCTGCACCTTGGGCGTGTACCTATGGATGCAAAGACGGACACAGTGCCTGAGCTCTTTTCAGACTCTGGACCCTGAATGAATAGTTCATTTAACCTGAAGCTATTCGTGAATTTGACACGAATAGTTTTGGCCATTAATAAAACGGCCAGAGGAGGAGGAGAAGATGGCAATACTGCTACTGCCATCTTTAGCCCAGTGGTTCGGGCACTCAGCTGAGATCTGGGAGACACCGGTTCAAGTCTCTGCTCTGGAACAAGTCTATAATAGACTTTTTCAATTCATCAAAAATTCCAACAAGTTGCAGGTTCAGTTCAACTCAAACCAATTTTCCCCCCATAACTGCCACCAAACTGAAACCTCAGTTATTCACGCACCTCTAATCCAGGGTGCTCTCCAGGGTTGCACCATCACAAGGCTAAGACATTGCTTGACACTGTTTGGAGGAACGCTTGCACTGCTGCCACTCACAATGCACCTGTTCTGGCAGACTTCAGATGTTTCAATCTGGTGTATTTCACAAATGCAACTCCCACCAAAAAACTAGACGGGGGCTGTCACATGCAAAGCTGGTGTCTGAAAACTGAGAAACATGGGTCAGTGATGTGTGCGCATGTAGGTCCTGTATATACTTAGTAAACCTTCAGTAATATGCTTAATCTGGTGCCAGTTTAAAGTCCCATTTTCCTAGCACTTGCATTACTGGATGTGGGGACACACAGAACCTACTTGCTTTGGGTTTTCATGGAACACCATTAGTGGTTTGTATTTAGTATGCGAGACTGATATCAAGGGGCTCATCTGCTCTGCTGCTTTGCTTAACTTGTAGGAAAATGCACTAAGGAAAAGGCGAATGTTCAATTTAATTGCGAGGCTGGATTTGTTTTTCCTTCATGGCTAGGAAGACAATGCAATTATTACAGACAGCCATTGACGCAGCATTCATGGCCTACGTCCCACCCGGCCCTGATTTGAAATGTTCTGGCAAAAGTACAGAATAAAACCGAAATTATGTATACACGAAGCGTTTAAAAGCATGTGTTTGCAACAGGCAAAGAGCATCGCCAGGAGACACGCTATCAAATGGAATGGATTTCAATGGGATTTTTTGGGGTACACAAGGAATGCATAATCAAGACCTGAAGTAGGTTTTCTGAACTTTACTGATGATCCTGAACTCCAAGGGCTGTGGTAGGGACGGGAGATGTGCACACAGTAGGAAGATGGTATAAGACCAAATTCAGACCTGGCTATGGGACGGGGGGGCCGCAACTTTAGTGAAGTCTATGGGTGCTCAGAATCCCTTAGGCACAGGCCTTTAATGTTTGTCAAGTGCTTTGAAGATGAAAGTGCCCAGGATTAAGATCCCCAAGGGTGGGTTTTTTTTTTTTTTAAACAAAATATTTTCAAGAGTTATTTTTAACATCTCACTTTTAATGGGAAAGAGAAATTTTCTTTTTCACATAATTCAGCAGACAGCTGTGTAAGGAGACGGGGTTATTCATACAGGTGTAGGGTGACTGCCCCACAATCTATTTCTGTTCTGGTGCTGAGCAAAATATGGTTCCCTTGAGAAAAAATATTAAAAGGAAAGGCTAGAGATCAGAGAAAATTGGAGAGCAGATATGTAGAAATCTCTTGAGAAATTTAGAGAAAATAAAAGCTATTTGAAAAAGATGAATAATACTTACTCTCTGATTCAATGTCTATCCCAGGAAAATACTTATTAAAATGTTTAGAGGGCTTGAAAATCCTGGGTCTGTTTTGGACAAATTGGACAAAGTACTCAGGAACGAACAGATTAGGTTGCATATAGTACTCCACCTCTGCTAAATACAGCTATTACTTTGTTCTTTTATAGCACTATCTGTTTCGAATTCATCAAGCCTCCCGATGTCCCTGCAAGGTAGGAAAGAGGTAACATCACAGCTCTACAGATGGGAATGAGATGCAGAGAAGCTAAATGACCTTCTAAAGGTCACACAGGAAATCTGAGCTGAATGGAATGGAACCCAGACAACTGATTCCATACTAGCCACAACACTGTCCTTCCCCACTCTCTTTGTATGAGTCTACAACTGCTGAATACTGGTACACCACACTGAGTGATGATGATGGGCGATCACTCGTTACCGAGTATGATCATTTTCCATGGGAGTTATGGGTCTCAGGTGGCTAATAAGGCCAATCCTTGAACCACAAGTTCTATTGCAATGAGGGCAGATATTTTCAGGCTCAGCAGGAGGCTGTTGACCATGACTGGAAGCCAGTCTCTCCTTCCTCCTGCACCTCTTGTCCTCTTCAGCTTGTTGGTGAGCAAGTTCAAAATGCAGGGGACCATCACGTAGGACTTCACTCCATTTTAAGCAATCCTGAGCAAGTGTCTCCCAAGTGTCAATGTCAATATTACACTTTTTTAGGTTGTGCTTCAGCAAGTCCTTATAACGTTTCCGTTGTCCACCCACGTTATGGTACTCTTCTTTCAGCTGAGAGAACAGAATCTGTTTTGGGAGGCGATGGTCTGGCATCTGGACAACATGACCAGTCCAGCGGAATTGCTGATGGACGATCATTGCCTCGATACTGGTGGTCGTTGCCTCCTCCAGAACACTAATATTGGTGCACCTGTCTTCCCATTTGATCTTCAGAATCTTACGAAGGCAGCGTTGATGGTGCCTCTCAAGGACTTTCAAGTGGTGTCTATAGGTTGTCCAAGTTTTGGACCCATACAACAGTGTTGGGAGAATAATGGCTTGATAAACAAGAGGCTTGGTGTCTGTTCGAATGTCGTGATCTTCAAAAACCCTGTGCCAAAAACAAGAAAAAGCTACACTGACACAGCTCAGGCGATGTTGAATTACTGCATCAATATCTGCCTTGGATGAAAGATGACTTCCAAGGTAGAGGAAATGATCGACATTCTACAGTGCCACTCCATTGATTTTGATAGATGGGGCATGTAATACCTCATTTGGAGAGGGCTGATAGAGCACTTTCGTCTTCTTGATATTAAGAGTGAAACCAAGACATGCGTAAGCATCGGCAAACTCATTCAAGATAGTTTGAAGATCTTTCTCTGAGTGGGCAAAGATTGCGTTGTCATCAGCATACTGAAGTTCCACAATAGATGTTGTGGAAATCTTACTCTTGGCTTTCAGCCTGCTAAGCCTGAACAGCTTTCCGTCCATTCTGTAAGTGATTTCAACGCAAGCTGTAAACTTCCCAGCAATTATGTAAAGAATGACGGCAATAAGAAATGCAAACATGGTTGGAGTGATGATACAGCCGTGTTTGACTTCTGTTTGTATTTTGAAAGGTTCATTCCGGGAGCCAGTGCTGCTCAGAACAGTCTCTTTCATGTTATCATGAAACAATTTTAGGACATTGATGTATTTATCAGGACATCCAATCTTAGAAAGTACAGTCCACAGGGCACGGCGATTCACTGAATCAAAGGCTTTAGTTGGATCAATAAAAGCCATGTACAGTGGTCGGTTTTGCTCCCGACACTTTTCTTGCAGCTGCCGTGTTGTGAAGATCATATCCACAGTTCCACGACATAGTCAGAAACCACTCTGTGACTCCGGTAAAATTTCTTCTGACAGGGGCAGAGGCCGGGTTGCAAGGATCCGCGCCAGAACTTTGCCTACAATGGCTAAGAGGGAAATACCACAATCATTTCCACAATCCACTTTATCCCCTTTCTTGAAGAGGGTGACAATCAGGGCATCCCTCATTTCACTGGGTATCTCCTCCTTTATCCAGATTTTAAGGATAAGCAGGTAAAGCTGCCAATTTAGCTCTGGCCCACCGTTTTGAAAGATTTCAGCGGGGATCCCATCTAGACCTGCTGCTTTGTTGTTCTTCATCTGCTTGGTGGCATTGTGTACCTCATACAAATTGGGAGCATCTCCGAGCTCATCCCTAAATGATCGTTGAGGGATTTGCTCAAGGACTTCATCTGCAACCATAGAATTATGGTTAAGGAGATCTTCAAAATGTTATTTCCAGTGAGAATTGATGGTGGTGGTGTCCTTCAGAAGTGTGATTCCATCCTTAGAGCGAAGAGGATTCATACCATGACAAATTGGCCCATAAACAGCCTTGGTGGCACTAAAGAAACCACATGTATTGTGGATGTCTGTGAGATGTTGGAGTTCTTGCGCTTTCTCAGTCCACTATTTATTCTTGAGTTCTCTGGTTTTATGTTGGACTTCCGCCCTCGCCTTGGCATGGACTTCTCTCTTTATATTACAATTTATGTCATTCTGCCAAGCATGAAATGCCATTCTCTTCTCATTGATAAGTTGCTCAATTTCAGCATCATTCTCATCAAACCAGTCCTAATGTTTTCTGGTTTGGTAGCCTATGGTTTCCTCGCAGGCATGATGCTTACTGCTTTCAACTGGCTCCAACGTTCCTCAATTTCTTCCGGAAACTTTTCTCTAAGACTGCTTGGAAGTGGTCATGCTTAATAAGGTCCTTCAAATCTTGAACCTTCAACTTGCGCCCGACCTGCTTCTTTTGCAGCCTCCATCTTAATTTTCATTGTGGATCAAATAAGGCGATGATCAGTCCAACAGTCATCAGCACTTATCATTGCTCTTGTGAGAAGTACGTCACTACAATCTCGGGCACGAACTATGACGTAGTCGAGGAGATGCCAGTGCTTTGACTGTGGGTGTCTCCAAGATGTTTTGAACTTTTCCTTTTGTCAGAAAAGAGTGTTCGTAATAAGAAGTTCATGTTCAGCACACTTGGTCAGGAGCAGAATTCCATTTGAATTGCTTTTGCCAACTCCTTCTTTCCCGATTGTTCCTTTCCACAGGTCTGAGTTTCGTCCAACACGTGCATTGAAATCCCCCAGAAAGGGTCTCAAATAAAATGGTTTCCAACTGAGAATAAAAATCTTCCTTTACATTCTCATGGGCATCCAGTGTTGGTGCACAGGCGCTCACAATAGTTGCCTGTTGATTTTTGGTGACCCTCAATTGGAGTGTCATAAACTGCTCATTGATGCCAACTGGTACCTCAGAGAGGCACCTTATGAGTTTGTTCTTTATAGCAAAGCCCACTCCATGCAATCGGGGTTCATCTATAGATTTTCCCTTCCAGAAGTAGGTGTTTCCTCCTTTCACCTCCCTCACCTGTCTTTCATCAGCTCTTCTAGTTTCGGACAAAACAGCAATATCAATGTTGAACTGACTCAATTCACAAGCAATGATGTCTCTACGTCGCTCTGGTCGGTCACTGTTTGAGTTGTCCATCAGGGTACATACGTTCCAAGTTCTGAAGTTGAAAAGTTTCTTACATTTTCGATCGCTGAGGTGGTGATCCTGCTGGATGCGGCTATCCAGCCAGTAAAAACAGGCAAGACTAATCCCCTCCCCGTGTGGGGTGAGCAGAGTGGATCCTAAAAAAGAACTGCTTAGTCATGCGTGAAGCTGCCGAGATGCTCGACACGTCTCAATTCTCGAGCGAGACGACTGTATCACACACACACACACACACACACTGCCTGTGTGTCAGTCTGTGACTAGGAACTTGCAGATTTCACTGTTCTGTTCCTGTCGCCACTCGCTGATCGCCACCTGACTTTTGACTTGTGCAAATGTTATTTTCCCAAAAACTGGAAGATTCCTGTGCGGGACTTCTTTTAAAATGGGGAACTCTGCACAACAGTCACCACACTATCCTTGATAGATAGAGGACTTGAAACCAATGGCATGGACACTATGACGATTGGAGATCCTCTATCTGCTGCAGCCTTCATCCACCTTCACAGCCGTTGTAACATTACACAACGGTTTCACCTCCATTGTGCAGTTATCTTCCGTCTGCTCTGCTGTTAGGGACTTCTTGGATCACATTTTGTCTGGAACTTCGCCCTTGACTGTTCTGCCATGGGTGACCCTAAGGGAGTACATGACTCCAAGCAGCATCGCTCTCTGCCTCTCCACCACTACAAGGTACAGTATAAACAAAGCAATACAAATAGAGCTGGTTGGAATGTTTGTCAAAAATCTGTTTTGTCAGAGTGGTAACATTTTGCAGAGCTGCATCAGTTTCAATGAAATTTTTATCAGTTTTAAGGTTCAGGGCTGTCTGGTCATTCCTGACTAGACACAGACAGAGCCCGAATTGAAAAGCTCAGGATTTCTATCTGAAAACAGCCACCTTGACACAATTCCATTGTGTGAAAACGTCAAAAGGTTTTCATTCTGGTACAGAACAAAAAATTTCTGAAACCCCTAAAATTGCCATCCTCCTGCCAGCTCTATAGAATAAGCTATTATACAGAGAGGGAGAGACATTGTCTATATTGAAGTTTTAACACCAATGTAGGTTGAAATCCTGGCCCTATTGAAGTCAATGGCAAAACTCCTATTGACTTCGACAGGGATGGATTTCATCCCAGCATAGATGTGGTGCATCAGTATAACCAGCTAAACTTGGTTTCATGCTACAGTGTAGCTACACTAGTGGCTAAAATCCCACCACAGACCAGGCTTGAGCTTGCACTACTGGTCAGGACAGAAAAATGACTTCTGACAGGGAAGTAAAGGGAAGCCACAAGAGTGGTCATGTGCCCCTCCCCAGCAGTGCAGGCAGGTTGGTTTGCGTGACCAGAGCAGCCGGTAGAGACATAAATCACTGCCAGAGTGGGGGGGCTGGGCAGTCATGCATGTGAGAGAGAAAAAGACACTTTGTCCCTCTTGCTCACTATTGCGGCACATTCGGCATGGAGGGGCAGTGCTTTGAGGTGTTTCTGAGGACGTAGGTGTGGAGCTGGCTCCGTCCCCTCAGGCAGAGCAGAATGTAGCAGCCTGCCTGCTTAGTGAATTCTTCCCATTGTTCTTAGTGAATTCCCCCAGGAGTATAAAACAGGTGTAAAAATTTTAAGGCTCCTTTACATTGCCAGATTGGTGTAAATGAGCCTTATTGTAAAGGACAGTATAGCCTTATAAATGCTTATGGTGCTTTAGTGATTAGAGCTGATCTAAATTTTTGGACTGAAAAAATTTCCTATCAAAATGTGCTCCACGAACTGTGAGCTACTGACCTTCCTGGAAATGGTCAGTAACCAATATAAATTGTGAGTTTGAGTCCCCAGCCATCGCTTGCTCTTCAGTTGCCTATGATGTAACACTGAGCATATGGCTGCATATATTTGTTGACTAATAACTAGAAGTAAAGGGTCAATACTAACTACATTGCTATTAGACAGAGAGGGTTTGAGGATTTCCTCCAATGCTCCCCACTCCCATTCTCCATCCATTGTATTGTAGTTTAAATAAATTACCATAATAACTGAAACCAGTGTGATTATACTGCATTATTTTAACAAATAAAATATGCAGAATTTTAAAATATTGTGCACAGAATTTTTAATTTTTTGGTACAGAATTCCCCCAGGAGTAATAAGGGTTATTATCTATTGTTTATATAAAGAGATCTTTGACTTGTCAAGGTACCACATATGGAAAAGAGGTACCTCAGTTTGGCATCTCCAGTAGATGGTATTGAGCAGTGCCTCAGCTAGATCTCCACTGCAGCAGCAGCACTGCCATAAAAGTCCAAGTCCTAATGCAGAAATTCAACCCACAATCATCTAAGGCTCCAACAAATAGTGTTACTGACATCAAGCGTGGTAGGGAGTATTCTTTACAGGCCAAGGAAAGAAGCATTGATGTTCAGCTTAATTCAAGCACTTTGTGAACATTTATTTGTCACATTTCATATACCAAATGTTATCAGAATTAGCACATGCACAAGTGAGAGATATACAAGCAGTTACAACTTGAAAACGCCCCCCATACAAAGGGCCATATTTCAATTTCAGTTACAATAGTGTAAAACTGGAGTAAGTCCACTGAAGACAAATGGAATGACTCTGAATTTGCACTCTCAGTAGTATCAGAATCTTGCCTAGTGTACATAGCAGTAATTGATTATTCAGATGATAAAATGACTGAATATTTGTACTAAATACGCTCAGAAGCTTGCCTCTCTCACCAACAGAAGTTGATCTAATAAAATATATTATCTCATCCACCTTGCCTAATATCCTAGGACCAACATGGCAACAACACTGCATGAATGTGTGTGTGACATTTACAATAGATCCCCCAAAAGGTGAAATTTATCTTCAATGTTTCCATAAGCAGTACTTTCAACATCTATACTTTGAAACTACCTCTGTCGTATGATCTTTTCTCTTGTTTAATTTAGATGCAATATTTTCTGTCCAAGGGCTTCAAGTCCATGGGGATTGTCTTTAAGTCTACATTAAAGGGTAATCTATTTGCTTGTGCTATTGCAGAGCTTTAGGTTTGGATTTGTATAACTTTTTGTGAACACCCACTTTGTTTTTTAGTGTTCTCTGGGGTTGCATTACAGGAGCTAAAATTAAATTAAATCATTCATTGTTTTTCTGGGACTGCAGGAAAGGACAACTTAAAATCAAATTCAGGGCTGTACATGTCCTTAAATTCCAACTCATTAATACAGAAATTCCCCTCAGCCTAAAGATAAAGAAAAGAAGACCGCTGGTGTGGTTGTGTCTAGCATTAGATGAACATGTAACCATGAAAATCAACTTTGTTTTTAAATCAACATAGAGTACAAATGTTTATTACTACTAATTCTGACCCCCTCGCCTCACAACACAGGCAACTAACCAAGCAGATACAACAGACCCTCAGAGTTATGAACACCAGAGTCACGAACTGACCAGTCAACCACTTACCTCATTTGGAACTGGAAGTACGTAATCAGGCAGCAGCACAGACCAAAAAAAACAAAACAAAACAAAAGAGCAAATTCAGTACAGTACTGTGTTAAATGAAAACTACTAAAAAAATAAAGGGAAAGCATCATTTTTCTTCTGCTTAATAACAATTCAAAGCTGTATTAAGTCAATGTTCAGTTGTAAACTTCTGAAAGAACAACCATAATGTTTTGTTCAGAGTTATGAACATTTCAGAGTTACGAACAACCTCCATTCCCAAGGTGTTCGTAACTCTGCGGTTCTACTGTATTGTAAAGACTTCTTTGAGGCAACCAAAGAGTTAATGATTAGCTTTGAAATCTGGTATGGAATTTTATGGAAAAGGTTAAACATTCTGGTAGAACTCCCACAGATTTTAATAAAAGATAGTAACAACGCAGATTAAATTCATGCTGGCTTCAACATCAGTGTAGCCAAAAACTGCCCCAACAGATTTTTTCTGCTGTTCTTAAAACAATAATTTTCAACTTTTCTTCAGTTCTGAAAGTTTCTACTAGTTTAAGAGAAAACATATAGCATGTATGTATGTCCCTATACATATAGCATCAGATTCTGCTATCCTTTTCCAGGTTGTGTAGTAACTTGCTCTACTGATTTCAATGGAACTACTTGTGGAGAAAGGTACTGCCCATTGTGAGGGTAGTAAAATGTAAGCCTGTATTGAGCAATACTGCCAGAACTGATAGAAACATTCAAAATGAAAGTTTTAAGAAAACCTACTGCACAGGAGTTGGAAATGGCAGTTACTCTGATCTGGAACTAAAGTATTTTGTTGTTGAACTGAACTTCAGTACACAAGCCAAGCAGTAGGGAGGGATAAGGGCTCATTGAATAAATACTGAGAGACCCTTAGGTAGAAGAAAGACTAATCTATCTACACATGAGAACTTTAGGAAATACACAGCCAGGAAGACAGGGGGGAAGGGAGAATTTTTGGGAGAAGTGACATTTCTTTAGGAAAATGCATTCAAGATCATTATGTATTCTGGAGCTCCCCATCTGCTCCCACTCCAGGATATGAAAATGACTTTTCCCTGGGACCCAAAGACCTGAGACTTTGCCACTTTCATGGTTATTCCTTAAGGGACATGCGTGGTCAGATACAACACATGCTGTCAGGGAGAAGGCAGATTTCAGTTGTGCTTTAGATAGATAATATGGACTGCATAGTAGCCAAACTTGTTTTCTTGGCTTTACCAGTCCTTTCTAGGACCTGTGTAATGAGGCTATTATTTCATCATTTATCTTCACTATATTCTCTCCAATGTAGTTTACTTTAGATCAAAAACCCATTAGATTTATATAATCAAAAATGAGAGCTGAGTCAATACACTTTTGGAGAATATTGTCCGAGAAATTCAAAGAGAAAAACTAACCACGTCCTCTTGCTTGAGTCAGATAAAAGTGGCAAAAGTTAACTTGAGAAGGGGTGATGTGCTAGAACAAAGACTGGCTTATGCTTTTAAAAGCTACAGCTTAAAACCTTGAGTGCGCCCAGTGGAAGAATGTGTAAAATGGCTGACAAGGTATGAGGGTTTCATAGTTAGAGCTGGGTGAATACATTGATTTTTTGGTTCAGTGGCCGAACCAAAATATCTGTAAAACAATTAAGTTTTGTTTTTTTCTCGACAAGATGAAAAAATGTTGCTTTGAATTAACATTTCATTTTGAACAAGTCAATTTGAAACATGTCCAAATGGTTTATTTTGACATTTTCTAGACAAACCATGTAGACATTGCCAAAAAAATTATTTTCTGGGGTTTTTCGGCCAAAACAATTTGCCAAAGTCAACTCAAATTTGCAAATACTTTCGCAGCCCCCACAATGCCTTTTTGGCATATTTAGTATTCACCAATTTTTCCCCCCAGTTCTATTCACAACACTTGGGGCCAGATTCTGAGCTGTGTAAATCGGCTTAGATCCACTGACTTCAGTGGGGCTACACCAATTTCCATTAGCCAAGGATGTCCAAGAGATAAATTGTAATATTGTCAAAGAAACATCATAAAATGATATATTAGTTATTAAAACAAAGATGGCAGTTTATTTATAAAATGATCTTCTCAGCAGCAATACAATGAGACAGATTTGCAAGATTACTGTACAAAATAATCGACATACCACATTTGTGTAACTGGGTCATGCTTACTTTATTCTGTGTGACTCATGTTGTACAAAAAGAAAATGAATGTTAAAGGAATACACTAATTATTGTGGCTGTTTAACCCATCAAAAGTTTATCTAATGAAATACCAATACTTTCTATAGTCCTTTGAATCTCAGTGATCCATTTCATAGCCTGACTGGGTCACGATAGCAAGCTGAACTGTATAAGAAAACGGTTCAGTGGGAAGCCTGCTTGAACCATATTTCAACACAGTTCACAAATACTGTTCCATTCTGAGCATAGGCCAGCACAGGGCCTGTCAATCACATAAATCCTGCTTTGAAAGCTTAAGTGAGACTTAAAGCCTTATTACAGGCCCTCTGGCCGGGGTGAATTTCACCCGCAGAGTGCACTGGTGTCCAATATATGTAATGATCTTCATCTGAAAGAGCAGAGGGACTAAAAATAGAAACAAAAAATTCCAATAAATATTCCTAATTTAACAGTGTATTATTCAAAATGTCCTTACGAGTAAATCACTATCAGAAAATATAGTCATTCAAATAATTAAATATTGACTTTGTGCTAAATAGAAGATAAGTAACTCCAATTCAGAGGTCAGAAAAATACAAAAGCGGAATTGCATTTTGCTGAATTTAACTAGCATGCAAATGTTGACCTTTTTATTGGCTTAGTTTACAAAAACAATTCTGTACATTTCTGATCCATTGGCTTACAGTTTAGTTTGATTCATCTGTCAAATATGTGGTGTGAAAAAAAGATGAGCATATGGACAGTCTGGAGTTTAACAGTATTTCTAATTTTTAGAATGTTTACTAGAAACATAAAACACCTGTGTTTTACTTAAAATATGAAATATCCTTTAAAAAATAATTTATAGTATATACTGTCCTTGATTACTGTCACTCTCAACATCTCTTTTGGATTCATCCAGTTGGGTAAAGGATTCATTCTTTAGTTTTGGTGACATCATATGGTTTCCACCACTGTGCAAATTGCAACACTTTCTTCCTCTGATCATCGAAGTTCTCTCTAATTCCTTTTTTCCAAAGCCTTGGTTCCAAGTCCAGCATGCCACCAATTATTTCCTTTGCAAGTATAAAAGAGAAAATAAAGAAAAAGGCTGAATGGTTGTATGACTTCACTTATGGCTATTTTGCAATCAAACAAAGAATGTATATGTTTCCTCAAATGTCACTCACCCACCTTGTCTCTCTAATATCCTGGACCAAGAGCCAGTCTTATGGTTGCGTGCCATGGTCAAGAAGCAAGGAATGACATGGGCCTGGGGTGCGAGGCCATAGAAGGGAGCTCAGGGCACTGGGGGATGGGCAGCAGAGCCAGGGGGCAATGGGTGGGGAGCCCAGAGTGGCAGCGGGGCCTGGGGAAGCAGTGAGGCCTGGGGCAATGGGAGGGGGAGCCTGGATGGGGAGTCCATGGAGGAAGGAGAGACAGAGGCAATGGGGGCAGGGGGGGAAGCCCAGGGTGGCAGCGGGGGCCAGTGCACCAAAATACAAGTTCGCCCAGGGCACCATTTTCCCTAAGGCCGGCCCTGCTGGGACCGACACGGCTACAACAACACTACATAGTCAAGGCTGAAAGAATAGAAAACCTAAATGTAGCTAAACGTAATATTTTAAGAAATTAAATTCTGAAAGCCTTAAACTCTCCAAAACTAGACTGAAAAATGGAAAAAATTCAGCTCATCAGGTGAGTGACTCAGCCAACAACTTCTAAGGTACAGCATTGAAATGCACTCTACAAGGATCGTACCACTATAGGGCTATGTGGGTGTATTAGTAAGTTTGTGATTTAAGTAGACAAAAGCCCAGAAATTCACAGGCTCCCCTACTCTGTTCGTAGCAATATTTGAAAAAAGATTAAATTATTCCCCAAGTCCACTTATTGTCTGGTTTTTCATTACTGATTCTTCCAAGAAATTATTACTGTGGCTTAATAAAAAAACATAAGCTCTTATTGCAATTCGTAGTTTATGCGATAAATTCTCAGCATATGCGTGCAGGGATTTAACCACATAACTCCTAGTAATATTATCAGTTGTGTGTGAGAGAAACAGCGTATATGGGAGTACAGATGTTATACAAACTTGAATTATTTTTATTTTTTAAATGGATTTCATCTAGAAAGGTTCTTAAAGAAATTTTTTTCTATCAAGATGAAACTTTCAAAGACAAGCTGTTTGACTTATGGCCTAGCTCCCAAATATAAAGATTACTAAATTGTCTTGTTTGTGAGAAGAACGACGACATCTGGTCATGGATTAATTTTGCTGATGGATGAATGCTGAGTGGCTTGTTGTTGCTAGGTCTTCTCAATTAGTTATTTTGATAGGATTTTGGATAGACTCTTCTGTAACACAATGTCATCTCAAGACCTTTCACCTGGACAAAGCCATGTCAGCCTCCTCAAAAATGGTTTTGTGTTCTGTATTTTTGATATTTTGACAGTCTCTGTGGTCTCTGAGCAAACACTGAATATTTTTTAATTGATGGCTTAAGTGGGACTTTTCCCAAAAGTGAGGCTAGCTGAGGAAGGCCTAACTCAAATCTGATGGGACCAAGTTGCATATCTCCAGGGTAGCCTCACACTTAATTTGCTCAAAGGGCTTGGAGGAAGGCTCTCTGCAAAGCAGAGTGAGTGAAGCTCGCCTTTCGGGTCACTGAGCCACCTGAGGGAAGATTCACATTCCAGAAATTCTGAGACTATCACCTCAGGGAGAGGAAGGCGATAATCAACCGACGGGCTACACCAGCTTTTGGCCAATCTTCAGGCCTGAAGGCATGCTAGAGAGAAGTGCTGTGCCAGCAAGATCAGCATCTGGCCCTTGTCTGCAGTTTCATCTCCTACTCCATGAGAATCTAGAAGACTCAGAGAGCTGAAGACTTTGTGAACCCCCATTATCTTAAGTATTTTAGTTCTAAAAAAACTTTGACTGTCACATGTAAATTTGGGTGCTAAATTGTCTAATTGTTGCTTATCTAAATATTATTATACAGACTAACAAAATATTTTTGTTGGGAGTTTGGGGAGTAAAGCAGTAGCCACCACGTTAGAATTGAAATCTAATCAGGAAGTTTTGTAATTGGTTTGTAGATGGTTGTTTTAGCATTAGCTAATTTAGGTTCAGTATCAAAATATCAACCAGGTCCCAATTATAGATTCAATTGACTTGGGTGAAATTCTTTAGTTGAGTTATAATCAAATGGACAGCCACCTTCTTAGGATTTATAAGGATTATTTGTTGTATTAATCTAATAAATGAAGTAATCTGATTATTTGAATCCACTTCAATATTGAGATTAACTTGTTGATTTGACCTTGATTTGATAGCTGCATTGTTTAATTCTTAGTTTAGTTTAGTATTATGAATAAGGATAAGATTTTGTCATGGTAATTTTTGCCATAGTAATTTCACAGACAGGTCACGGGCAATAAACAAAAATTCACAGAAGACCATGACCTGTCCATGACTTTTACTAAAAATAACCCTGACAAAATGAGGAGGGGGGGGGGGGTCCAGCACCCACTGCTGCTGCCATTCACAGCAGCTGGGAGCTCCAGGACAGGTGGCTGGGAGTTGCTGGGGCCCCCTTGCCCCAGCTCAGAACTCCGGGGGGCCCCCCGCCATTACTTGGACCTCCAGGGGCCACCTTCCGCCCACGGTGGCTGGGCACTCTGGGGGTGCCTGCCGTGCAAAACAGCTGGCTGCTCTGGGGGCTGCCTGTGACAGCTTGGACCTGCGGGGGACCCTGCTATGGCTCAGAGCTCCGGGCAGGCACCTAGGAACTGCAGGGCCCCCAACTGCCCGCAGGGGCTGGGAGCTCCGGAGGGGCCCCCTGCCACAGCTCGGAGCTCCGGGGAGTCCCCCTGCCACAGCTTGGACCTCCATGACATAACCATAGCCTTCATTATGAACAGTAGGTTAGCTTTGGTGATATGCACTCTTGCTTTTATTTTTGTTTAATAGTTTTAATAAAATTTATTAAACTGATACTGAATCACACTTCTTTCAGTTAGCAATGTGGATTCAGAACCTTTGAGGACGAAGGTGGATATCAGCCAGCCCAAAAGCCTGACAAGATCCCCCTCAATTAGCCTTTGGTTCTCACGTATGTGACTTAAATCCCAATGCACTGCATAGAAAATCTACTACCATCTAGTAAACTGTGATAAAGTATGTTAAAATAACTCAGTGTTGGTGATGTCTGATTTAGTTACTGATACAAAAAATTCAATACATGACAGGTGCTTTGGACTTGTACATGTCAATACCTTTCCAAAATAATGAGGGAACTTGTGCTGATCTTCAATTACATGAGCAAAGCCTCCTTGAAGGCCGAAGTCCACAGAGAAGTAGGGCAAGCCTCTAGGAATCTAAATACATATAAAAAACATGCATTTTAGATATTTTAATAGACTGTATTTACAAAAGAACTGCTGTTTTTAATTAAGATGCCCCACAATTTATTAAAAGTGAAAGTTGTTTTTAAAGTTGGCAGTCAATATTAACACAGAAGAAATTTAGGCCCTGATCCTGCAAAGACTTAGGCAGGTCAATGGGACTAACAGTGTAAGTGAAGTTAAATATGCCCGTATGTATTTGCAGGATTGGGGCCGTATAGGGTATATCTACGCAGCATTCTGGGGTGAGCCTCCAGCCCGGGTTGCCTGACTCGGGGGAGTGGGTTCCTGCTAGCACTCTAAAAATAGCTACTATAGACAGCGCTTTGAAGTTGCAGATTGGGCTGTAGCTCAGGCTCTGACACCTTGGGAGGTGGGTGAGCTTCACAGCCCAAGCTCTGGTACAAGCCACAGTTTCAAAGCACTGTCTATATCACTATTTTCAGAGTGCTAGCATGAGCCCCACTGGTCCAACTCTGACAAGCCGGGCTAGGAGACTCGCTCCAAAATACTGTGTAGACATATCCATATTGTACTGCATCTTTCATACAAGCTGCATCACAAAAATATGTTTTTATACAGTTAAATAATCTAGCTGCAGAGTTAAAAAAAATGAAGGGGAAAAGAACAGGATACAGAAACTGGAAGAAGAGACGTTTGAAAATAGATGGAGAGATTATGACATGGAGTGATTCAGGAAAGCTGAATCCAGATGGCAGGAAGTGCAGAGAAGAAGATTATAACATCAAATGTGGCGAGATTGAAGGGATGGAGAGGAGACTGGCTTAGAGAGATATATGTATTAAGAGAGAACCATCATCATTAGAGATTTCCTTATCTTCTGGACTATAGTTGTGTCAAGCATGGGGAAATTTAAGAAGCAGGACTGCAAGTTAAATTATTGCCAGGAATGAAAAGTATGCTGCAGTAGAGACAAATGCCCCAGATTTTAGTCAGACACCTTTATTGGTGGCCATTTTGATGCCCTGAAAAAAGAACTTTGTAGAAAAAACAAAGGCAGGCATACAATGCTGGAACAGCCCCACTACACAAGTTATGGAAATTATGGACTAACCTGTTGAAGGGGAGATTTTCATAGTTCACTGAGCCCGCAATGAATTGGCCAGCCAGCCAAGAGATACCGCTAAGAGAATTTTCATTGGGAGAAGAGGGAGCGGTGCCCTTGAAAGATTCATTAGTTGCTATGATGTTACAAGGGGAGTATTGCTGCTTCATGGCAGCACACTATTTTATCTCTACTCATTGCTGAGCATGTTCCTGCATAGACAGATGGTAGGAGTTATTGTGTCTCAAACACACAGCTACTTCCTCTGTTCCAGGCCAAATGCCTTGTAACTATCACAGGTGGTGTTTTACAAATGGCTTTCAAATAAAATGATATAGAACACAGGGGTTTTTTTTGTTTTTTTTTAAGGTAAGAATTCCCATGGAGGGTGCAAGTTAATTTATTTTGTAACATACATCATCTATAGGGAAGCATTTAAAGTCAGGTTTAAAACTATTAAGTAAAGAATGAGCTTGGAAGAGGAAAAAAGGGGGTTGCATTGTCTTACTTGAAAACAGTTCCAAAAGGTTAAACGAAGTTCTTCCTTTCTCCTGGTAGGCTTTGTATAGTTTTGTGTAAGGACATGATTTTGATAATTAGCGAATCAGGTAATTTATGAGTGATAACACTGTGTGAGTTGTTTAACATGGCTTCAATATACAGTGTGTCCTACTATATACAAGTCTATACTACAGCATACAGCAACTGTTATTGCTTACAATCTTTGTTAAATTTTCTTTAGCAGCCTGAACTATGTGGCTATTTCAATATTTGTGTTATTTTCCATTACTGCTAGAGATCCTTTTATAAGAAACTAAAATTAAAAGAAAAATTTTGATTAAGACATTTGTTAAAATACAGTAGCAAATTAAAAAGATGAATTATTCAATAGCTGACACATGGGATTATTATGTCTGCTTATCAACAGAATCTGGAATGCTTTAAAAACCAGTGTTGACTTGACAAATCACATTTGCTCCTGTAAATTAAATTCTGACCTGCTGTTGTTACAAATAACCTCTAAGATTACTACATACTGAAAGAGATTAAAGGAAAAAATATGTTTCTCCCTTTTTCATAGCTTGTCTCATTTAACAGCACTCTGTGTGAATTGCACTGTTTTGCTTAGGTCATCAGCACATCTTGTCTCATGCACTAGCATAATGACCTCACTCTCATGCCCTGATCTGGGGGGAGCTCCCTGGCACACACTTTCTCTAGCCTTGCAGGAGGGTGTTTACCAGCAGCAAATAAAGTTGAAAGTGAAACTGATTAGGCAGCACCCAGACAGATGTGTGCACACAGAGACAAAGGAGAGTGTGGAAGAGGGAGACTCCTCAGGATGTTTGGCGTTCTTGTTTTCAGGTCTGCCTAAAAAACTTTCTAAACAAGATCAAGAGAGCAGAAAAACCCTGATTGTTTTAAAGACATTTTAAAAAAATGTTTAAGACAAATCATTTAAAGGGAGCTACACCTCTACCCCGATATAACGCGACCCGATATAACATGAATTCGGATCTAATGTGGTAAAGCAGTGCTCCGGGGGGGCGGGGCTGCGCACTCCGGTGGATCAAAGCAAGTTCGCTATAACGCGGTTTCACCTATAATGCAGTAAGATTTTTTGGCTCCCGAGGACAGCGTTATATCAGGGTAGAGGTGTATTAGAAACTTGAATATTTGAATACTGAACACAGTCCAGCACTGACGTCAACTTTAAAAAATAATCAAGTTGACAGTTGATTCTAAAAAGTACCAATAATTAATGTGGGTAAGAGGTTGGTCTTTTAGTCTATGTCCAGGAACCTTCTGTAGATCCTGTTTAAGTCTATGAAGGCAGTGAGGGGGAGAACTTCTACATCTTGTCCTAATCTTGACCAAGAGCCTTCCAAAAGGAGCAAGAGACAAGCGCAGACAGAGTCTCCTTAATTCTCTTCCACATACTGGGTCAAATTGAGCTATGGGGTAAGCAGGCATAACTCCCATTGACTGCAGTGGAAACTGCACCCACCAACAGCAGAGCTCAATATAGTCCACTATGTCAAGGATGAGCCCTAAATTGAAAACGGTAAACTCATTATGCTGTCTCTCATTACTGCTATGCAAATCAACAGCATGTATTTATGTTTCAGTACTTAAATGGATTAGGAATATACACAACTAAACCTGCAGTGAGGGTATACTGACAAACGCTTCCTGAATTATTTTTAACTTAAATTTAAATTTGCTTTACAAATTGTTCTGGCACTGCACTCCCATAACCAATTTAGTGCTGTAGTTATCAAAGAGGAATAATATAAGAGGAGAAATGCCAGGAGGGGGAAAGGGAAAACAAATTATGTTATGTTAGAAGCACTTATCCTTGAAATTTAGGTTTGTATCTAGAAAATGAAACAAAGCTTTGATATATTGGTTCTGACTGTCTTGAAACAGGTAACAACAATGCTTCCTAGTAACATTTCCTCATCTTCATGGCTTAAGTAAATGGAAACAATGCTAAATAACGGAAGAAGATGCACCAAGTCCCCAGTATTCCCTCGCTGCACAGAACACACAAACGACAATGAAGAAATCCTGTGGAAACAGGATGATGGGTGGAATGAAGTTTGTACCAGGAACAGTAACAGAACTACTGAGTAGCATCTGCTCACCACAGAGCTACCTCCATGAAAACTATACTGGAGCTGAAGGTTCTGTGTTGAAAAGTACTTTCTTCACATTTATAGAAGATCGGACTTTTACCTCTTGCTCTTCAAGTAAAACTTCACCCCCAGAATTGATATCCTTATCCTTTTATAAGCCTTTGTCCTGCCACACTCCAAACCACTCCAAACACAACGGTCTGTGTTTTCTCTCTGACTTTAGATTGTAAAACCCTTTGAGTAGGTAGGAAACTTTTTTATATTTGCTTGTTATTCACACTATAATAATAAGTGTTAATTTTAATGTATTTATTATATTATATATGTATATACACTCCCACACACATATATATATATACACACACATATAAAAATTATAAGACAAGGAAAATCTTGGGTCCTTATACTTATTTTGTAGAGTGCATACATAAATTCATCAGTTCATCTTTTGTTTCATCATATTCTTGGAACTTGCCATCTTTACTTAAAAGAAAATATATACCTTTTTTAATGAGCCCTCAATGCCTCATTACAAGTAATCAATACATAAAAGATCAGGGTGCTTCCACGGCTAAAAACCTAAAACAGTGGGTGGAGACAGCATAAACTACTATAATGACCTCTTGAGACCTGCCCTGTCAGGGAGATCAGTGTTTTTAGGAATAATATAGTTCTTTTGACATGCAGATGTAGGCACAGTAACTCCCACGTGATACCATAAGGCTTACTGTGATACACAATAGAACAAAAGTGGTTGACCAGAACAAAGCAGTATGCTCTGCCCTAAAATATCAAAAATGAAAAGTAGGTCCTTGTACCTAGAGCTTTAGAACCTACCGGCTATGGCATTGATTTTGGGATGTTGGAGTAGAGAATTCGAAAAATCCTGGGTTTCGATAGCTGCCTAAAGAAATGATCTAAGCAACCTCTAACTGGCTATGAGAAATTAGAAATGGAAACATTTATTTGGATTTACTTGAATTGGGAAAATTAAATGCAAAAAGTGGTTGGCTTCCATGAGTCTATACTGGTTGTACTTTCTGGTATCTAGGATAATAAAACCAGAACATTAAAAGTGAAATTACATTAAGTTATGATTCATAGTGTGTCATTGGCATGCATGATGCTTTACCAAAAAAAAGTACAAGGTTCCTGACTCAAAGAGCTTTCAAGCGAAGGGCTAGATTGTGTCCCCAGGCTCAGCCCTGAGTCAGGGAAATTATGGGTTTGGCACAGGGGTGCTGGAACTAGGGGTGCTGGGGGTGAGGCAGCCCCCTCTGGCTTGGTGTCCATCATATACACGGTTTACAGTTTTGTTCAATGGCTTTCAGCACCCCCACTATAAAAATTGTTCCCAATGCCACTGGTTTGGCACAGTAATTACTAGGTGAAAGTATATGGCTTCTGTTATATAAACAACTGATTAAACAATAAATTTGTAAGCACTTAGAGGATGATACAGTTATAAGGAATAGGCAGCAGGGATTTATCAAGAACAAATCATGCCAAACCAACCTAATTGCCTTCTTTGACAGGGTTACTGGCCTAGTGGATATGGAGGCAGCAGCAGATGTGATATATTTTGATTTTGGTAAGGCTTTTGACACAGTCCCACATCACATTCTCATAAGCAAACTAGGGAAATTTGGTCTAGATGAAATTAGTATAAAGTGGGTGCACAACTGGTTGAAAGACCACACTCAAAGAGTAGTTATCAATGGTTCACTGTCAAACTGAGAGGGCTTATCTAGTGAGGTCCCACAGCAGTCTGTCCTGGGTCTGGTACTATGCAGTACTTTGGTTACTTGGATCGTGGAGTGGAGAGCAGGCTAGCGTGTCTGGCTCAATAAGGCAGGATTCTGGAGTCCCAAGCTGGCAGGAAAAACGGGCTCAGAGATAATTCCAGCATGTCAGGTGACAGTCCCCTTGTAACCGGAACCCGTCACACCCACCACTGGAGGTTTTTAAGAATAGGATGGACAAACATCTGTCAGGGATGGTCTAGGTTTACTTGGTCCTTCCTCAGTACAGGGGACTGGACTTGATGACCTCTCAAGGTCCCTTCCAGCCCTACCCTTCTCTGATTCTATATACGAGGTCAGATTAGCTGACCATAATAGCCTTAAAATCTATGAAGAGAGCTGGTGTGTAAGCTGTACTACCCAGAAGTAGTCTCTCTCAATCACAATTCCTCCTGTGCTCCCTTCTGGCTCAGGGAGGAGGAAGTAAAATAATGCAGCCCTTGGGAAGGGGGCTGTTCTCACATACCCAGCCATATCCTCTGGCCAGCATGTAGGTGGGGATAGCCAAGGCTCCATACATTTACTATTCACAACACCCATACATTTGCTCCCTAATGGGAACATCCACAGAGCAGCTTCTGTTCTCCACACAGGACCCACACCTGATGTGGTCATGCCAAGGAGACCGGGAGAAGACCTAATTTCCCTCTACATTTGCATTAAAATTAGTTAGCATCTGACCCTAGCTTAGAGAGATAACACAAGTAAAGGCGGGAGAATAGGCATGAAGCCAGAAAAAGGACAGTGAGCAATGGGAAAGGTATACAACTGATGGGTGAACACTGTTGTACCAAAAAAGCAGACTCCATAAATTTTTTTTATATTTCTTGTTTGCTTGTTTATATAGTATAGCACCAGGGTGGGAGCAAAGAGCCATAGAGACTAGTGGTAAAAAATACTAATCAAAATAAAGGAGAGACAAAGTGAGGGAAGGAATAGCTTTTATTGGACCAACTTCTGCTGATGAAAGAGAAAGCTTTTGAGCTACATAGTGCTCTTCAGGTCTGGAAAAGGTACTGAGAGTGTCACAGCTAAATACAAGATGGAATGGATTGTTTAGAGCAGGGGTCGGCAACCTTTTAGAAGAGGCGTGCTGAGTCTTCATTTATTCACACTTAAGGTTTTGCGTGCTAGCATTACATTTTAACATTTTTAGAAGGTCTCTTTCTATAAGTCTATAATATATAACTAAACTATTGTTGTATGTAAAGTAAATAAGGTTTTTAAAATGTTTAAGAAGCTTCAGTTAAAATTAAATTAAAATGCAGAGCCCCTCTGACCGGTGGCCAGGACCCAGGCAGTGTAAGTGCCCCTGAAAATCAGCTTGCGTGCCGAAGATTGCCTACCCCTGGTTTAGAGTAAGTAGTTAGCACATACTCTAAGACTGTTGTAGCCGTGTTGGTCCCAGGATATTAGAGAGAAAAGGTGGGTGAGGTAATAGCTTTTACTGACTCAACCTCTGTTGGTGAGAGAGACAAACTTTTGAGCTTGTACAGAGATCTTCATCAAGTCTGGGAAACTTCCTTTGAGAGCGATGACTGAGGGGTCAGATATGGACTGATCACTTTGTGAAAAACATTTACTCACAGGTGATATGGTATTTTTGTCTTATCATTTTTCTATATGAGTTCATTTGAGAGCATAGTGATTGTCTGGTTGCACCCACAAAGTTGTTAGTGGGGAATTTAGTGCACTGGATGAGATATATCACACGCTGTGACAGGCATGTGTAGGATACATGGATCTTGAAAGGTGTGTTGGGGGTGGGGGTATTGATCATAGTAGCAGTGGAGATATTCCTGCAGATTTTGCATCTGTTGTTCTGGTAGGGTCTGGTGCAGCTTTGAGTTGGTGGGTCCTGGTCTGTGGGGAGCTTGCTTCTGATGAGCCTGGCGAGGTTGAGGGGTTTGAATGCCAGAAGAGGGGGCTTGGGAAAGATTTCTTTCAGGATGTGGTCCCCATCAAATATGGATTGTAAATGTTTCATGATAAGGATGAACAATTTTTACAAAATGATCACTCCGTATCAGACCTCTCAGTCCTTCCTCAAAGGAAGCCTGTATAACATCTTCAAAAGACAAGCCTGGAAGCTTAAATTCATAACTTTGCTAGACAGTAAAAATCATGGCCTTAATAAAGATACTAGATTTCTGGGTCACTACAACAATCTGTAAAAGGGTGGGGGGGGGGCTTTTGCCCTATGTTTGCATAGGTGTTAGTGGGCCCTTCACCTTGAATGGTCTCTTAGAATAACTACACCGCTACCTCAATATAACGCGAACCAATATAACACAAATTCGGATATAACGCGGTAAAGCAGTGCTCTAGGGGGGTGGGGCTGTGCACTCCGGTGGATCAAAGCAAGTTCAATATAACGCGGTTTCACCTATAACACGGTAAGATTTTTTGGCTCCCGAGGACAGCATTATATCGAGGTAGACGTGTACTACTTATGCTAAACAATCTGTTCTACCTTGTATTTAGCTGTGACACTCTCAGTATCTTTCCCAGACCTGATGAAGAGCTCTGTGTAAGCTCAAAAGCTTACCTCTCTCACCAACAGAAGTTGGTCCAATAAAAGATATTATCTCACCCACCTTGTGTCTCTAATATCCTGGGACCAACACGGCTACACCACTGTAATCAGAATAAGTGGGTTTTGAGGAAGGGGTTGAAGAGGGATAGGTAGAGAAGAGGGTATAAAAAGGAAAGAGGATTAGTTTATCTTGGGGCATGTTTAGTTTAAGAAAGGAAGTGGGATATGGAAATGTGGAAGATTTTAAAAAGAACAGGAGTCCAATCTATAGGTAGAGATTCATTCATGGTTATGCAGCACTGATAAACCACCCAAACAAAGGACAGGTTTCAGAGTAGCAGCCGCGTTAGTCTGTATCCGCAAAAAGAACAGGAGTACTTGTGGCACCTTAGAGACTAACAAATTTATTTGAGCATAAGCTTTCCAAACAAAGGAGTAAAACTATATAAGACACCGACAAAAACTGTTTCAAAGCATAGAGAATCATTTTACAATATAGTGGAAATTATACAGCTCTATTATTATACTCAATTATGAAGAGTAGCTAGGAAGAAAGAAGATAGGATTGTTAAACAACATCTGAAACCCTTAGAAATATATTATGGTGACAGTCAATAAGAAGTTACATATGAACATCCAGTGCAATCTGGTAGCATAAGACCCACCACCAACCACCAATTCTGGGCTGCACAGGTAGAGAGGTCACAGAACTGGGAGACAGTGCAGTGCTTAGACAACTGCATTTGGTTCTGTCTACCCATTATCAATCTCCTGCTCAAAAGTAAGACTGCATTAATTCATTACAATAGTGTCTTTCAATAAAGCAAGTTGATTTTTGTCATTACCATTCTTCATAATATACCATTAACTACTGGAAAAGAGAAATAACTATAATCTAGCACTATATAGACACAATCAATCATGAGGACTTTAATCTAATGGGAAAAGAGCATGATTAGGATGACAAAAAAAAATCTTAAAATTTATTCCTGACAAATTGAACATGTATATTCTCTTATACAAGACATTAAGAAGAAGGAAAATGTAATGGGGAGACAGAAGAAGCAAATCATCACAGCTAAAATCCCAGTTTATTAAAAACAATTTTCTAGAAACTAGGCTCTAAAGGACTTGATAAACTTTAGGGGTGTTTTGCCATTGACTTCAACAGGGCCAGGATTTCACCCTAGGTAAACAGTGTACTGCCCTTTAGAGACGTGTTATGCATGATCTATAGTTGATAGTGTTTTTAAATCAGGCTGAGCAAAATAAATATGCTGTTAGACATATCTGCTGAATAAACACAGATGGGATAAAGTAAAGAATTAATCTACCGTTGCAAGATCTGTTTTAGATTGTCAGTTGAGTTGTGTAAAACACCATGCACACCTTTGGCTCTATCTAACTAATGTATAATACATGGTGGGTCGCTCAGATATAATAAAAGGGAAGAGAATCAAGATAAGGAGCCTGAATGGCAGTCAGAAAGATGGAAACAATCAACCACTGCAAAAAAAAAAAAAAAATCTACAATCTGTGGCAACCTTCCTGCAATATGATGCTTCAAGAAATAAAGATCCTCAATAAGATCACTGAGCAGACCCTGTGTTGTGACTCATTCTAAAAAATATGGAGCTGGTAATGCTAAGAGATGGATTACGAAATAAAAAGCCAAATCAATGGATATGATGAACTAAAATACCATGGCTTAATGAGACCATACAAAATCCATGGTATCAGCACAACACAGAAAAAACAACAACAGGACAATAAAGAATATGAATGGCTTTTAACAAGAGAAGAGACAACTGTGTTAAAGAAAACAGTAGTGGAGAGAGAGGTGTTTTGTCAGGAATACACAAGCAGACAGAATACTTTATGAAACTAAGAATGGGTACAGAAAGCTCTGGAAAGATATAAGATCTAAGGAGGCTCACGCCCTGCAGTGAACTGACAGAAATGAAAATGTTAAAATTACTCAGCTGTGTAACATTTCATGCTTAGATACACTTTCCTCATTTAAAGGGACATCTTCAAGGTTGTTAGTCTAAAAACTGACCTGCCTCAAAAGTGGTCTAATGTTGAAGGTCTCATCTTCTGATTCCATCTTTTTCCACCCCGCACAAACTGACTGCTGCTGCGGAAACTATATATATATCTTAAAAAGACATGCAACGTACCATTACATAGTAACACACAATAGATCCTATGTGTTTTTAACATCATATATGTGTGTGCATGTGTGCCAAAATTGCCTGGTGCTGCCCAGGCTCAGTTCCTGGATTTCTAAAAGGTAACTTCATCAGGAGACCACTGTCAAGGTAGGCCAGTTTTTAAACTTAAAAAACCTGGCATTGTTCCTTTAATAACTACCCAATATGAAGATGTGTTTCAGTATAATGCTGTACAGATAGATACAATATTTTTCTCTCCTTTTAAAAATAGGGTTGATATTTATACCTGAAATCTCCATGATATGTACTTTAATAGGATAGTAGTCCATACTGGGGCAAACACAAAAATTATCCCACACTTTTTCTAGCCCAGTAACCAACCTCCCTTACGATCTCCCCTCAATTTTTTAAACTGTTTACAAGGATATGGTGCTGGAAATTGCCTGCAGCCAGCAATTTGATCTCAGCCAGTACTTTGAGTCCAATCCAATGCCTACTGGAATCAATAGTAATCTTTTCATTGACTTAAATGGAGGTTGGATCAAGCTCCTAATACCCACCATGTCTGCATCATCTGTGTTTATTCCATGGGACTTGGTCCTCTCACCTAACTGGTCTCTCTCTCTCTCTGAGATACACAATGATTTAGAGGTTGACTGATCATACAAACATTTCATGTTAAATGAGCTTCAGTACTTACAGACTTCCTGACATCTTTTGAAGAAAGATCAATCAACTTCTTGTTCATGGACCACTCTTCATCACATTCCAGTATAGCTTTCTGTAAAAGCATTGTATCTAAATGTGAAAACAGCCCCTCACACAGAAAAGCACGAAGTGTAACTTTTTTAATGTAATAAAGTAAATTTTGAGGTATACTATGCAATGTGAATACCAATAATTCCTCTGCTAAGGAAGTAGCTTTATTTTTGGCAACATTTCTGCAATTTTCAGAATGTAAATATTTTATAGAAATAGTGGGTAATGCTCACATTTTCATTTAATTGTTTTTTTTTTCTTTAGTTTTATAACCACAACCTAACTTTTGCCTAACAAATGATCTTTAACAAGAACTTTCAATTTCATAGAGAATAAAAAAGTCACAGGTCACACATCCCTATCACCATGCTCACTAAAAGCCACTGATGAGTTCATTAAATTTTACTGTTCTTTTCTGCAGTAGAATCCAACTTAGAAGGCTACTGGCATTCAAAGACTTATAATGCTACGTGTCTGCCCTCATAGTATGGAAATGGAATCTATTGCACCTACAGTTTAAATGTCAGTTGCCATGTATTTTAATAGTGGAAACACTTGAAAGATAATGAAAGTTATGTTCAAATAGCTCTGTATTAGATCTTGTGCATTACTTTCCTTTTAGTGTTTAAAGGGAAAGAAAGGTTTAGTAGCATCTAGTTTGATACCAAATGAAACCAAACAGGTGGAAAATTTCACATGTGGTGAAAGCAAGTTACTGTGTCTGCATTAGTCAGATTGACTGTTACACATTGTTGGAAACAAAACAAAAAATGTGATTTCATTCCAGGGGAACTATAAAAACCTCAAGAAGCAAGTCACTATCCATGTCTGCAGGCACAGAGGGCCCCATATGCTGTTTATTGCTATGGGAAGTAGACTCTTGACGAGCCCATGGGGACCACCCCCTCTGGTAGGGGGGAAGAAGAGAGCACAGCCAGGCACTGGAGCTGCTACTATGCATATTCACTGCCTATTGCTCCCCACACAGCTGGGACGCAGGCAGTGCGGAGGCTAAGGCAGCCTCTGAGCTGCAGCAGCAGACATGGAGCAGCTCTGCTGGCACTCTGCAGTGTGAAATGGAGAAGTAGTGTTCCTTCCACACCTGCCCAGATGACCTCTCTAGTGCTGAGTCCACTTCCTCAGTCTGGGTGCTAAGCATAGGGTTTGGCCCTAATAGAATACATAGATACATCCAAATGGTATAAATTCCCATATGTTAAAATGTTTGAAAATCCTTTCCTCTTTTACTTACCTGCTAAGACCCAAATTCTGGGTTTTGAGTTTCTCCTGCAGGAATTAATGATATTGCAAACCCTTATAGCCCTGCAAGGAATTCAGCTTCTTGTGGAATCTAAGAGTGTCAGATATTAGAACCCTGCACAGAGAAGAACGGCTCTTCCACTGGCTCACCTGTCTGAAGAGAGGTTCAAACCCTGCTATAGTTCCTGAAGTGGGTTAATAGGACCCAGCTAGTCTAACACCAAGGGTTATACCTTGATAGGCAAAAAAGATGTGTTTTTCAACAGCTGTACTCAAGAAATCAGAAATAAAAGTAATATGGGAAAGCCATTGAACTGACTGAAGGTTAACCACTTTTTAAATACCTTAAAGTAGATGGGAGCCATATCCCCCAGTTCTTTTGGGAGGGGAATGCATTCATATACCATATGATATCGTTTCTTTATACTCATGTTTGTCTCTAGGAAGACACAATCCAATTCTTTAGCTTCAAACATCTTTACCAAGGCCTTTCTGAACATCTGTAAGAGAAAAAGATTATAAATGGAAATGTTTAAAGCCCCCCAAACTCTGGAACTAAAAGCTCGAGACTTTCACTAAGAACCCCACCGATGCATGGTATGGAAAATCTAACCCCAGGAATGAACAGCCAGAATGACTCAAAGGACTGAGACTACCACATGATCAAATATACAGAGCACTAGACTGGGACTCAGGAGACGCAACTTGCAGAGCAGTATGAACATCAATAAATTCTTTATAAATATTTAAAATATAATCAAAGTGTCTGGCCAGTTTATTTTATTTTTATGTTTCCCCCCAAACAATAGCAGAGTAAAATATTGCTTTTGGGTCAGAAAAGTTTGCTCAGTTGTGAAGTAAAGGTCTGATCTTACTCTTATTGTAGTCAATGGGAATCTTTGCACTGAATTTAATTGGAGTTGGATCGAGCTCCAAAGCCCCTCTGGGTTTGATTCTTGTATTATCCCGAACATTTTAACCCTCTCTATCATTGTACATTCCACAATTTACAATGAGAGGTGACCACACTGGTTGGGATAAAGAAAGATTTTTTTGTTCCATCTTTCAAACTGGACACCGCCCCCCCCTTTTTAAAATATTTTAAAAGTTGACCCTTTTCCCCACATTTATGCACAATTCTACACCCTGTAGCTCTCAATGAGATCAGAGGTGTCTAAACAGCAAGAACGGTCATTCTCGTAGTATTTTTGTCCCATCAATAAAAAGGAAGTACAAGAAGCCTTCTCTCTCAGTATTTCCTGACAACATTTTCAAATGGGACTGGCTAGTTTAGCTGAGATCTGGTTTAAGAATCCAAACCTTTAGGATTCTTACCTAGAACAATCCTTTTGAGGTTTACCCATCATTAAATTATAGTCACAGATGCAGTATTTTCTGCTCTCAAAACCAGGCAGTATAATATATAACAAACATAGAGGTACAATACATATTCTATCAGCACTGCACTTTTTAATGTTAGGACACTGATCCTATCAGATGTAGAATTCAGAAGCAGATTTAAAACCTGCTTACCATTTTATTTCCACAGGAGTTTTGCCAGAGTAAGGACAGCCAGGTTTGGCTCAGAGGTTTAAATTTGGTAGCAGGGAATGCCCACTTTTAAACTCTCTCTACTCTTTCTCTGGGCCCCAGATGGGAAAATACTGCTATGCAGTCCCAGAATTACTGAGTCTGTATAGAGTGTGTGTATGTAGTAATTAAGATGACTCTGCTCCCATTCAGCCCCAGGCCAGTGAGCATCTGGAGAGTTCCTCCATTGGGCTACAAATTGATATGCAAAAAAGTCACTTGTATGGATGGTCATGAAAAACAAATAGCTGTGAATGCTAGAAGTGTCACTCCAGTGGGTCACTTGAATAAAAATTTTGGAATGTTTTTGCAATAATTGCTCATTCCTAGTGTTGTACACCACTTTGATGTATAACAAATGCTCTCTCTTTTGCTATTCTGTATTATCCACTCACTGAACTGAAGATGCCTTTATAACAGACCCAATTCAGTAGCATCTGCAAACTTGACACACTTGCTTTCACTGTAATCATCCTAGTGTTAAGACAAAAAATAAAATAGCAACAATAGTTCTAACTACTACAGAACTCCATGGCTAATCACTGTGTAGCATAGGTAGCCTTTGTTTCCTCTGCTGTAACACAAATACAATCTGTGGACCTATTGTTGCAAGGCCTGTACCCTCGGATTGGAGCTCTGATTTGTTGAAAGTGGAAAAAATAACTGTTTTAACCTGGCTCAATACCCCTCCCTACAATCACCAATCTATTCTGAGTGGACCCACTCACTGGGGCCCACATGCTTCCAAGCCAAATGGCTCTGGGTAGAGTCTCGTCACTGTTTTTAGCTCTTGGTCCTTAGCTCACACTACTGGGCTCAGACCTCTTATCTCTTGGAACCACCCAGTTGCCCTAGACCAGAGGTTCTCAAACTTCATTGCATCGTGACCGCTTTTTAATAACAAAAATTACTACACCACCCCAGGAGGGGGCCTGAAGCCTGAGCCTGCCTGGGCCCTGCCGCCTGGGTAGGGAAGGGCCAAACCCCGAATCCTGAGCACCGCTGCCCAGGGCTGAAGTCCTCGAGCTTTGGCTTCGGCAGTTGGGCTCGGGCTCCAGCAAATCTAAGCCAGCCCTGGCGACCCCATTCAAATGGAGTCGCGACCCAACTGCTGCCCTAGACCCTGAAACCAGTGTCTGAGACCTCCCAAGCCCCCTAGTTGCTTTCACATGATCTCTCAGAGCTCCACTAGGCTAAGGGCACCCTGAACTCTGGTTTAACCCCTTCAGGGACAACATGGCAGGTAAGCAAGGAACACAGGCTTAGCAAAGGAATTTCTTAACTACAGTCACTTTATTCTTAAAAAACACTCATGAGTTACACATCTTTGAAAACAAAAAAATCCTGAGATGCACCTTCCCCATAGCATAGTGGCTCTCAAACTTTTGTATTGGTGACCCCTTTCACACAGCAAACCTATGAGTGCGACCCCCCTTATAAATTAAAAACACTTTTTTTATATTTAACACTATTATAAATGCTGGAAGCGAAGCAGGGTTTGGGGGTGGAGGCTGATAGCTCGTGACCCCCCACATAATAACCTTACAACTCCCTTAGAGGTCACGACCCCCAGTGTTAGAACCTCTCTCTCTCCCTCTGTGAGTCTGAGGTTTGTCAGCATTTCAGGCTGGTGGGTGAAAGGCATAACTGCAGCGTCACTCTGGAAGAATGTATTTTAATCAGTGGCAGATTTAGAGTTAGTGGGGCCCTGTGCTCAGCTTCATTTTGGGGGGCCCTCCTTGGGACCCAGCCAAGAAAAAGAACATTCTCTCTTATCTCCCCCCCCCACCCCCCGTTTTTCATTCTTTTTTTCTTCATCCTCCTCCTATAAGTAATAGGAAGTAAATGAAAATAAAGTGAAGTACCTTGATTGTTTTTGTAGTCTAACTTGTTTTTCCACAGACTACTTGAGGGTCTCGGTGGACCACTTAATGATCTTTCCAAATACTATTTGTACCGTTAGCTAACTATTGTAAAGCGCTTGGGATAAGAGCGCTTTATAAAAAAAAATGTAAAAAAACATTGGGATGTGGGGTCTGGCCAGGACTTAGGGTGCGGGAGGGGGCTCAGGGCTGGGAGTGCAGGGTCTGGGAGGAAGTTAGGGTGCAGGAGCAGGCTGGGGTGCAGGGTCTGGCCAGGAGTTAGGGCATGGGAGGGGGCTCAGGGCTGGAGCAGGGGGTTGGGGTGTGGAGCTCTTACCTGGGGTAGCTCCTGTTTGGTGCGAGGGGTGCAGGTGGGGATGTGGGGGGTGGTGGTGCAGGAGTCAGGGCAGGGGGCTGGGGTTGTGGGGGTGTCTTTGCTCCGCCCTGCCCTGATTCCACCCCCTTCCCCAAGGCCCCACCCCTGCCTCTTCTCCGTCTCCTCCCCCGAGTGCGGTGTGGCCCCGCTCTTCTCCCTCCCTCCTGGAGCATGCGGAACATCAGCAAACAGCTGTTCAGTGGAGGGGCAGCGCTGGAAGGGGTGGGGAGGTGCAGGAACACAGCACGCTTGGGGGAGGAGGGAGCTTGGCTGCTGGTGGGTGCGGAGCCTGCAGCAGGAGCCGGCAGGACCAAGCTTCTGCCCCCACAGCTGCCCGGCCCTGGGGTCCTCTGTCATTGGGGGGCCCCATGCCAGGGCACCCTATGTTTCACTGTAAATCCGCCTCTGATTTTAATGTATTTTGTTTTACAGTATTTAACTCCCCAGTGGACACTCTTAGTTCGCAGTAAAAGTGCCCTCGGGCCGTTTACCTTAGTCACTTTAAAATGTATTAAGCTAAGGTGCAGAAAAACACTTTTAACACACAGTTAAGTGTCCTCATAAAGAGCTAGTACAGAGTAATTAATGTGCTGTAAATTCACACCCTTAGCGCACACTAACTTCCCCATGTAGAGAAGCCCTAAAAGTCTAAAATACATAATGTCCATTTATTCTCTCTCATCAGTCTCATAAACATCCTCTTCTCATCTATCTTTAATCAAGATATATTCACCAGCTGTTCCAGAGATCATTCCTAAACTATTCAATTTTTCAGCATGTACCCTATTTCCAATAGCAGGATTATTCCATAACTATTGGCATGAAGGGAATCACACTCCTTCCATAGCTTATAAACTAAATGTCTCTATTTTTTTCTTCCAAAAAAGTTTTTTTAAGCCATTTTTTGCTCTCTCAAACTTTCTTCTGAACATGTGAAAGTGTTTAACAAAGCTTCTCCATTTCCCATCCCCTAGTCATTTAGGCATTTTTTTAAATATGTAAGTTATCTAGATCTGATGAACTGCCAAGTTTAAGACCATGTCTACACTACCCACCGGATGGGTGGGTAGTAATTGATCTATCGGGGATCGATTTATCGCATCTCGTCTAGATGCGATAAATCGATCCCCGAATTGACGCCCGTACTCCACCTCAGCAGGAGGAGTAAGCAGAGTAGACGGGGGAGCCGCGGCGGTCGACTTGCCGCCGTGAGGACGGCCAGGTAAGTCGAACTAAGATACTTCGACTTCAGCTACGCAAATAGCATAGATGAAGTTGCGTATCTTAGATCGATCCCACCCCCCCAGTGTAGACCAGCCCTAAGAGCCTCTAACCTTTTTATACCCATTACAAGTGTTATTTTCACACTGCTCCAATGCATTCCCAGATGTCGATTTGTAGACTAAAGCAGGGGTTCTCAACCGTTTTCTTTCTGAGGCTCCCCCAACATGCTATAAAAATTCCATAGCCCACCTGTGCCACAAAAACTGTTGTTGTTTTTTTTTGCATATGAAATAGATTAAAAGCCAAGGCTGAAGTTAGGGGGTAGCAAGTAGGGCAATTGCCTAGGGCCCCATGCCACAGGGTGCCCTGTGAAGCTAAGTTGCTCAGGCTTTGGCTTCAGCCCCGGGCAGCAGGGCTTGGGATTCAACTTTGTGCCCTGGGCCCCTGCGAGTCTAACGGCAGCCCTGCTCTCTGGTTTATTTTGGTGGACCCTCTGGTTGAGAACCGCTGGACTAAAGAAAGAAAATCCCTCTTATTTTTCTATCTTTGGTTCCTGACTTGTCACTATTTCCTGAAAATACACAAGCTTTTATTTAGCTATTACACTGCAGCACACACACACACACACACAGAGTAATAATTACTGTTAGCTGAGTTACTGTGTTTTACAGTATTTAAACTTTTGCTCTATTTTTCTTTTTTCCCCCCTTTGCCATGTTGATTTTACTTCCTATTTGAGATTTAATCTTTCAAGGAATTTACACTATATGCAGCAGGATTTCTTTCCTTTCCTTCCCTGTTTAGCAAGAGTCCAATTTAATAGATGACACTATGGCTGAATTATGTCAAATCTGTCCAATTCCATTCTTAAGCTATTTTTTCTTTGCCAATTTAAAAAAAAAAAAAAAACTATTGCTTTTTGTTCATAATCACCAAGATATTGAAGATCTGACATTTACCGCCCTCTAATTGTATCACATGTAACTGCATTCCTAATCTGAATGTGCAATTACTGTGACTACATACACAAATTAGGGAATTCTATATGTCAAGGACTAATTTTCTGCACAATCACATATCCCCAGAATACCTTTCTATGTCTCTTACAGGGTTGTTTGCACAGTCAATTCATTCACATCCAGAATAGTTTGCATAATCTAGTAATTCATCTAAGTTACAGCATGCAGGGATAGGGCACTGGCGGTTTTGAATGCCATTATTATTTGTTAAACAAGACCAGTGTGTTCAGCAGGAGGGAAGACCCAGAAGTGGACACAGTGACTGCCTCCAGAACCTTACGAAAATAGAAACATAGAACATGAGAGAATAACTGAAAGTTGAAGCTAGACAAATTCAGACTGGAAGTAAATAAGGCACATATTTTTAACAGGGAGAGTAGTCAACCACTGGAATTTACCACGGGTGGTGGTGCATTCTCCATCACTGACAATTTTTAAATCAAGATTGAATGATTTTTTTTTTTTTAAAGCGATGTGCTCTAGGAATTATTCTGAAGTTCTATGGCCTGTGTTATGCAGGTGGTCAGACTAGGTGATCACAGTGGTCCCTTCTGGCTTTGGAATCTAGGAATGTAACCGATTTCTTTTTCAAACTGTTAGTCTTGGTCCCACGTTGTCTTTTCTGTCTCTTATTTGCTACTTACAGCACTTTTTTTTCAAATGACATTTTAAGGTCTTTGGAGCAAGAAGCCTGTGTGATTTCTACAGCACGTAGTACAGTAACTCCTCAATTAATGTCGTCCCGGTTAACATTGTTTCATTATTAGGTCGCTGGTCTATTAGAGAACATACTCCTTTAAAGTCCTGCAATGTTCCCTTATAATGTTGTTTGACTCACCCCACTCGGCACTCCTGCCGAGGAGTGGGGTGGGGACGCGGGGGCTTGCCTGCTCCCTGGCTGGAACGCTGGGCGGGCGGAGTGAGGCAAGCCCCCGTGCCCTAACTCCGCTCCCCCTGGAACGGTGGGCGGGCGGAGTGAGGCAAGCCCCTGAGCCCCAACCCGGTGACGCCCCTGCCTCAACCAAGCTTCACAATCATCATTGGTGAATACAGTATTAAATTGTTTGTTTGAAATTATTTAAAACATATACTGTATATGTCTATAATGTCTTTTGTCTGTCGAAATTTTTTCCCCAGGAACCCTATTTACATTAATTCTTATGGGGAAATTGCATTCACTTAACATCGTTTTGCTTAAAGTAGTATTTTTTCAAGAACATAACTAGGACATGAAGTGAGGAGTTACCGTATAATAGAATCCCATCCTGATTAGGACATTTGGGTGCTATGATAATACAATAAATACAATACAATACAATAAATGGCAACCACCTCTGCTGTGCCTACTTCCAGTGGGCTTTCATTAGATGATTTACTAGTATGTTGAAAAACAGATGAAAAATACACCTGTCACACTCCTACAGCTTTGAGTCACTTTTTTCCTCAGAGTCTTTTGTCCTTTAGTTCTTGGGCCTTAAAATTCCACCTGTCATTCAGGTATGGGATGTCAGTTTTACAGGATACCCATGCCATTGAATGGAAGTTGCCCTGAATTGAAGCAAATCTCCTACAAGACAAGTTGCATGTTAAGGTTCCAAGGCTGTTTGCTATGGATTTCTTAGTGGATGGCCTTTGTGCTACGTCATTACATTTCATAAAATCTCTTTCTACATTTGGTCACGTCTGCTTTGACCCTTGGCTTCAAAGATCTTTAACATAGAAAAAGCAAGAGCGCGGCTGGGCAGCAGGCTATCAAGGGCCACGCATCTGCGCAGCCACAAGGGTCTGAACTGGAGAGGAGAGAGGTAGGGGGCATGTAGGGCTGCGGTGGGGAGAGGAGCCTGTCCCCTGCCCTGGAGCTGCCCTGGCAGGGAGAGTTGCCTCTCCCCCAGTCCCAACTCCGGAGCTGCCACAGCCAGGGAGACGTGCCTCTCCCCCGGCCCTGGTCCCGGAGCTGCCGCGGTGAGGCGCTCTCCCCCAGCCCTGGGGCTACCGCGGTGGGGAGAGGCGCCTCTCCCCCGGCCCCAGGCGGTGGCAGCGAGAGAGGGTTGGGGTGAGTCCTCTCTCCCTGCCACAGACCCGGGGCAGCCTGTACCCCAAACCCCTCATCCCCAGACTCACCCCAGTGCCCACCCACCCCCCCCGCCGGAGCCTACTCCCACACCCCAACCCTCTGCCCCAGACCTGAGCCCCCTCCCGCACCCCAAACCCCTCATCCCTGGCACCACCCCAGAGTCCACACCCCCAGTCAGAGCCGTCACCACCTGCACCCTAACCCTCTGCCCCAGCCCTAAGCCCCCTCCCACACTCTGAACCCCTCAGCTCCACCCCCGCCACACATCACCTCCATATTGATGCACATAACAAAATTCATTTCGCACACGGATGTAAAAAATTAGAGGGAACATTGAAAAATATTATATTTTCCTTTTTTGGCACTTTTGACCATTGAAGTCAGAGTGAAGAAATGACTAGTTCAGTCACTCTCTTCTGAAGTCTTGATCTTTCCCATATTTGCTGGGCAGGTGCCTTTGACTGAAAAACTTCCTGGACAAGATTCATCAGGACTGTAAATATGTATAATGTTTTGAAGAGATATCAGAAACTAGGCCTACAACAAGCTAGATCAAAGGAATAAGATGATGAGAAACACACTGAATGTGAAATCCTGTTAACCAGGATTGGCAAACTGGTGAACCACTTGGCTTTCCAGCTCTTGACACAATTAATGCCCAATTTATCCATAAAAGCCAGCAGTGAATATAAGAATCTGAAAAACTGGCACAACCATATTTTACAATATATATCATAACTAGGCACCTATTCAAGTAATATTGAGATAAGATATTTTGGTCACAAAAACTGGTAACATGAAATCTGATGGTGCACATTTTTTAAAAAATTTGTGTACAGCTCATCATTGTACCAGTATGTGAGTGTTATTCAAAGGTTTAAAAGGGCAACTAATGTAAAACTGAGCCCAATGAACAATAAAGTAGAAGCCGAAAGAAGGGCAAAGTAAAAATAACTCAAGAGATCATGTGAAAGAGGGAGGACAAAAAGATCAAACAGATTAATTAACTCAAACAGAAAGACCATGAGTAAAATTTTCAGAAGCACTTAGGTCTCACTGACTTTCATTGAGACTTAACTGCTTAAATCACTTTGATGCTTTTGAAAATGTTATCCCTTACGCTATCTCTTGAGGACAACTAGCAAACTCTGGTGTATTTAGCTAGGATGGAATGCTATGGGGGCGGGGGAGGGGTGTCCCTGAAGTGAGATAGTTCTGTCCACAGCCAGAACCAGCTCAAACCTCGGAATGGAAAGCAGAGAAAACCCAGGCAACCTCAAAAGCCCCCAAGGGCTATGGATCGGCAGCAAGTCACTTACAATACGTATATTAATATATTAATCAAATTATTACAAAGTGGCTAGAAAATGAGCTATCTTCACAGCTGTAATAAGTAGCAGTGCTTTGCTGACCTGGATTTCTTCCCAGATGTCTTCATCCAGAAGTGTTGCAGCAGTGTGGTGCTGCAAAGGGGCTATCACGCAGTGGCCTTCAGTGAGGGACTGATAGTTCGGCAAGGATAAGTATACCTAGACAAAAACATTTTCACTCCCAATCACAAAAATACTCATTTCTTTCCAATGTCAAAAAACATTTTAATCCAGCTAAAGATGAACACGGGATTTTACTAAAATTTAATCTAATAAAGGCAGTTGTCCTCTTCCAACAATGTTTAAAGCAAGAAAATCATATTTAAGCCGATTTAAATTAAACAAACAGTAGGGTTCTGGCAAGTCAGTTAAGCTGATGAACATTGTGACTGAGCTTCTTAGCTTCTTTTGGGCCAGATCCTGAAAAGCCCTGAGCCACCACAAGCCCAAAATCATCAACAGGAGAGGATGGTGCTAAGTAACTTAGACTGGGCCCTTTGCATATCATATTTACTTTGCTAGAACAATACTAGTAGTATCGAGACAATGTGGTATCAGCATTTCTACTAAGGGTATGTCTACACTACCCACCGGATCAGAGGGTAATGATCGATCTATCGGGGATCGATTTATCGTGTCTAGTGTAGACGCGATAAATCGATCCCCGATCACTCTGCTGCGACTCCTGTACTCCACCACGGTGAGAGGCGGAGTCGATGGGGGAGCGGCAGCAGTTGACCCCGCGCCGTGAGGACGCGAGGTAAGTCGACCTAAGATATGTCGACTTCAGCTATGCTATTCTTGTAGCTGAAGTTGTGTATCTTAGGTCGATCCCCTCTCCGCCCCAGTGTAGACCAGGCCTAAGTATTATCCCAAATATAATAAAAGTCATGCTGTTCAGTCTACTGTGGTTGCAAACTCTCATAAAAAAAGAAGAGATTATTTTTACTTTTTTCATTTATTATTATTAATTTTAAATCAAGTAAAAATAATTAAAAATAAAGCATGAGGAATTTGGGGGGGAATGGTAAAAAGCAAAGTCTATATTAAAAGTGTTTCAGATTTAATGAGTCAAAATATTTTGTAATTTTGTAAGATTTATAAATATCAACAGAAACAAACAGACACTCAGAATACAACTTGAGCTGAAGTATAGCTCCTTAAATAATGTAATATCATTAGCATTTGATTATTATTTGTCCCAGGTTTCAAAGGAGAGTATGGGGCTTGGGGATTTAATCCCACAATTCTATGAAATAAAGGGAGCCTGGATAGGACAGCCCCACGGATAATTGATGGAGTTTGGGCAGAAGGAGGTAGGAATCAACAGTCTAACATGTTTTGCCCAAGGAGAAATCAGGCCTAATGCCAGGTCTGGAAGGCAGGACATCCTTAACATATGACACACAGAATTTGCAAGGAAAGATGGAGTCAGGTTCCATCTGTTAGTCAGGATCAGGAAGCTCTCACTACCAATCCACTGAACATGTGAATGCAGATTTCATAGCATGTTTGAAATGGCTCTGTCAATTAAATGGGTTGGAAAATGGGTTTCACCTAAATTAAAAAATTTACAATGAGTGGATGGAGGTTGTATACAAATTTGGGAGGGGGTGTGTGTTTAAACCCAAATAAATAAATAAATAGTCTCTATTTACTTTATAAGCAATGATTGAATGATCAGATTCAATTTTATTCTTGATTTCATTACAATTGTAAATGTAATTTTATTACGTCATAGACTTAAACACTGGGCTAGCCTATCCTGCCCTCACATACATGAATGGGAAGGCAGAATTTGATTTCAGCATATTGATTTCAGCATATCAAATAGTCCTACTCTGAAAATATGTGGGTATCTCCTAACTCTATTGCATGAAGTATTTCTGAATTTAAAATCCCATGTAAAATCTCTCAGAAACAGAGATTTCCAAACATCTAGATACTTATTGCAAGGTTTTTATGGTTTCAGAGCAGCAGCCGTGTTAGTCTGTATCCGCAAAAAGAACAGGAGTACTTGTGGCACCGTAGAGACTAACAAATTTATTAGAGCATAAGCTTTCGTGGGCTACTGGTTTTTATGGTTTTTTAAAAAAAGCTGTGTTACTCTGGCCTTAAGGTTGTAAACATTTATCAGTTACTTAAGAGGGGGGGAAAGAGCATTTATTTATATAATTCTCAGAAAATACTAAAAATGGAAAGCTTGGATAATAAATGTGAAGTTACACTTTAAAAACTACACACACAAGCAAGGGAATTCACAGTTACGTTTGCCCAAAGAACTGTCCACATTCCCTACTTGCCTTCTACTCTTTGCATTTGTTCCATTTCCCTTGTGGCTTGAAATATGAAGATAATGATTTGAATTTTTGATGAAGGAAATTCAGGTACAGACTAAAATTCATGGCTTCTGGTTGCTGCCATCTTAAATCCAATCTATTTGTATAGTTTGTCTAAGCTGCAGATCAGCAAAGCTTAGCTACCCTCTTAGGTTTCCCACCCTAGGTTTGAAGGTACAGGGGGAGAATTTTTTATTTTGATGAGGGGATTGTAATTTAGACAACAGTTCAGTCATCAAGGTATGGATTTTTTTATTTCTATTAATACATTGTGTAATGTGATGTTACACCCCATATTCTTTATGGAAATACGTTTATGATATGGATATGGCATAACAGACATTTTATGCAAGATGGGTCTTGTAAGGTATAATTGGAAAGGTCATAATTTACTGAATGTGATTAATCCAATTTGTATGCATGTATCATTTCTGAATCTAAAGTTAGGAATATTGACTATGTAACAATTACAACTGGGTGTGTACTTGGCAAACACTGACATGACAACAGGCCATCAGCCTTGATGGGCCACTAGGAAGAAACAATAAGACTTTGAAGATACTAATCTCTCGCCTTCATGAGAGGTGTCCTGAGACGTATCTGTGACACTACTAGGTCATGTGGTCATGTCACCTGGTACTAAACATCATCTTGGACCTCTAATAATTTTCCACTAAAAGGAGGGAGAGGTCAAGACTGGGAAACAAAAGATTCCTGCCTTATGTAAATCTTATTTAAGGCTGGGGAGTAAGTTGATTCTTCACTGAATCCCCACCCAGGATGACTGCTGGAAACAGCTAAGGAACAAGGACAAAGGGAAACAGGGAGGAGTACTGAACCCAGGCTGGAAAAGGAATCTACTCTGTAAATAAGATACCTGAAGATTTAAGCTGCAAGCAGGGTAGCTAACCTTCAAGAATTTCTGCAACCTGCCCCAAAAGCAACATTTAGAGTGAAAAATTACTTCTTGAAACCAGTCTTTAAGATCTTAATCTTAGTATGCATGTTTTGTTTTATTTGTTTGGTAATCTGCTTTGTTTTGTTTGCTATCCCTTATAATCACTTAAAATTACCTTTTATTGCTAATAAACTTATTTCTTGTTTATAACATAATCCAGTTTGTGTAATTCATATCTAGGGTGGGGGGTGGGGAGGGAGGCAAGAAGCTGTGCATATCTCTCTCCACATTGAGGAAGAGGGCAAATTTTCATGAACTTGCGCTGTGCAGACTTGAGTTCACTCCCCACAGGAGGTGTGCACTTGAGTGCTCGACAATTTCCTAGATGAATCTTCCCACAGAGAGCTGTTTGCAGACTGTGTGTGATTCTACAGCTGGTGCGTCCCTACCTCTTTGTGTGCACTTCCAGAGACCGGAGAGCCTGATTCAGCAAAACAGGGAGAGGGAGCCCAGGCTAGTGGAGCAGGCGGGCTCAGTGAAACCCCAGTACATCAGGTGGCATCCCGGGACAGGGGATGTCCAATCCATCACATGTACATTTACCAAGGGCTCTGAATGGATACATCTAAAATATGTATTTAATTTAGCTCAAACTTTATCTAATTGCTCTATTTCAGCACAAGTTGCACCTATGAAATTTCAGTGTGGTTGGTTTCATTCTGATGATGTTAAAATGGGAGTAAAGACAGAGGTGAAAGTAAGCCGGTATGGTCTGGTCTGGCGTACCGGTAAGAGTCGGTACACAGCTGACCGTACTGGCGGGGGGCAGCTTCCCCGGGGCTCTGGCGGCAATTTAAAGGGCCCAGGGCTCCGGCCCTTTAAATCACTGGCAGAGCCCCGCGGCAGCAGTAGAGTCTAGGAGCCCCGGGGCTCCGGCAGCGATTTAAAGGTCAGCAGTCCCGGGGTAGCACTGGCGGTATCAGCCAGGAGCCCCGGGCCCTTTAAATCGCCTCCAGGCCGTGCTGAAGGGCTGGCTGGGGTAGTCTGAACCCAGCCCCGCCTCTTCCGCCTGAGGCCCTGCCTCTTCCGGTTTAGCCACCCCCCTCTCCACCTTGCTCAGGACTCCATCCACCCTGCATACCAGTAAGTCCCTTAAGTTACTTTCAGCCCTGAGTAAAGATGATAATAAAGTTTACCATAAAAGCTCTTCAGCCTCATCTATGGAGAGGCTAGCATTTCTCTATAATCAATATGTGATACAAGTGATTTTATGTGATGATTACACCTTACAAAACATGCTATTGCAACATCTTTCATTGCACAGTCCAAGGCACTTCTTTTCCTAAATACAGCGTCAGTTCTCATCAAAAAAGATGCCAGCCAATACGTTATACCAAATACTGGTCAGGGCCAGCTCCAGGCACCAGCTCAGCAAGCAGGTGCTTGGGGCGGCCAACGGGAAGGGGCAGCACGTCGGGCTCTTCGGCAGCAATTCGGCGGCGGGTCCTTCGGTCCCTCTCAGAGGGAAGATCCTGCCGCTGAATTGCCACTGAAGAAGAAAGCGGTGCAGTGAAGCCGATCGCGATTGCAGCTTTTTTTCCCCCCTTCCCCCGCTGCTTGGGGCGGCAAAAACCCTGGAGCCGTCCCTGATATTGGTAATGCTAAACATAGATGCACTTAATCAAACTGCAATTTCATGCTAACCTGTTTCAATCTACACTGTGTAGCTGTAAAGTAATCCAACTGTAACCTTCTGAACAGCAGTTATAGCTGTCTTTGGATCTATACTCACACACCACAGGTAGTTGTGTGTGCGCGGTGGTGGGAGGGAGGATAAAGGATGCAATTATACTACTTTCTGAATTATACTTTACTCCTTAACTGCTTCTAATTCCTTCCTACCCAAAGTGAACTTTTTTCTTCTTATATATTCTAGGGTGACCAAAAGTCCTGATGTTATTGGGATTGTCCCAATATTAGGGGCTTTGTTTTGTATATACAACCTATTCTCTCTCCTTCCCCCATCCCAAGTTTTCACACTTGCTATCTGGTCAGCCTAATCTATTCACGCTGACCCCCATTTGGTCTTTTGCATATTCATCTACCTTATGTAATCTATGTGTTCAGCTATTTTATCATTGTTTCAGTGCCCTTGAGGATTTTCCATAGATACCAAGGTCAGCTGCAAATCTGAAGAGGATCAAGTTCTGAGAATTAACTTCATCATGCAAGACAGATTCATAGTTTTTTTTAATCTCACCCTTGAGGAATTTTCCTTTCTGTTTAATTGGAAGGGCCAGGAAAATAACATGTGAATCAATAAATCATGCCAAAGAAGCAATTTTATTTTTAATCTCAGGAAATTCTAGCATTAAACTGCCTTCCTTTATTTTTTTCCATGCTCATGTCAAATTGCTACTTTCTTACCTTGATGCCAATTGCAATAATAAGATGTTTTGGAAGTTCAGGACTATCAAAACAATATGGGCACTTCTCCATACGTGCAACAAGCTGATGATGTTCATAGATTGCTTTTCTTCTGTGTCTTTCGTCTTCTTCTCCACTCCGCTCTCCCTTAGCTGCTTTGGAAACAAACATGTCATCCAGTGTGTAGTACTCTCTATCAGTTTTTTCTGCAAACTAAAAAGAGACAAAGAAAATATATATGTGTACAAATGAATAGAAAAGAACTAGAATTACGTAGGACATTCTAGTATTACTTAACCAGAGAGGTATGGTATCTAGTCTCTAAGATGCAACAAGGACTCCTCGTTCTTTTTGCTGATACAGACTAACACGGCTACCACTCTGAAACCAGCAACAGCAGTTTCTCCTTTTGCATGGCTTCTTCCAGACACATAATTATGAGATGCTTGGGTCAACTGACAGCAATCATGTGATACCCATGAAAGATAAAGTAGCAAACATACAGTTGACTGATATAAACAAGCAGAATATAATATCACATTCCATTTCAAGATAAACTTCCTTCTGGAGCTGAAAATATCTAGTCTGATATCTTGAATTTACATAGCTTAAATTTAAATTGATATACAAACTTCATCCAGTACTTTTTGATAATTTTGACCTTTGGAAGCTTTTATTTAGTATCCGTTGTGATTCCCAAACGTACCTAAAATGGGACAAGTGTCCAAAACTGTAAATATAGTTTTCTCTATAATTTTTTTTCATGGTAATTTTTTTTTAAAATATCTCATTTTCACAGAACAAATACCACTGAGTTTTACTTGGCATTAACCACCTGTATGTTCTATCTAATTTTACATCATGCGACATAAATGTGATATGGATACTGTTTCTGTAAAAAAAAAATGTTTTGGCACCTTTTAAAAATAATTCTTACCACTGGAGTAATAACTACAAATAGAAAACATGGTTTTGTTATTTACATGCACTTTCTTTATGCTGAACAAGAGAATACATTCAAACAGATTTTATTAGTACTCTCTTTTCCTTCTTCCTTCTACTACCAACAGTGCTCATAAAATCATGTCCTGAAATACACGACTCTATTGCTAGCATTCATATTTTGCACATACGCACCTATGCTAATTCTCCTTACCAATTAAACAGTATTTAGTTCACTTATGTAAAAATTTTATCTTCAGTCTCAATTTTTATTCTTCCTTGCAAGCAACTATTGCAAACATGGATTCGCTAGCCTAATTTAACCTAAATAAAAATATACTCTCTCTATACGCAGACATTTTCTATACACATTATCTGATTCTAGGTGGAAAAAACTGAAAGCTTTTAAGTCATTAGGCCATAAACTGTAAAATTGTAGTTGACTCCCCAGTACATAAAACGAAAGCTGTCAAAGTGGTGGATTCCCTGCAGAGTGATGTCTGAAAGTTTGTGGTATCTAGGTTTCAGTGTGGTTTCCATAGAAACCACACAGCTGCGCCTCTAAATTTTTCAAATAAATGACAGCAAAAATCCCTATAATTTGTGTGCACCACATTTAGTACTGATCAGAGTGTGCACTGCACCATCTATACAATTAATTCTATTTATCTTTACAATATAATAAAAAAATATAATTTGCATCATTTTTAGAATTATATTTTTTCTGGAAATAATCTCCCCTTCTTTTTTCTCTCTTTCTTTCTTTTTTTTTTTTTTTTTTTTTTTTTTGCGCAATGGAGAAACTTCTTGTGGGATTTCTTTTAAATTCTTAAAATCAAGAACTTCTCTATTAAGGTATTACTTCTATATTTTTAAAAAATGCTATAATGCTGTGTTAGTCTTTTGTTATTGATTCTGTCATGCCTGCAGAGTGGTGGTATACATTCCTTTCTGACTTCCCATGTACTGCCCTCTGTACCAAACAGCGATCCTGATTTAAAATGTATAATTAGCAAAGATTTGTTATGAATGCATTAAAAATACTTTTCCACAAAACTTTTCATTATGCATTTTTAAAAATGTGATGTACTATTATTAATATTAAAAGTGCTGCTCTCTTAGATTCCAAGGATTTTATTTTCAGTAATACATGTTTTTCCAAAAAAAAAGTGTTCAAAAGAAGGGACTTTACAATACTGAAGATTTACCAGTTATTTCAGAATCTGCCATGGTAAACTAAGTCAATTAATTTCTAAAAGAAAAGATGAAAAATAGAAGAGTGGGGCCAGGTTAAAAAAATCACAATAAAACAAAAAATAAGTATTTTTGGCCACCATCAATAAAAACAGGTGACTTATTGATCTGGTTACAGAAATTTAATAGAAAGAGGAGCTTTCTTGTTAGGTCTCTGTGATCCTAAGAACCTCTTTATGCCTACCAGCAAAGGGCACATTCAATGCAGTTTGGTCAGAATATTTAGTCAGTGATGTAAGGTATCGTATCTAAACTGATCATGAATATCATTTCATGATATGTTTGGGTTGCACATAAAAAGTTATGTATGTATACCGGAAATATCTACTTAAAACATGTTGTGAAGGCAGCTAATAAACAAGCCTGCCTAGGGTTGCCAGGCATCCAGTTTTCGACCGGAACGCCCAGTTGAAAAGGGACCCTGGCGGCTCCGGTCAGCACAGCTGACTGGGCTGCTAAAAATCCGGTTGACCGCAGTGCCAGTGGGGTGGGCAGGCAGGCTCCGTGCCCGGCTCCCAGGAAGTGGTGATATGTCCCTCCAGCTCCTAGGCGGGGGACAGCCAGGGGGCTCTGTGCACTGCCCATGGGCTCTGGCTCCAGCCAAGTGCCGGCTCCGCAGCTCCCACTGGCCAGGAACTGTGGCCATGGGAGCTGTGGTGGCGGCGCCTGTGGGCAGAGGCAGTGAGCGGTGCCCCCTGGCCATCCCTCTGCCTAGGAGCTGGCGGGACATGTCACCGTTTCCTGGGAGCCTCATGAGGTTAACGCCACCCAGAGCCTGCACCCTGAATCCCCTCCTGCACCCCAACTCCCTGCCCCAGCCCGGAGACCCCTCCTGCACCCCAAACCTTTCATCCCCACCCCAGAGCCCGCACTGCCAGCTGGAGCCTTCACCCACTCCTGCACCCGGTGAAAATGAGCGAGGTGGGGGGGGGGGAGTGAGCGGAGGCAGGACCTCAGAGATGGGGCGGGGGCCTTGGGAAAGGGGCGGGGAAGAGGGTGGGGCAAGGGTATTCAGTTTTCTGCAATTAAAAAGTTGGCAACCCTAAGTCTGCCCTAGACAAAGGAATGTGGATTTACCTGCAAGAATCAAGTTAGCAGACAGGTAACAAAACAGCATGGCTTGATTACAAGCAAGGACAGTGAAAGTACATTTGCATATATGGTAAACAAAGTGATCAAGCTGATCAATAAAGCAAACTGAGCAGAGGATAAAGAATGGGCTTGGTGCCTGCACCCTCAAGAACAAGTAACAGGGAAAAGGAACTTTGTCTGGTTTTAGTTTTCAAAGAATACATTTCAAAGCTTTTTGGGATATAAAAGGGAAAAAAGGGGACTCCTTTGTTATGCATCACTTAGGAGACAAAGGAATCAGCACCCACAGATTCTGAGAACAGTGGATCCTCCTTCCTAAGGGGCTGGTAGCTTGATGTAAGTCACAACGTTGCTTATGCAAAGATTGTATCTTACTGAAGTTAAACTTTAGTGACTAGAAATTGTTATTTTTGTTTTGTTTGTGATCATAACTTTCTTGTGTTGCTTAATATCACTTAAATCTATGTTCTTTATTAATAAACATTCTTGTTTTATTATAAATTCAACTAAGTGCTGTATATTGAGGTATAGCGTGCATCTTCAGCTAAACTAACAGGCTGGTATGTCTCTTTAGAGGCAGACTTGGTAATTTCTGTGAGTGTGCAATGATAGGGATTGGATTCTTCAGAGACACCACTCTGGCAATCTTGGGTTCACTGAATGTTACCCACAAGGCACGTGTTAGACTGGCATAGTCTTGAGGAATTTGCTGCCAAGGCAAGGAGGCTGGAGCGTTAGGGAGCTGACACAGTTTAAGTTCCAGCTTTACTGAAGCAAAGGGGTAACACAGTGGCTTACAGTCCTGGGCACCCTGAAGAGTGTCACAGTCTCTGTATTTAATAAGTGATGCTGTACTGCTACAGTATGTCAATCGGCAATACTTTTATGCTAAACTTAGGTTGCTTCTAGATACAATTCACTGCAACTTTCACTTTGAATAATTGTAATGATTTTCTGCATCGAAATGGCAAGACAAAGAATATAGAAAGTGCACTCTACAGCACATTTTGGTTCTGAGACTGCTGTATTTTCCGAAGCGTAGCAGACTTGTGCATCATCAGTTTTGCATATAAATGCCATAGAATTCAAGAACAGCTAAAGAGAGTTAATACAGCAAATGTCCATCTGTAATAAATAGTGATATATATTAGACTCCTAGTATGGCAGGATAGATGTTAATGGGAGGTATTTTGTTCAATGGGCATAATAAATCAGGTTTCAGGTCTGTATGAATTACATCCCTCTTTTTGTTGTCATACTGAAAAGTGACCTTGCAAGAATTTAGAAAAATAAACAAGTTTAGAGATATAACCAAATAACCAGGTAAGAGATTCATCCCATGAATGACTGAAAACATATCTGCCACTTCCCCTTCTTTTGCAGGTCCTGAAGTTCTGCCCTTTTCTATAAGGTCAGTTCTCCATCAGTGCTGTCACATCCACCAGAGAGCTCTACTGAAGCCCACATACTGCCCATACGGCTGGCTAGTCTATATTTCTCCACAGAATTTTGCAGTTTGCTTGAAGTTATGCTATATCTTATAGGAAATAAAATATAAACAGCTTTCCAATCTAAGCATCTTATGGGGAAAAAACAAAACAAAACAATACAGGCTCATTTGGATGTTAATTTACTAAATGTCCCTTTTGCTTGGAGCACTGTGGCACGTAGATGTAAAGTTACATTTTGTAAAATTTCTTGGCAAACCACCTTAAATGTGTTGTACAAATGATGCTAGTTCAGACAGATCAACTTCCTTGTTCAGGCCACATTTGAGAAGCCTCTTTTTAAAAACAGAGGATCTTTTATTTAAAAGAGAAAAGCTCTTCAGGCTAAAGGACATTTCTTCTCAGAACGAAAAACATTAAGCCAATCATATCAAACATTCTGAACATGGATTCTTAAATATCTGTGTGACTAGCAACTAAGGCTAAATAATAAAGATTCAGCAAACTGAAACCTCTGAGTGATAGTCCCCCTTGTACTGGCTCTTCTGCAATGGAGTCCTGTCAGCATGAACCACTGATCTATTTACATGAGTTGACTCTACAGTGCATGACTGCTTAATTCATTTTCTCTTTCCTTTGAAGACTAAATGTTCTTGGGGATGATCTCCCTACCTGACATGTTCAGATTTGGCAACTTGTTAATTACAGTAATTGTAATTCTTGACTCAACTGGCAGCCACAGTAATTGAAACGCAGTCTTCTGAATACAGCAAAATTTGCGAAGTATCTCCTGAGCTTTCTGGGTCTCTCTTCAGGTAATCTGATGAAAAACACTTAGACCTTATTTTCCAGAGCAGATAAGTAGCTTTTCCCTGCAAAATGGGACCATTAATACTACTTATTCCCCTTCAGGTTCCTTGAATAATTCTTATACTTCTACTCCATAGAGTCCTACAGGTTCTGAGCAATATGTTCAGGAGATAAGCACTTGTATTTCCAAATGATTGGAGACAGATTTTTAGGATGTTTGGTCTCCCTAATACCACTTTATTTTCCAGAAACACATATGACTTTTTCCACATACTTTCCTGCACAGCAAAATTAACTGTTTAAAAATGCTCTTTCTCCATTTCACTATGTTATTCTAGACCTACATTTATTAAACAAGAGAAGATTCCTGGGGCCTGAAAACAATTATTTAAGAAAAATGTTTTTGGTGTCAAAACCAAGTTTCTGTGTTCACGTCATTAAAGGGTCTGGGGGAAAACAGAACTCAGTCTGAGGCAGGGCTCTCAAACTCAAATGACCATGAGGGCCACATGAGGACTAGTGCATTGAACCGAGGGCCACATCACTGACACCCCCTCGCTGCCTCTGGCCCCGCCCCCACTCCACCCCTTCCATTAGGTCCCGCTCATGCCCCACCTCTTCCCACCCCTTCCCCGCCCCATTCCAACCCCTTCCCCGAAGTCCCCACCCCAATGCTGCCCTCAGGGGGTACAGAAAGGGTGCAGGGTGCGGCGGGGGCTCAGGGCAGGAAGTTGAGGTGCAGGTGGTGTGCAGGGTGCGACAGGAGGCTCAGGGCAGGGAGTTGGTGGGTGGGGTGCAAAAGGGTGAGGGGTGCGGCAGGTGGCCCAGGGCAGGGAGTGCAGGAGGGGTACGGGATGTGGCAGGGGGCTCAGGGCAGGGGATTGGGGTGCAGGAGGGGTGTGGGATGTGGCAAGAGGCTCAGGACAGGGAGTTGGGGTGCAGGAGGGATTCAGGGTGCGAGCTCCAGCCTGGCGCCGCTTACCTAGAGCGGCTCCGGGGTGGCAGCAGCGCACACTGGGGCCAGGGCAGGCTCCCTGCCTGCCTGCACTGGCCCCCAGCTGCTCCATTCCAGGAATCAGCTGGAACCGTGTCCCTGCAACCCCTGGGGCGATGAAGGGGGACTCAGGGTTCTGTGCGTCCGCTGCTCTTGCCGCTCCTCTAGGTACCTCCCACAAAGCTCCCATTGGTCGCGATTCCCTATTCCTAGCCAATGGGACCTGCGGGGGGCGGTGCCTAGAAGGAGGCAATGCAGAAGCCCTCTGCCTCCTCCCCTCTCCTCCCCCGGCCCGAAGAGGCATGCTGCCAGCTGCTTCAGAAAGAGGCGTGGGGCTCGCAACGCCACAGGGAGCAATCCTGCGGGTAGGCGGGGGGGGGCGGGCGCGGGGATCTAGGTCTAAGGGAATAAATGTTTATTTTGTTGCCTATTGTCACATACACCTTAGGCTTCCATGGCATTTTTCAGACAATTAAAAGGCCTATTTTTTCCTACAAAATGTTGAATTCTAGTTTGTTAAAAATTAGAAATCGAACCTGCCTGCCTAAAAAAAATGAGCAAATAAGCCACTAGTTTTTAAACTATCTGGCAATCAATCCAACAACATGCAAATAAGAGTCCCAAGCATGCTCAATGTGGGAGCTCCACTGTTCTCTTTAATTACTCCTTAAAATTGACAGAAAATAGGGAGTAGTAAAAAGTGATCAAGGGGCCAGCACAAAAGAACATAAAAGGTGAGGGGAAAAAAGTGGTTGGCACTTGGAAGATAGGTTCTCTGTGTGTGATTAAGCCAAGTTACAACAAAAGGAGAACAGGATAAAAGGAGTATCACCTCCAATAGAATTTAAGAAAGGACCATGCAAAAGGCTAAGTTAAAAAAGTTGACACCTAGAACTGCTACAAGTTACATGGGTTTATTATGAACCTCCAGGTGCCATTATGTTGGTGGGAACTGATGAACATTGTGGTTTCTCAGCACAATATGGATTGCTGGCAGGGATGGTGAAGCACCAGCATACCCAGCTGTGCACTACACATGATTTCCTCACATCTGGAAAATACTCATCTACTCGCTTAGGGCAGCTGTAAGGCTCCCTTGATGCTGGTACAGCAGTGCAAAGGGGACTTAGCAGGGCTGAGAATCTGGCCTATTATGCATAGAATGGAACAGCAAGTTAACAGATGAGAGACCAACAGATGAGAAGTAAGTATTCTATTCAGGTGAAATACTACCCATCTCTCTTATAGCAGAAAAGTTTGGAAAATAATCCCCCCCTTTCAATTTCGTAGGTTACAAAGCTCTATAGTGAAAAAAATATATCCTACTTCTTTCTTCATATACACATTTCCTTCAAGCATTGTACACTGAACTTATCCTTTCTCCATACTTTTTTGTTGCTTCCACATGAGACTTCTTTAAGTTTGCTTAGGTTTCCTAATTTGTATTGTATTACACAATTGTCAAACTTCATCTGACTATTAGTTAATGACAGCCATTTTAAAGTACTAAAAAGAACCCAGGAGTTCGTGAAAAACTCTGCCAAATAGAAAAAAAAAACCAAACACAGTCTTTAGTGTTAGCGAATAGTGAACACTGAGCCAATCAGCAAGACAACCTAAAATGGCTGTTTCTGTATGGACTGCAGAATACCTTTAACAAGCACTGGAAGACCAGAGTCATCCAGCTAATGGGCATTTTTCCATAAACTCAAGGTAGACTGGCTTCTTGATTCAGTCCATGAACACTCACCTAAACACAAGGCATTCTCCATATTAAAAGAAATCTTAAACTATTCTCTGTTTAAATGGAAAGATGCAACAACAACTTACTTGGGGGCTAAGATTAAAATACTTAGGTTCAACTATAGATTATTAAATACACTACCTGAATTTCTGCAAACGGGCATTTAATGGCCAAAGCAGGAACAAAACCAAATTATCAAATTTGAGTTGAGGGCTAGATGACTCGGGAAACCGGTGCCAGGTATCTATAGATACAGCTCAAATAAATCTGGAGCCATTTAATATTGTCAGTTGTTCAAATCTAGACCAGACTAAAAAATCTTGTCATCTGATATCTGTTAAGTTGGTTTATGGTTTCAGTCCAGTTCCCATGGCCTAGCAACCGCAGACAAAAAACACATCCACAGCTGCAAGCAGAAAGATCAAGCATAAAGACTAAACCACCCACTCTAAGTTAGAGGCGATCTTCTAGAATATGGGAGACACACGGGTTGCGGGGAAGTATGAGAAAATTATACACCTGTACTTGTGCTATAGATACAACTTTTCAGTTTCCTGGCTGAAAATACACTGTTTTTCACATGCACTAAATTCATTAAAAATGTATTCAACATGAGCAAATTTAATGAAATTTCCCATAAACCAGTTAACATCCTCGTATATATGTGCAGAATTGTTTATTATTATTACTATAACTATAATGCTCCATCAACCTGAAACTCTACTATTTCTGGACACCTAGACCCTCACGTATATCTTTTATTCCATGTCCCACTCCCTCTTTTCTAACTATTCTCCAAATACATCTGTTGATATGATTAGCCAAATTCTAACTTGAGTAATTACGTTCTGCCTGCCTACATTTCCCCATACTCTCAGTGGATAGGATATTTCCCTCCCTTCCCCCGCCCCCCCGTTCTTAACCATTGTATAATTTTGCTGTCTGCTATTAAACAGTTGCAGCATTTCACCCTAAAAGTGACAGAATTTCAGGGATAGATGGAGTAATCCTTGAATATAGTTTGTACAGAGTTGTAGTCTGTGTTGCACTCTGGAATGAACAGCTTTGACATAATCATAGAATCACAGAAATATAGGGCTAGAAGGGACCTCAAGAAGTCATCATGTCCAGTCCCTCCATCTTGAGGTAGGACCAAGTATATCTAGACCATCCCTGACAAGCTTTTGTCTAATTTGTTCTTAACAACCTCCAATGAATGACAAGGTTTCAATAACCCTCCTTGGAAGCCTATTCCAGAGCTTAACTAACTTTATATAGCTAGAAAGTTTTTCCTAATATCTAACTTAAATCTCCCTTGCTGCAGATTAAGACCATTACTTCTTGTCCTACCTTCAATGGACATGGAGACCAATTTATCACCGTCCTCTTTAACAGCCTTTAACATACTTGAAGACTTATTAGGTCTCTCCCCACCCCTTGATCTTGTTTGTTAAAGACTAAACATGTCTAGTTTTTTTTAAACTGTTTCTCATAGGTCAGGTTTTCTAAGCCTTTTATCATTTTGTTATTCTCCTCTGGATCCTCTCCACATCTTTCTTAAAGGGGTGGTAACCAAAACGGGATGCAATACTCCTGCTGATGCCTCACCAGTGTTCAGTACAGCAGGACAGTTACCTCCCCTAGTTTACATATGACTCTCCTCTGAGTACACCCCAAAATGATATTATCCTTTTTTGCAACCGCATCACATTGTTGACTCATTCAGTTTGTGATCCATTATACCCCCAGATTCTTTTCTGCAGTATTACTGCCTAGCTAGTTATTCCCCATTTTAAAGTTGTGTATTTGATTTTTCCTTCCTAAGTGTAGTACTTTGCACTTGTCTTCATGAATTTCATCTTATTGATTTCAAACCAATTCTCCAATTTGTCAAGAGCGTTTTGAATTGCAATCCTGACCTCCAAAGTGCTTGCAAGCCCTCTGATGTTGGTGTAATTCACAAATTTTGTAACATACTCTCCATTCCATTATCCAGATTGTAAAATTGTTTGCGAGGTAAAGAGTTCCAGTTATGTGCCATGTACAAGGTAAGTTTACTTCCTGACATGTCCAGGAAAACTGAAATTTGTGCATCTTTTAGAACACAAGCAAGTACTCCAGGTTCACTTTAGAGAGTGAAATCAAGATAATAAAAGGCTATTCCCTTGAGTTTGGGTCTTGTGTTCTATTACTGGGTAGGCAAAGGGGAGTTTGAGATGGCTGGATCTTATTTAATCTATTTGTATATACTGAGCATATGGATTTTAGTAAAAAGTATTTGAAGAAAGACTTAACTTATCTTAATTTTTCTCTCTAGTGACTAGTGATTGTAGCAGGAACAATAATTTCAGGGATAGATGAGACTGAAGTGAATACTGTGACAGGCTGCCAGATTCTAGAACCCTCCATACAGATGCAGGGCTACTCTGCCATTTCATCTTGGCTCCCAGACCAGACAAGTCTCATTAACCCCAACTCAGAATGACAGAAGTTAGAGATTCTCTAGGATAAGATGTGCTAGCAACAGATACAGGAGATCTTGCAGGAAAAAAAACATAGGAACAGTGAGCTCAGAAGAAAACTTTAGGCTAATTCTTAGGTTTACCATTTTATGTAAAGAATAAAGGAATACCCCACAGGAAAGGGGTTGAAGTTTAAAAACTAAAATAGTATGTTGTATTGAGATGGGAGTAGGGACTCGAACTATTACATCTAAACACATATAGTAAAGGGATCAGGAAGACAACCATTGTCCCTGAATATCTTATAGAAACATAACTTTTTATGGTGGAACCAAAAATTCCATGTTACCCTCTCAAAGTTTCTACCAATTCCCTTTTTGTGGTCATTTAGTGGGATGCAAGCAACTGGATATGACACCATTATTAATATTTAAATAAGACTTTTCACTTCTAGATCATCTCCGTATCTCAATACTTTAAGTGACTTACCCTAAGTCAGACAATTAATGTGACAGAGTGAGCAAAAGAAGTCAAAGTACAGGACTGAAAGTCTGGTGATCAAACTATGTACTTTCCTCAGCTATTGATGTATTAATGCAGCCAGAGTAGATCACTGCAATATTTTCACTTATCTTCAGTGCTAGCTGTACCAATATGAAGTTCCAACTCTGTGTATTTCCAATTTGCTGTGTATTTATACCTGCCTACTGTATTTTCCACTCCATGCATCTGATGAAGTGGGTTTTAGCCCATGAAAGCTTATGCCCAAATAAATTTGTTAGTCTCTAAGGTGCCACAAGGACTCCTCATTGTTTTTGCAACTCTGTACTATTAGCTTTGTGTCAATTAAAATAAACTTGAGAGATTCCCTACCGCACCTGTTCTCAATAAAAAAATATAGAGATTAGATGCTAAGAAAATCAGTTACATCATTGATTACCCCGGGGGAAATTCTGGTGAGGACATTCTAATAAGAATCTAATGAACTGCATATTCTACAACACTTAAAAGACTTTACTGTCGTTTTAGTACAATTCAAGAATCTGAGCTCTTTAAATATATCAAATACAACTCAAAGGGAGAGACCAAGACAATCCATTCTTCAAGGAGGCCAAGTAATACAGTGGAACCACAGGCGAAGAGTGCTCAGTCTCTGATTACAGAACATGAAGTCAAACCCCTGGGACACAAAAATCAGGCAGCTGCAGTCTAGAATAGACCATAAAAACACAAAAACCACAGAACAACAATTTCCTGCTGAAACTAACTGATGGGGTCCTAATAATAAAAATAGAAAGCAGTAAAACAGAAATCAAATGCTAAATCAACCCAGTCAGTGTTTCCTTCTTCTCCAAAAGATTTCATGATCCACCGTGAAGTTACAGATAGATCCAATAACACAAATATTGACAAGAACTATTATGTGAATATTGTCACAATATTACCAAGTTTAAAACCTTACCATTATTTTTCAAATATTCTGGTGGTGGAAGTGGATATGGAATGTCTCTGCTACTAGTCTCCATAGAAGAGAAAAGTTAGAAATGAAAAATGTTATAAATTAGGTAATCGTTTGGCAACAAGTTTTCCTTGTGTTTGTTGTTTTAAGTAGCAAGGGGAATTCCTAATTTTAATATATGTGCTCTTCAAAATAAGCTAATAGTAATAGTAAAAAAATTTTTTATTTTCCAAGCACTATACAAACGCTGCAGATCTCTCTTTCCCAAGGACCTAACCCTGCAATATGAAGCACACACCCAGACTAGTTCAGCCAGGCCGCTACACTTGGTAGGACCAGAGCCTAATCAGCAAGGTTGTCAGCCTACAAGATATTGTCTCCAGGGATAGCTCCCAAAATAGAGAGAGAGTGTGTGTGTATGTGTATTATTTCCTCACCAATAATGGCAAAACACATTGCCAAACTCACCCATTTCATCCTCACTCCTAACAAGTTTACACTGAAAATCAAACACTTTGTCCAAACAATGGGTGCAGCCATGAGTATTAGGATGGCTCTCCAGTATGCCACGCTCTTCATGGGCCACCTCTAGGAAGAATTTCTGGACAAATGCACAAAGAAACCACTGATATACTCAAAATGAGTCAATGATATTTTCATCTTCTAGACAAATGACCTAAATTCCCTCATAGATTTCCATCACAACTTCAGCAACCAACACCCATCCAACATACTCTCTCAAGAACACTCCCACACCAGCATCAACTTGCTGGATATCACGATCAGCTTCAACAATGGAACCCTACAGACAACTCTATATAAGAAACCCACAGATCACCACACTTATCTTCACCACACAGATCCAGTAACCAAACACACCAAAAAATCTGCTATCTATAGCCAGACACTCAGGTACCACAGAATATGCTCTGAGGAGAAAAAGTCTGGGATACATACCTTACTACACTTAAAACCCCCTTCAGCAAACAAGGACATTCTACCAGAGAAGTAGATTGAAGCATGGAACGGGCCACCCACAAATCCTGAGAGAAACTATTTCAATACAGAAAAAAACCTCACTGAACACACACCCTTATTTGTCACCTACCACCCCACTTATATGGGGGATCATTAAACAATTACAACCCATACTTGATGAAGATCACATCCTGAAAGAAAACTTCCCCCAATCCCTCATCTGGCCTTCAAACAACCTCCCAATCTTGCCAAGCTCATCATCAGAAGCAAGCTCCCCACAGGCCAGCACACACCAATTCAAAGCGGCACCAGACCCTGCCATGACAGATGAAAAACCTGCATATCTTCACTGCTATGATGATCAATACCCCACCATGACACACCTTTCCAGATCCATTGGTCTTACACATGCCTAACATTACATGTGGTGTACCTCACCCAACACACTAAATGCCCCCAATAAAAACGATATGGGTGAAATGAGACAATCACTACACTCTTGAATGAACCCACACAGAAAATTGATAAAAAACAAAAACACCCTATCACCGAGGGCAAACACTTTTCACGAAACAATCACTCCATATCTCATTTATCCTTGTCCTCAAAGGAAATCTGCACAACACCTTCAAAAGACAAGCCTGGGAGCTTAAATTCATAACTTTGCCAGACCCTAAAAATCATGGCCTCAATAAAAACACTGGATTTATGGCTCATTAAAACAATCTGTAACCCACTAACCTGCCTTTGTCCTACGATCACAGAGGTGTTAGCTCCCATTTTCAACTTGAATTGTCACTTGCAACATGTTAACTCCTTATGCTTAACAATCTATTCTAGCTTGTATTTAGATGACACTCTGAGGACCTTTTCCAGATCTGAGGAAGCCTGTCTCTTTCACCAACAGAAACTGGTCCAACTAAATATATTACCGTACCCACTTTGTCAACATTTTTATTAGAGACACATTATAAACTTTCATATTACAATTTATTGTTTTGAATAGAAAAGGAGGAGGAATGTGGAGTATGTTAAAGAAACTGATCAAAGATTTATAAAATAATCTGTTACTGGGACATAACATGAATGACCACAACAGCTTCAAAAATAATGTGACTATGTATATGATCCCTTTCCTCTCACTGTGAAGCCACAAGCTGTATTCCTAGCACTAGAGATTGTAATTAGCAGTAATAACCAGTGTAACCAAAAATGATGTAATCTGTAAGTACTGCTGGCTTCTCTAAGAGCTAGAAGAAACACAGAATGTTGTTTTAAATACTCCTTCAAGGAAAAAAATGCCCACTAGCTCCTTGTACTAAAAGGAAAAGATGCAGGAAGAAACCAGACTTGTAATGTACATTCTGCAATTGATTTTTCCAGTTTTAGCTTGGGGCTTGATATTTGTTATGACGAGGAGGAGGATATTAGCATGGAACTCAAGAAACTTAGGTTAAATTGCCTGCTTTGCGACAGACTTTCTGTGTGACCTATGTTAAGTCATTTAGTCCTGGGCTACACCTAAAACTTATATTGGCATAGATATGTTCAGTCAAAGGTGTGAAAAAACTACACCTCCTAGCCACATAGCCATTCCAGCATGCCCAGCGTATACACAGCTGTGCCAACAGAAGAAGGTTTGTTTCTGCATAGCTAATGTCATTCAGGGAAGTGGTGTTCCTACACCAGCAGAACTGCTCCTCCATCAACACATGCTGCGTCTATATTCGGAGGCTGTGCCAACACAGCTATACAACACAGGTACAGTTTTCATTGCCTTAATCTCTTGGTGCTTCAGTTCTCTCACAAAGGGGTGGTGAGAGGATAAATACTATAGCTGGTGGGGAATTTTTCATCAGGACAATTTTTCCACTGGAAAATGCCCTTTTTGCAAAGTCAAAATCTTCTCATGGGGAAATATCAATTTTGCAAAAAAAAAAAAAAAAAAACCATCAGTAAAATTGAGATGATTGCTTCCCAGCTATCCAGTTGGAAGGGCCTTCGCAATTTCAACTTTCTGCAAGGCTCAGCACCCTGACTCTTTGCCTACCTGGCTTTCAACCTTCCTCTGCAGCTCCACAACCAGAGAGGCACAGAGCTGAGACACTCAGCCTCCCCATTGCTCTGGGGCCAGAGAGGCCAAGTATCCCAGCTCTTTGGCTGCCTGAGTGTGAAACTCTCAAGAGCCTTCCTGGCGGGCAGTGAGGAAACTGAAAAATTCCATTTGTCAATTTTTCTGGAAACACCTTATCTCAAAACATTTTTCAAAAACGCTACATTTTTCACAGGAGGGTATTTCTGTTTTCCAGCACCCTCTAATAAATACACTAAAGATTATGGAACACTCAGATACTATGATAATGGGGCCATGACGTTTCCAAGGTAGACACACTTGCATCAGCTTTTGAATAGCTTTCTCTCTTCGGCTCTATTATCCTCAAAAGTGGATAGCTCTGTCATAGTGGTATAGAGCAAACATGGGTTAAATCCAACAAAAGGTGTCCAGAGGTTTCTAAACATCTACCACAGAGGTTTACAATAAGATCAATATCAGAATAATAGAATATTAGGGTTGGAAGAGACCTCAGAAGGTCATCTAGTCCAACCCTCTGCTCAGAACAGGACCAACCCCAACTAAATCATCCCAGCCAGGGCTTTGTCAAGCCAGACCTTTAAAACCTCTAAGGATGGAGATTCCACCACCTCCCTAGGTAACCCATTCCAGTGCTTTGCCACCCTCCTAGTGAAATAGATTTTCCTAATATCCAACCTAGACTTCCCCCACTGCAACTTGAGATCATTGCTCCTTGTTCTGTCATCTGCCACCACTGAACAGCCGAGCTCCATCCTCTTTGGAAACCCCCTTTAGGTAGTTGAAGGCTGCTATCAAATCCCCCCTCACTCTTGTCTTCTGCGGACTAAATAAGCCCAGTTCCCTCAGCCTCTCCTCGTAAGTCATGTGCCCCAGCCCCCTAATAATTTTCATTGCCCTCCTCTGGACTCTCTCCAATTAGTCCACATCCTTTCTGTAGTAGGGGGCCCAGAACTGGATGCAGTACTCCAGATGTGGCCTCACCAGTGCCAAATAGAGGGGAATAATCACTTCCCTCGATCTGCTGGCAATGCTCCTACTAATGCAGCCCAATATGCCGTTAGCCTTTGTGGCAACAAGGGCACGTTGTTGACTCATATCCAGCATTTCGTTCACTGTAATCCCCAGGTCCTTTTCTGCAGAACTGTCGCTTAGTCAGTCGGTCCCCAGCCTATAGGGGTGCATGGGATTCTTCCGTCCTTGTTGTCCTTTCTGCACTTGTCCTTGTTGAACCTCATCAGATTTCTTTTGGCCCAATCCTCCAATTTGTCTAGGTCACTCTGGATCCTATCCCCACCCTCCAGTGTATCTACCTTTCCCCCAGCTTAGTGTCCTCCGCGAACTTGCTGAGGGTGCAATTCCATCATCCAGATCATTAGTGAAGATGTTCAACAAAACTGGCACCAGGACCGACCCCTGGGGCACTCCGCTTGATACTGGCTACCAACTAGATATCGAGCCGTTGATCACTACCCATTGAGCCCAATGAGCTAGCCAGCTTTCTAGCCACCTTATAGTCCATTCATCCAATCCATACTTCTTTAAATTGCTAGCAAGAATACTGTGGGAGACCATATCAAAAGCTTTGCTAAAAATCGAGATATATCATGTCCAGCATTTTCCCCATATCCAAAGAGCCAGTTATCTCATCATAGAAGGAAATCAGGTTGGACAGGCATGACTTGCCCTTGGTGAATCCATGTTGACTGTTCCTGATCACCTTCCTCTCCTCCAAGTGCTTCAAAATGGATTCCTTGAGAACCTGCGCCATGATTTTTCCAGGGACTGAGGTGAGGTTGACCAGTCTGTAGTTCCCCGGATTCTCCTTCTTCCCTTTTTTAAAGATGGGCACTATATTTGCCTTTTTCAAAGATAATGGCCAATGGCTCTGCAATCACATCCGCCAACTCCCTCAGCATCCTCGGATGCATTAGATCCGGACCCATGGAGTTGTGCATGTCCAGCTTTTCTAAATAGTCCTTAACCTGTTCTTTCACCACTGAGGGCTGCTCACCTACTCCCCATACTGTGCTGCCCTGTGCAGCAGTCTGGGAGCTGACCTTGTCTCTGAAGACTGAGGCAAAAAAAGCATTGAGTACTTCAGCTTTTTCGACATCTGTCACTAGGTTGCCTCCCCCATTCAGTAAGGGGCCCACACTTTCCCTGACCTTCTTCTTGTTGCTAACATACCTGTAGAAATGCCTCTTGTTACCCTTCACATCTCTTGCTAGCTGCAACTTCGATTGTGCTTTGGCCTTCCCGATTATACCCCTGCATGCTCGAGCAATATCTTTATACTCCTCCCTAGTCATCTGTCCAAGTTTCCACTTTTTTGTAAGCTTCCTTTTTGTGTTTAAGCTCACCGAAGATTTCTCTGTTAAGCCATGCTGGCCATATTTGCTCTTCTTTCTGCACATCAGGATTGTTTGTTCCTGTGCCATCAATAAGGCTTTTTTAAAATACAGCCAACTTTCCTGGACTCCTTTCCCCCTCATGTTAGCCTCCCAGGGGATCCTGCCCATCAGTTCCCTGAGGGAGTCAAAGTTTGCTTTCCTGAAGTCCAGGGTCCGTATTCTGCTGCTCTCCTTTCTTCCTTTTGTCAGGATCCTGAACTCTACCATCTCATGGTCACTGCCCAGGTTATCACCCACTTCTACTTCCCCTACCAATTCTTCCCTGTTTGTGAGCAGCAGGTCAAGAGGAGCATGGCCCCTAGTTGGTTCCTCCAGCACTTGCACCAGGAAGTTGTCCCCATCAGTCTCCAAAAACTTCCTGAATTTTCTGTGCACTGCTGTATTGCTCTCCCAGCAGATGTAAGGGTGATTGAAGTCCCCCAATTTTATTACTGAGGATGATATGTGAGAAGGAAAGAATCCAGCATAATATAAACCGATAAAGCCTATTTACCCCTGCAATATAACTTTGTGAAGATTGATGAAAAGGACATTTCAGTATTATCATATCCTTTCTGCCCTAAGCAGGTCTAAGACAATGTAAGTATTACTTCTGCTTGGGTTATTGATATGTCGTTTCTTTATGATGAGAAAATGAGGACCAAGGGTATGGATGGTCTCTCTCAGAGAGGCAATCTGAGATCTGTGCTACAAACACTTTGCGGCGCAACTTTGTTTCATGCTCTTGTCAACACATACATTTAGATGGCCAGAAATACATAAATCAGTCTAATACTATATTGATTCAGTTTTTCCACTGCTATAGAGACCACCTAGAGTATTACAAACTGCTGACAGTCTGTATATTCACACTGAGCTGCTGTATTTATTACGTCCCTTATCCCTCTGACACTAGCATGCTCTTTGAGCGCAGCCTTTGCAAAAGGAGTAGTATTAAAGTAGTGTGTCAATATTATACTGAAAATAAGTCCCACTGGACAGGATTCTGCTCCAAGAGTAGACTATTAATGTCATACATCTGACATATACATAGAAGAATTCTCTTTTTGATTTGAAAATTACCTCTGTATATTTTGGTGCAAAGAGAGAAAATCTAATTAAATATAATACAAATGTAATGAAATAAACCTGCATTTTTCTATCAAGCTCACTTCCAGATTTTGGTAAATGTTATTTTTATCTTTTTTCTCAATTAATATTTTGCAGACACCGACTGAGCCTTAGTTTTTCCTGTTCGATCACTAACGCAATCGAATTTCAAGTTTATTCCATATAATTTAATAAAAGTGCAATGCTGCTATGAAGATCTGAGAGAAAGGTCTATAGATTGTATAAAATGTATCAGTTTGATTTTAAATTGCCATAGCAACACTTACGTCTTCAATGTTAAATGTCAGTTTATATTTATGGAATATTGTACTCGTAATATATTTTGGGAAACTGCAACAAAAAACACCACATTTTTATTTTAGAATATGAGTCTGAGTGACAAGAATACATCTCCAACATATTAAAATTTAGTTAGCATTTAGCACCTATTGTTTACGTCAAATCACTTCAGAAAAGTCTTCTTTCAGTTCTCATTCAAACAACATTTGCCTAAATCAAATCATTAATACTGCACTTAGAAGGTTTAATTATGTTAATCTCCTTATTACTAGTCCAAGTCGCACTATGACCACTGACACCTAAGTTTGCAGGCTCTAATACAGAGGTATATGCAATGTATGCCACCAGACTCTGCTCATTGAAATAAATACAGCTAATAGTGTAAAATAATAATTACATCAGATCGATAGTATTTAAAATTGTGATATAATTGAACAGCATCCAACACAACAATGCCCCAATCCTGGTTAGGGCCTGTCAGTGTCACTGACATGCAAACATTATTATTAACGGCTAGAAACAAACGTAGGACTATTTTAGTGTTCTACTGCTTGAGTTTTAATGCTTTGATATCAGAATATTCTTAGGTAGATGGGCATCCCTATCAAACTTTCAAGTTTGCTTAGATGTCTCATCGTATTTTTTAAAATGGAAAATTATATATTTTGTTAGAATTAGCCATTAAGAGTTAAAAATTCAGTGGCATGGCAGTAGGCAGGGAAGTCAGCAATCATATAAAATCTTTTTTAATAAACCAAACAAACACACATCTTTTAACCTCAGAACTCTGCTTTTAAATGTGGAACTTTGAATTCTCTGCACATTCTAGTTTAGGGTTACTTCATTTTATTTTTTAAAAAGGAGAACACTCCATGGGGCCCCGCCCCCACCCCAACTCCGCCCCTTCCCCGCCCCAGTCCCGCCCCAACTCTGCCCACTCCCCTGAACGCTCTGCCCCCTGCTCCTGCTCCTCCCCCTCCCCTGCTTTCCATGAATCAAATGTTCGCGGGAAGCCTGAAACAGGGAGGCAGCAGGTAAACTGGGACTGGGGCTGGGTGCGGCGCAGCCCCGTCCGGCCCCCCTGGCCGAGTGGCTCTCTCTGGCGGCCGGCCGGCCGGCCCAGGCCAAGAGGCTCTGGCCCCGGCGTCTCCCGCCTGGCTCGGCTCGGGCCCTGGGGCGCTGGCCCCCGGCCAAGTGCCCGCGCCCCCGGCCCCCGGCCAAGTGCCCGCGCCCCCGGCCCCTGGCCGAGCACCGCGCCGGCCCCAGGCCCCTGCCGAGCACCGCGCCGGCCCCAGGCCCCTGCCGAGCACCGCCGGCCCCGGCTCGGCCCCGCACCGCCGGCCCCAGCCCCAGCAGCCCCGGCTGAGCAACGCCGGGCCCTCCCTCCGTATTTTCCCGGACATGTTCGGCTTTTTGGGATTTCCCCCCGGACAGGGATTTGAGGCGCAAAAAGCCGGACATGGCCGGAAAATCCGGACGTATGGTAACCCTATTCTAGTTGCCTCTACGCATAATTATAGTACACAGAACCACCACAACAATGTTGTATAGGACTTCAGTTATACTTTGATGTAATTCAGAATACTTCTGATGTTGACCTGGCAATTTAACCTGGACTACATCTATGTGATTCTGGATGCTTCCAGGTTTTCTTTTTCATACTGTCTATGTTTTATTAATGTTGATTTGTTTTTATGTCTAAGAACTGATCTGTTTTTGCTCTGCTCTACATTTTGATTAAAAAGTAACAAAACTAAAGAAACAAGATCTGCCAGATACATTAAATTATGTAAAACCAAAGATAGGTGTTCAAAATAGTATTGAGTCAGTTATTTATAGAACACCATTCACATATTTAACCCTTTATAAAAATACCCTCCAAAAAGACATTTATAAAAGCCAACAGAGCATAAGAGCTCCTTTGATCCTGTCTTTGATATATTTGTGAAGTGTGTTGTGCCAAACAGGTTTCACCAGTTTAACTGACAGCAAATTAGGTTTATTATGTAACAGAGTTCACAGCAGCAGCATTAAGCTCTTAAATGATACTTTTCAGTCACAGATATTAAGTACAGATTTTACAGATAGAGAAACTTGTGAGGCACAAAGGTGAGGTAATCCCGTTCAAGGTTACACAGCAAGTCAAAGGCAGAGTCTGGAACAGAACCTGGGTTTCCACCATATTGCCTTTGGAACCAGAGAGTGTTACCATGCAAATGTCTTTCATTTTGCCCTAAAATACTAATACACAAGTGATTTTTAAGTTCCTGGGCAAATCCATAACTAAAAATCAAATATTAATAACACGATTATTTACCCCTTTTTTTTCCAAATAGTTAAAGGATTTAGTGCATTGTTATAAATAAATGAAAAGCAGATTATTATTTTTAAAAGTTAAGCTATTTCTAATGAGTATCATAAGAAGTCAAGATGCCATAACATGTCATTATAATAAATCTGTCACATTCTTCAGTTTTTTGTGTAAATTTATCAAAAAGTGAAAGGTTTTGACTAAAAATAACAGAAATACCTTAAATATAATTTTCACATCATACCCTAAAAAATCATTTTTATTGTGGTTGTGCCCAAAAGCTATGGATATCAAATTAGATAGATAGATAGATAGATAGATAGATGGGATAAAGGTTTTATCAGCATGCATTTGGGATAGCTGAATTACTCACAAGAGTCAAAGCCACAAGTGACTTAAGCCAGTTATTTGAAATTAGCAGTAATAAAACCTTTATACTTCACATATATTCTTATATGCTACATATTTTGCAGAAAAGCTTTTCAGGGAGCTTTTATATATTTGATTGGTAATATTTCTATACTCCTCTATCTATAAAGTTAGGCTCCACTAGCACCACGTGTCCAACTCCTTTTCTGAAGGGGGAGAAGAAACCTATAACTAGAGTCATCAAAAGGTTATCTTGTGACGCTGGCAGACCAGGTCCCACCTCATGCCAAAGCCCCAGGCCAATTGATTTGTGTGTTACTATACATCAAAGTGATTGTTAAATGTGTAAGAGTGTATTTGGGTGTTTAAACTTAATGAAAACTAATGGGATGTTACATTCACTGTTTTCGTTTACCCGTACCCTGTTCTAATATAGTAGCAAATGTTTACATTGTGCATACCTCTGTAACTAAATAACTCTTCAAACCAGAAAGAAGCCTTGTGGAATGCAAATGAAGAACTTTATCAGAAAAATTATAATTTCAAAGCAAGTGGTCATTCTGTGTGATGATCAGAGGTCAAAGAGTCTAAATGCATTTCTTACCCTCTGTCATCAAAGGAAGAGCCCGCCTGCCAGCTTGTTTTTTGTGAGAGGAAGCTATAAGTATGGATTCAGAGAAAGATTCTGCATCTCTGGATCATAACAGGGTAAACAAGAAGACTGAAATCCCCAGAGTTATATTGGGTAGCCCTGAGAGACTTTTGGGAAACTCGCAGATTGCTACTACACCTGCTACCATTTGGAATTATAGACTCTGACTCACCTGTACATATATTTTATCTGTGCTAACCTCTCAATAACTCTCATAGAATCATAGAATGTCAGGGTTGGAAGGGACCTCAGGAGGTCATCTAGTCCAACCCCCTGCTCAAAGCAGGAACAATCCCCAACTAAATCATCCCAGCCAGGGCTTTGTCAAGCCTGACCTTAAAAACCTCTAAGGAAGGAGATTCCACCACCTCCCTAGGTAACGCATTCTAGTGCTTCACCACCCTCCTAGTGAAAATGTTTTTCCTAATATCCAACCTAAACCTCCCCAATGGCAACTTGAGACCATTACTCCTTGTTCTGTCATCTGCTACAACTGAGAACAGCCTAGATCCATCCTCTTTGGAATCCCCTTTCAGGTAGTTGAAAGCAGCTATCAAATCCCCCCTCATTCTTCTCTTCTGCAGACTAAACAATCCCAGTTCCCTCAGCCTCTCCTCGTAAGTCATGTGTTCCAGCCCCCTAATCATTTTTGTTGTCCTCCGCTGGACTCTTTCCAATTTTTCCAAATCCTTCTTGTAGTGTGGGGCCCAAAACTGGACACAGTACTCCAGATGAGGCCTCACCAATGTCGAATAGAGGGGAATGATCACGTCCCTCGATCTGCTGGCAATGCCCCTACTTAGACAGCCCAAAATGCCGTTAGCTTTCTTGGCAACAAGGGACCACTGTCAACTCATATCCAGCTTCTCGTCCACTGTAACCACTGGGTCCTTTTCTGCAGAACTGCTGCCTAGCCATTCGGTCCCTAGTCTGTAACAGTGCATGGGATTCTTCTGTCCTAAGTGCAAGTCTCTGCACTTGTCCTTGTTGAACCTCATCAGGTTTCTTTTGGCCCAATCCTCTAATTTGTCTAGGTCCCTCTGCATCCTATCCCTACTCTCCAGCGTATCTTCCACTCCTCCCAGTTTAGTGTGATCTGCAAACTTGCTGAGGGTGCAGTCCACACCATCCTCTAGATCATTAATGAAGATGTTGAACAAAACCGGCCCCAGGACCGACCCTTGGGCATTCTGCTTGAAACTGGCTGCCAACTAGACATGGAGCCATTGATCACTCCCGTTGAGCCCGACGATCTAGCCAGCTTTCTATCCACCTTATAGTCCATTCAGCCAGCCCATACTTCTTTAACTTGCTGGCAAGAATACTGTGGGATACCGTATCAAAAGCTTTGCTAAAGTCAAAGAATAACACATCCACTGCTTTCCCCTCATCCAGTTATATCATCATAGAAGGTAATTAGGTTAGTCAGGCATGACTTGCCCTTGATGAATCCATGATGACTGTTCCTGATCACTTTCCTCTCCTCCAAGTGCTTCAGAATTGATTCCTTGAGGACCTGCTCCATGATTTTTCCAGGGACTGAGGTGAGGCTGACTGGCCTGCAGTTCCCCGGATCCTCCTCCTTCCCTTTTTTAAAGATGGGCACTACATTAGCCTTTTTCCAGTCATCCGGGACCTTGCCCGATTGCTATGAGTTTTCAAAGATAATGGCCAATGGCTCTGCAATCACATCCGCCAACTCCTCTAGTACCCTCGGATGCAGCGCATCCGGCCCCATGGATTTGTGCTCATCCAGCTTTTCTAAATAGTCCCGAACCACTTCTTTCTCCACAGAGGGCTGGTCACCTTCTCCCCATACTGTGCTGCCCAGTGCAGCAGTCTGGGAGCTGACCTTGTTCGTGAAGACAGAGGCAAAAAAAGCATTGAGTCCATTAGCTTTTTCCACATCCTCTGTCACTAGGTTGCCTCCCTCATTCAGTAAGGGGTCCACACTTTCCTTGACTTTCTTCTTGTTGCTAACATACCTGTAGAAACCCTTCTTGTTACTCTTAACAGCTCTTGCTAGCTGCAACTCCAAGTGTGATTTGGCCTTCCTGATTTCACTCCTGCATGCCTGAGCAATATTTTTATACTCCTCCCTGGTCATTTGTACCATCTTCCACTTCTTGTAAGCTTCTTTTTTGTGTTTAAGATCAGCAAGGATTTCACTGTTAAGCCAAGCCATTTGTTACTGGATTGGTGAAATCTAATTATTGAACACACCACCGGTTTGGAGTGTCTGCTCTGTTTTCTGCTCGGAGGTAGGCACTCACGGTCATGAGCCACTCTATACAGCGTGACATACCTAAAATAGATTTTCCATACATCACAGTGTCATGATTTTAAAGTTTGCTGTCTTAAAATAGCAAAGGTAGAAATTTTTTTTCCCCCACCTTTAGAAATGATGAGTTGGGGGGTTACTTTAAAAAGGCTTTATATCAAGATGTTCAGGGAATATAAGAACGGTTAATAGACATTGATGGACCTATCCTCCATGAAATTATCTAGTTCTTTTTTTACTCTAGTTACATTTATGGCCTTCACAACATCCCCTAGCAATGAGTTCCACAGTCTGACCGTGTAACAACAGTGTGTTGTGTGAAGAAATACTTCTTTGTGATTGTTTCAAACCTGCTGCCTATTAATTTATTTCGGTGACACCCTGATTCTTGTGTTATGTGAAGTGGTGGATAACTCTTCCTTATTCACTTACTCCACATGATTTTATAGACCTCTATCATATACCTACTTAGTTGTCTCCTTTCCAAACTGAACAGTCCCAGTCTTACTAATCTCTCAGCATATGGAAGCTGTTCCATACCCTTAAATCATTTTGTTGCCTTTCCCATTTCTAATGCATCTTTTTTGAAATGGGATGACCAGAACTGAACGCAATATTCAAGGTGTGGGAGTATCATGAATAGTGGCATTATGATATTTACTGTCTTATTGTTGGGGCTCCGTGTCTGTCATGGAGGTCGCGGAAGTCATGAATTCCGTGACTTTCCACGACCTCTGTGACTTCTTCAAGGGCCAGTGTGGCTGACCCCAGGGCCAGCTGCTCAGGTGACCTCCAGGACAGCCACACCAGCAGTCGCGGTCCTTGGCCCCGGGCAGCGGTTCCTGGTTGGCCGGCCAGAGCAGCCGCGGTCCTTGGTCCCGGGCAGCGGTTCCCGGTTGGCTGGCCAGAGCAGCTGTGATCCTTGGCCCTGGGCAGTGGTTCCCGGATGGCTAAAGCAGCCGCAATCATGGGCTGCGGTCCCCGGCAGGCCGATCAGAGCAGTTGCTATCTGCGGTCCCAGGCAGCGGTCCCCGGCTGGCCTGCCAGAACAGCCACAGTCCACTGGCCTAGGCAGCAGTCCCCTGGCAACCAACTGGAGCAGCCATGGTCCGCTCACCCAGGCAGCAGTCTTCGGGCAGCCGGCCGTAGCAGCCGTGGTCCATGGCCCCTGGCAGCTGGTGCCGCTGGCCCTGGGCACCACCCCAATAGCGGCCTCCCCGGCACCTCTTCCCCCACCCCCAAGATTAAATATAAGGTATTTTAAATATAAGTCATGGACAGGTCACGGGCTGTGAATTTTTGTTTATTGCCACTGGATGATCACTGCTGAAGGAACTCAAATGTGAAATTGCAGAACTACTAACTGGTATGTAACCTATCATTTAAACCAGCTTCTGTACCAGATGACTGGAGGATACCCAAGGTAACACCGATTTTTTAAAAAGACTCCAGAGGCAATCCTGGCTATTACAGGCCAATAAACCTAACTTCAGTATCAGGCAAACTGGTTGAAACTATAGTAAAGAATATAATTATCAGACACATAGATGAACATAATTTGTTGGGAAAGAGTCAACATGATTTTTGTAGAGGGAAATCATGCCTGACTGATCTACTAGAATTCTTTGAGGGGGTCAAGAAGTATGTGGACAAGGGTGATCCAGAAGATATAGTGGACACAGATTTTCAGAAAGTCTTTGACAAGGTCCCTCACAAAAGGCTCTTGAGCTAAGTAAGCTGTAATGGGATAAGAAGGAAGGTCCACTCATGGATCACTAACTGGTTAAAAGATACGAAACAAAGGGTAGGAACAAATGGTCAATATTCAGAATGGAGAAAGGTAAATAGTGGTGTCCCCCATAGGTCTGTACTGGGACCAGTACTGTTCAACATACTCATAAATGATTTGGAAAAAGGGGTACACAGTGAGATGGCAACATTTGCAGATGATACAAAACTACTCAAGATAGTTAAGTCCAAAGCAGACTGCGAAGGGTTACAAAGGGATCTCACAAAACTGGGTGACTGGGCAACAAAATGGCAGATGAAATTCAAAGTTCATCAATGCAAAATAAAGCATATTGGAAAACATAATCCCAACTATACATACAAAATGAGATGGGGTGTAAATTAGATGTTAATAATTAAGAAACAGATCTTGGCGTTGTCCTGGATAGTTCTTTGAAAACATCCACTCAATGTGCAGTGGCAGTCAAAAAAGCTAACAGAATGTTGGGAATCATTAGGAAAGGGATAGATAAAAGACAGAAAATATCATATTGCCTCTATATAAATCCATGGTATGCCCACATCTTGAATGCTGTGTGCAGATGTGGTCACCCCATCTCAAAAAATATATATTGGAATTGGAAAAGGTACAGAAAAGGGCAGCAAAAATGATTAGGAGTATGGAACAGCTTCCGTAAGAGGAGAGATTAATAAGACTGAGACTTTTCAGCTCGGAAAAGAGACAACTAAGGGGGGGGGATATGATAGAGGTCTATAAAATCATGATTGGTGTGAAGAAGGTAAATAAGGAGGTGTTATTTACTCCTCATAACACGAGAACTAGGGGTCACCAAATAAAATTAATAAGCAGCAGGTTTAAAACAAACAAAAGTAAGTATTTCTTCACACAACACATAGTCAATCTATGGAACTCTTTGCCAGAGGATGTTGTGAAGGCCAAGACTATAATAGGGTTCAAAAAAGAAGTAGATAAGTTCATGAAGGATAGGTCTATCAATGGCTAATAGCCAGGACGGGCAGGGGTGCAAAACCATGCTTTGAAGTGTCCCTAGCCTCCATTGCCAGAAACTGGGAATGGCAACAGGGGGTGGATCACTTGATGAGTACTTGTTCTGTTCATTTCCTCTGAAGCACCTGGCATTAGCCATTGTCAGAAGACAGGATATTAAGCTAGATGGACCAATGCTCCGACCCAGTATAGCCGTTCTTATGAGTATGCTTAACACAGTGGGCTATCTAGAAAGGAGACAGCATAATCAAACACATTGATTTGGCAGATTCTTTCTGACAGGTAGTGTAGCTAAGCACAATGAGACTTGGGCTCTATTCACAGAATATGTAATCTCTCTCCCTGGGATATAAGGGTTTGCTCAATAAATAGGAAGTGGTAGGCAAGCTTAATATAGGAACTGCTACTGTACCCCCGGTATGTGTGTGGGTATATTATATAATGCCTGTGTATTATACATTACGCATATTTTAACATTATCTTGGCTGCAAGGGACAATTTATTTTATACCAATAGCCATGCCTAAGGAATAATGACAGACACTCGACAGCAGCACTTCAGCCTTATAAGATGAATGAAACTACTCAGAAGAGTTTAAGGGATGTTTTTCCTCCCTTCTAGGCAGGATATCATTTTTAGACTTTCAGCAATTTCCTTCTACTCCTCTTCTTGAGAATGACGGATTCCTTTTAGTGGATATATTTTCCATTTCTCTCTCAAATGAAAGCACAAAAGAGAAAGTAATTCTTAAGTGTCAATTTTGTGCAGTATATTATTAACTAAAACTGACAACAGGGGGTTTAGCTGCTAAATTTAAAATTCTACAGGACGAAAAGAAATGCACTCTGCTGCATCCATTTACAATTGCTATCTTTGCTTTCTAAAGATTCACCTACAGAGCTCCCACACTGCAACACAAGATGTTCTAAAAGGACTATATCATCTTTATTTTTAACTTTTTATTCATGTTTCAAGCTATGCAAAGTACACAAAGACTGCAGCACTCTGTACATCCACAAGCACATCCAAACTTTCAGACTGTTCCCAAAGCTCATACACTAGCACTGTTATTGAAATAGCTGTGAACTGGAAGGCATTCTACAAAATGGCATGCAAATTTAAAGGCACTTTAATGTCAGTTCCTTAATATCCAAACTCAGGTACACTCCTCCCTGTTCCTTAAGCGACAATATAAATTAGGTGTCACCTACATTTTGGGCAACTGAGAGCCAGACTCAATTTGCATAATATGAAGCGCAGAATACAACTTCATCTTTAAACGAGGTATAGCCAATGGAAAGTATAAGTCCCTAGCGTACACTGTTCTATCACATTGAAACACTTCTCTTTTTCTACAAGACCTCGCAAAGAGCAATCTGTAGGTTTCAAGAGAGTCACCCTGCTAACAGGCTCATGATGTAAGGCATGTTTGCTTAGTAGTATAAAAGAGAGAGCAGCCAGGTTTGAGACAAAGTCTATTGAAGTCAATGGGAGTCTATTTATTTCAATAGAGTTTGGATCATACCCTCACGGAAGAAATGTAGGAAGATGATTAAAAGAGAGGAGACGCAGTAAGTCCAGATTTTTACAGTATCATATAACCATAGAAGTGTAGGACTGGAAGGAACCTCGAGAGGTCATCTAGTCCAGTCCCCTGCACTCATAGCAGGACTAAATTATTATCTAGACCATCCCTGACAGATGTTCGTCTAACCTACCCTTAAAAATCTTCAACCACAACCTCCCTAGGCATATAGCTTATGTGTATACCTTACTAGAAAGTTTAATGCCAAAAATGTTAAAGTAAAACACACTCCAACCATTGGCGTAGTTTGACTTCTATATTTGGAGGGACAGAGGCAAGGCATGGAGGGAGAGCTCACAGGGTCACATTCTCCCCAGAGGCAACGTGTGTAGGGGGCATGTGGGATAACATGCTCACCCAGAAGTGACAGTGGGGGGCTGACAGGGCCATGAGATGCTCCCCGAGGCACTTGTTTGCCACTGCCCTGGCACTCCCGGCTCTGCGGCTGCTCCTGAGGAGCCAGGGCAGCAGTGAGGGAGCGCCTTGGGGAGCATCTCATGGCAGCCGGCCTCCGCGGGCGGAGGCCAGCTCTAGGGGGCATCTCTGGCAAGCGCCGGGCTCCTTGGGGGAAAGGCAAGAGCACATTAGGGGCGCAGCTCGGAGCTGTGCTGCCCACCCCGTCTGGAGAGTGCCTGGGCATGAAGAAGCGATCCAGCTCAGGTTCCACAGCGTAAAGAGCTAGAGACCCGAGCGGGCCGGGTGACTCCCACCAGCTTCCAGTCTGCCAGCTTCTGGCAGGAGGCAACAGTTTTCAAACCGTGGGGAGCATCCCCCTATGGGAGCAGGCCATGCAGTTTGAAAACCTATGTGCTAAATGGAAGGCAGAAATCTGGTGAGGCATGGAACACCACATCCCCTTTCCCCCCATGCACTGTCTCTGGTTTGGGGAGGCAATGCCCCCCATACTCCCTCCAATTTCCACCCCTGATTCCAATGTTTCCTTTCAGATCCCAAGATACATCTTTATACAAGGTGGAAAATTCTGAGAGGCCTGGTGGTAAATGGAAGAACACAGAAGTCTCATATTCTTAAGCATACAAAATGGAATAACCTATTTTCACAGATTTGGAGTATAATCAGTGGGTTTTTTAACGTAACATAATCCTGTCACCGGAAGTGGAAATAAATATTTTCTTTTGTTTTTCTTTTTTACATATACTTTGTTTTTTAAATGTCAGTCTTCCAAAATGCAGGAAATTACATATACTATTTCAAATTTTAACAGAAAAATAATTGGAAATTATGGTTTCTTTAGATTGAAAACCAATCAAGTCTCTTTCCTGATAAATCTAAATGCCAACTTGCATGGAATGGAGTGTTCCTGTAACTCACATCACAATGATGAAGACTTCAGCAGGGATTCCATCAGGTCCAGATACCTTATTGTTCTTCATTTATTTGATGGCTTTCTGTACCTCGAGGAATGTTGGAAGGGTCTGAAGTCATCCTTGAAAGGATATTGAGGAATTAAGTCAAAGATGCTTTCGTCAACACTGGTCACGATTCAAGTGGTCTTCGAAGTATTTCTTTCATCGTGCATTGATTGATTTGTTGTCCCTGAGGAGATTGGCTCCATCTCTGGACCTAAGGGGTGGTTAGCCCTTTGGTACTGGGCCCGTAGAGGGCTCTGGTGGCATTGAAGAACCTGTGCATGTCATGGGTGTCGCCGAGTTGTTGGCTCTCCTTTGCTTTATCCTCCCACCATTTGTTCTTCCTTTCGCTTTTCTGCTTTGAATTGATGCCATTCAGCCAAGCACAGAAGGCCTTATGCTTACGGATCCGTTCTTGGATTTCCTGATCATTCTCATCAAACCAGTCTTGGTGGTTCCTAGTTGAGAAGCCCAGTGTTCCTTCACATACAGCATGGATGACCAATCTGAGTGCTTTCCAATGATCTTCAGGGTTCTCCATCTCGGTTTTGGTATTCATCAGTTTCTTTGTAAGGCACTGCTGGAAAAGGTCATGTTTAGTTGGGGCCTTAAGACTCTCGAGGTTGATCTTCTGTCTGGCTGATTTCTTCCACATTTTTCATTTTGGTGCGAGTTTGATGGAAATGATGAAACGGATAAGGCAATGGTCAGTCCAACAATCATCTGCACCAGTTACTACTTTGGTGATGTAAACATCTTCACGATCATGAGCATGGACAAACAGATGTCAGTGCTTAGATTGTGGGTGTTCCTTTCTTTCCCCCCCAAAAGTAGACAGAGAAGAACTGGCTCACCAGCTTCACGCTTTAATCCTCAAGATTTGGAATTCAGAAGAAATCCCAGCTGATCTTAGGGATGCCATAATCATGACCATCTTCAAGAAAGGAGACAAATCGGACTGTGAAAACTATCGAGGAATTGCCCTGTTCACCTCCAGAAAGATTCTTGCCAGAATTCTGATCAATCGGCTGCTCCCCTTGGCTGAAGAAACCCTCCCAGAATTGCAATGTGGATTCAGACCATCTTGGGGTACCATTAACATGATCTTCACTGCCCACCAACTTCAAGAATAGTGTGAGTAACATCAACCTCTGTATATGGCCTTCATCAACCTCACAAAAACATTCAACTCCATCAATCATGAGGCTCTGTGGAGAATGCTCCTTAAATTCACCAAAATTTGTTGCCATCCTCCAACTCCTCCACGACAACATGTCTGTGACGGTCGTCAGCAATGGATCTGAAACGGATCCCTTCCTAGTCAAGACAGGAATCAATCAAGGTTGTGTCATCACTCCAACCTTTTCTCCATCCTCCTTGCTGTCGTCATCCTCCTCATTGCTGACAAGCTCCTCTCCAGAGTTGACATCCAATACAGAATGGTTGGCAAGCTCTTCAACCTCAATCGCCTCTGATCCAAGATAAAGACTATTACTAAATCATTCATTGAACTCCAGCATGTGGATGACTCTTACATATATAAGTAGTCCCATGAACATTAAAATGAGCTACTCACACAAAGTTAAGAACTTTAGTATCTGTGAGGTTGGGAATAAATATGGATTTAGGAATTAATTTTAGGCATCGAGGTTTTTAAATTTTGGCCAGCAGTTATAAGTACTCTATAAAAGAAATTCCACTACCAGCTGACAAATACATTGACTGAAATCAGGATAAAAACATACACTAAAAAAATCTATGGGTCAGAGATAAGATTGTTGTGTTATGATGAAATATGCAGTTATTTAGACTGTGTTTAGTACAGCCGGTGGGAAATGGAGAGTTTATGATGTCCTTAACTCTTCATTTGCTTACTTTTGTATGCTGGTATTTTGTAAATGATGCAATATGTAACTACACTTAATTAGCAAACTTAAATAGCGTTTGAAACCAAGTTTTTTGTTTTTTTCCCATTGACTTAACTGCAAGCAGAATCTGGTCTTTATCTTTTGAGTGTGCTGGTCGGAGACCAGAAGCAAAATGTTTGTCAGAAGTCATGATAAAACACATCTGGATGAGAAGACTCGTTTTCTAATGTTTTGATAATCTCTAGAAAAAGACTTCCTGACAGCTGGTCTTTCCTTATTCTTTCCTTCAAGCAGATGTTATTGCTTTTTAGATTTTTCCAACTGCTCACAAATCTTTTCCAAGTCTTGCCTGAAGGACTCCTCAAAGAAAGGACTTTAGAGTTACATTAGAGAGTGTTGCACTTCCCTGCCAGATAAATGACAAACGTCTTGTGTATGTTGCTGCCCAGTTCCATACCTGCAAGGCTTTCCAACACAAAGACTCCCTAATCCCACCCTCCTAACCCATGTACAAATCAGTGGTCTAACCATCCAGAATCAAAACCACCCTTTGAGAACCAGGTCTCTGAAAGCCTACAGAACACCCAGGCCCATGCTTAATGATAGAACCTCTGTGAAGAGTAAGCATCCTGAATGTGATATCCCTGTGTGAGCTCTCCATGCCAGGCAGAAATCGTCCTTAGTTTGGAATCGGATAGGTTTTATTCTGCAACACAAACAGCCTATGAGGTGCAAACTCTTTGAATGGAGTCCAACATCCAATTGCAGTGCATAAGTCTCTGGTTGCTCTCTGATTACTGAGCCCTCAGGATCCACTAAGATTATCTAAGGTTGGAGGTGTGCTCGACATCTATGACATGGTCCCTGTTGGAACATGAAAGCAAAGCAATTTTTCTTTTTCCTTCTTGGACTCTTGTGCAAGAAAAGCAGGCTTTCAGGTAAGTTTCATGTCCAGCAGGGTTCTCCATTTGTCTTGCAGAGGAAAAACTGGCATCTGGGGTAGTTTACCATGAATCTTAGTGATTCTAGCACCCTGATGAATAGAATAGAGAGAGATTCTTATCCTTGAGGAAGTGGTAGCCATCATCCAATTAGAGGAACAAATGGTTCTTAAGTAGCCCTGTCAACTAATGCTCAGCATTTAACAAGCTCACACCTCACAGACACCAGACCAAACATTGATTTGGTTGTGCTATTCCTCTATCAGAAATCTGAGATATATCCAGTGGATGTTCTGTATTTCCAGTGTGCATATAAGTGCCCACTAGGTCCAGAGCACATAACCAGTCCGTCCTCAAGTACAGGTAGAATTGCTGCCTGACACATAATCAGAACTTTTCTCTGACAACCAAGTGATTGAAGCGTCTGAGTTCCAGTCCTCCCCAATATTTTCTGTATCAGGAAGTACATGAAATAAAACCTCTTCTGTCACTTGCCAAATGGTAAGGATTAAATCCCATTTTTGTCAAAAGGGTCTGGATTTCTTGCAGGTCCTCTTCCTGATACTGTTGTACTCAAGGTCATTCTCAAATTCTTACAAATTTTGCAACCATACTTGAAAATTATGAAGATAGGTGCCTAAGGAATCATCAGTAACAGAAGTCCCATATTCTTCCTCTTACAGGCAGATCTTTGGACTTCGATAGGCAGGCTGGATATGTGCTATTGAGCCTTTCAAAAACATGAAGCTTTTGTTGCATTTAGCTCTGTTGCCAAGGTCCCTCAGTCCTCTGCTGATACTGAGACTTTTAAATCTTATTTATCTTTCTCTGCTTCAATGGCCTTTCATGGCAATTTATTTCATGCAGCATATTCATTATGTTTTACATGAAATATTACCAAACTGATGGACTTGTCGTTTATTATTTTTTAAAAAATAAATTGTTAGAGTTCTGCATCACTGACCCATCAAAAGAACTTTTTTCTATTAACACTTGTCAAAGTTATGAAGACTTCTCTTAGGTTAACCCAACCCTATTCACGACAGAGGATAAATTTAACTTTCTTAACCTAGCCTAATAGGGACTTAGATTCTTGAGGTATGGTATTATCCCATCTGAAGGTTAAGTAGTACCTCCTACATGAACAGCACCACTTCTTTAGTTTTATGTTCTCTTCATTTGTTAGTAAACCAAGTGTGTGTGTTTTATAATTGCTGTGCACTGAACTCATGGTTTTAAAGGTATTTCCACAATGGCTCTCAAATGGAACTAAACTTTCTGATCAGTATGCTAGACAATCAGTTTAGCACATATATCCAAGTTGGCTCCTTGATCCCATACTAATTATTTTACAGGTGTCTTCACTGAATTGCACTGGTCAGAATTTCATCAGTATCTTAGACTTGATATTATGGTCACTAAAAACTAGATGCTCTTTAATTTCTGCCTTATTTACTACACCAGGCTCATTTCCCACTATTAGCTCCATGCACCATTACTTTTTTCCACTACTGTTTTCTCACCAATATCTTGTAGCTAAAAGTCTACATGGGGCGGGGGGGGGAACCACACACATACTGGCCATTATATAATCCTACTTTATCTGCAAAAATCTCTCTTTGTTTAATCTTATCATCCTGTTCTAATGGTCTTTATCATCAGTCAATGCCCCCCATTTCTTTTTGTTTTTAAAAAAACCCTTAGCTTCAGTTAAAAAGGTCGCTGTTGCTGTGTCGGCATAACACCATCATTTTGCTGGCAATAGTCTGAAACTCATATTTCCACCCCACTTCCTTTACCTATCCCTTCTGAAAGTGATATTTGTAAACTCTACACACTAGGAATTTAACATCCTAATCAATGATTTAGCTTAACCAAGCTTTGCCTACTGCACCACAGGACTCCAATTCATGGAAGTCACAGAATCCTATCTCATCAGTTTGAGCGTTATCCTGATTTTGTTCCTCATGAAAAGATAGGTCTCCTCCTCTACTCACTGTACTTGACGAAGAAGTAAAACACACCTAAATGCATTTGCATCTATAAGAAAGATTATACTAATATATACCTACCCCAGTAGACATCTGGAACACGGTACTAAAATATATTTAAAGCACTAAGGAAGGTGGGCATACAATATTTGAGATGTTAATGCATAACATCCTTTATATGTGCAAATGTATTTCTAAAAGAAATCTTTTACAAGCTAAAACAACCACCATTCAGGAGATGTGTACATGCCAAAATAAAATTTCATTTGAGTTATCAGGGTGCAAAGAAATCATCTTTACAAAATTCTTAATAAGTGAAAAAAACTAATTCTTTCAAACGGCTGAACTAATTTTTACCCAGCTTTCAAAAAACAAAACAAAACAATCCACATCCAGGCTAATAACAAGAATAGGAAGACTAATCCCAAACAGTGATTTTTTTAAAGAAATTTGAAAATAAGGGTTTACAATGGAAATGCTATTTCAGTCCTAAGTACAAATTCATTCACACTATGCCTTACCTTTGATGCCATTCGCATGAATAGCGAGTTTTGATCCTCTGCTGTTCTCATCTTTTCATTTTTGACCAAATCCTTCAGGCTCAGATCATCATCATCCTGAAAGTATCTGACCCTTTCTTTATCTATGTGAGTAGCACCCTGAAAATGGAAAGATTGAAAATGACTATTAATCTGGACTTCACTGGGACCAGGATTTCACTAAAAGGATTTAAAGAGTTCAAGTGTTTAAGAAATGAACCATGGAAGTTAACTGAAAAAGCAAACAGTACATGAGAACGGGATGTTCCAAAGATATTCATAACTCAGATCAGTTTTTGAACTCCCAGGGAACTTTATGACCTGTGCCAGAAACAACAGTGGTCTCATGGAGAATTCATGCAAAGCTGATGTCTCTGTTGTGTGATGTCGCCATAGCTGGTGAAGCTCCATCCTAGTTCATATTAGATGTTTGTCCACAGCATCCTGATTTATACAATTGGTGGTATCTCTTCAGGAAAGGCTCAGGACTGCACACTGTAGGTGGATACTGACATAAGTGGTGATGGTGTTTTTCCAAAATGGATAACAATTCTTTCACCACACTCGTTTGTCAAGTTGATCTGTCTTACTAGCCAAGGAATTACTTAATAGAGACGTGAATCCCCTGCTGCTCTCAGAAGCTCAAAACCCAAACTTAGAATCCTTCTGTGGATATTGAATGGGCTTTTACTAAAATGTCCCAGCCTGCAAGAATTAATTTTAAAAGTTATAGACATTTTTTTAAAAAGTAAAATGGAACTGAGTAGGAAACAGGACCCCTCATTGCAATGAATATGACATAGACTAATAAATAGACACTGAGCCAGTATAATCATTTAACATTTACAATATAATAGCACCCAGAGTGAGCTAGACATTGTACAGTGCTATAAGTAGACATGGCCGCTTCCCCAAAATGTACATAGGCCAATATTTTGCTCTACTGAAGAGGATGAAGATCCCCCTATTCATATGTCTTTTTCATTATTTAGTGTTTTGCTTCACATAACTATAAAATAGAACAAATAGCTTTTAGGACCTAGACAAGTTATCATCAAGGTATTTGGCTTGGTGTGAAAAGATGCTCTACTAATCTTTTTGATTTAATATATATATTTACATGATTTATAAATAGTGTATTTTATTTGGCTAAGATATATTAATACCTTGAAAAGATTTAAAACATTTGGTTAGGTTTATATTTAAATAAATTCCCCATGAAAACTCTAAGGGGCAACACCACCACTTTAAAACAAAGCTATTTTTCACCATCTAGTTCATGTCACTATACTGAAAATTAACTTGTTTTCCCAGCTACCTACCTACTCTTTCGATAAATACATACACCAGTTATGCCCTCATAATAGTACATTTACAAAGCAGTCTAAGAATTACATTCTAATAAAGATGTTATATAAAGTGTACCATCTGTCTCTTTCGTCTTCCTCCTTTCGGCTCCAGTGGTTCTGCCATTGTGTTCACAGGCCATGCTCTTCCAGATTGATCTGTTCTGACAAGGATCACTTCATGGTCTTCTTGCAAGCTTGTAGCCTATGTCAGGTTTTAAAATAGGTTTTTAAAAATATGGTATAGGAATGGTAAAACAAAGCAAAAACATGGCAAGAGCAAATAAACTACTAAAATTCCGAAGCCTTAAGCATGTAACAGCTATTACTACTTGCTTAAAAATAATTTTGGAATAATACATAGTACATAGTTCCTCTATCCTATACTCAAACAGGAACAAAGAATGACAAAATACTAGATCAGTGAAAAGAAGTGTTTTTCTCACAGAATCCAATGTAAAAAAAAAACCCTATTAAAAAGACTAGAGATGTAACCGTGATACCAGTTATCCAGAAAAACGATGATCTTAGTACTTTAACAGTCTATCAAACTAAATACAAAAACAGTAACAAAATACGTGTTCGCTAAAAGCCATCTTAAAAATTGTAAGATTCAGTAGCACATGGGCTGTTCCTGATGCTGCTGTGCCTTACTCACAGCTTATACAGTTTTACACACTTCATTAGATCAAAAGGATTTCAATTCCATTGTGTTAATGTTACAAGCCAAAATAAAAATGCACTAAAGATCATTACCATCTGACAGATGCTTGGTTACACAGCCAATTTTTCTTTACAGTTATGTTTGTCAGTAAAGATCTGTGGCTTTCTCCACAATATGAGGCCTGGAATTATTTAAATCTTGGCTATGTGATCTACAGCATTCATAAGAAATGCAACCCAGCCCAACACAGACATTTTTTTGTTTATCTAGGCCAATCAATGTTGTAAGGAAGCTACAGGGGCAGGAAAAATCATGACTGAATCATCAGGTAGTTTATGGGCTGAATATTATGGTGATAGGAACTGGTATGAAACCCTAAGATAGGTATCAAGATTTAAATTGCAGTTGGGATAGCAGAAGGATTCCATTCCCCCACCCTCATGAAAAAAGATGTGATTCTATGGTTGGTTTATTCTTCTGCATAGCTTTCGGAATCACAAGCAGCATGGCTTCCAAACCCCACCCAGCCATGCTTGGAAGTACAGCCTCCTTCTTAGGTTGCTGATGGCAGAGGGATTTCATTTCATGCCATACCAACATTAAAGCTCAGATTGTCATCATCCATGAAGTGGACTTCTAGAACAAAGTGCAGGAATTTGCAGCTTTTTTAGGCAACTATACCAGTTTACCATACCAAAGTTCCCATGAAAGTCAAGGCCAAATCTCCTAACAAATACATTGAGCAGGACTTTATCCCAAGACTTCAGCTACATCAACTACTTCCAGTCATCTACCATTCAACTATGCAGGTCACAATATGCATGAGTGAGTGAGTGGGAGGCAGTTTCCAAAGGAGTCACTGAAACACACTTTTCTCTGGGAGACAATAGAGAGCAACTGAGAAGTCATGAACAGAATTTAGTGAGTGGTACACAATGCTGAAAATGAGAAGATCCAAGTCTCTCTCAGATCATTAGTCATATTCCTGTGGGTGCTTCTGTTATTTTTGCCTTTCACCTCCCCCACCCCTCAAACTGTGGTTCTATTCTGAAAAAGCAACTTTGTAAAAATGTCACTATAAAAATAGGGGGCAAGGTAGGTGAGGTAATATCTTAAGTTGGTCCAATAAAAGATGTTACTTCACCCACCCTGTCTCTCTAATATCCTGGAACCAACAAAGCTACAACATTGCAAACTAAAAAAAAAAAAAAAAGGCACATTTATGTTGTCACGATGGATTTTCAATTCATATCAAATTTGCTTAATTTACCCCCCAAAAATTCAAACCGTCAGCCTTGCAAAATTATTGTGGAGTTTGACCCTCAAGTTATGTACTTTCTGGTTTGTGTATCACCAAAAAATAAGAATTTTCTGGGAAATACTGGACAACTTAGCCTTACAACAATGCTTTATATTGCAGATTAATTTACTGTTTTTAAAGTAATTTTATATTGGTTTAGATAATTTTAGACACAAAGTAGCCTTCAAGCAGAACAAGATCTTGTATTAGCTGCATAGATCCTAAAATAATGTTAAAATTGACAGTATTGTGGTAAAATCCCCTGCACTGCTTTGAAATCTGAGGCTTGGGGTTTTGCTTTGTTTTTAATCATCAAACATCAGTAAGAAATCCTGAGTTTTGAGCAAAATGAACAGTCTATGTCCTGATATTTTGTAGTTCAACAAAGTTCGAGACTGATTATATTTTTTAAGTGAGATACACTTATATGGATGCACAATCTTACCAGCTATTTCATTATCATCACCACCTGACAAAACATGGAGAAAACAACATTACACAATACTGGGAAAGCAATGGCATGATGTATTTATTTTTCTCCTGACATACATCAAATATCCTTATAAGTAATACAAATGTTTATGGATTAGGACAGTCACTAACTGCTGTGCATGGCTATGCAACAAAATATCTGCTTCTTTAATTTGCTATACATCTGTTATTTAAACGAAAATGAAGACTAAAGGAACCCCTCTTTTACTTTAGTTTTCTCCAATAGTATCCGTGATAAAACTATTTTATAATAATTAATACTGTTAAATCCTTGTGTCCCAAGACACATGCCAATATATTACAGAACTCGAAACTAGTTTGGGCTTTCCCAATTTTTTCCACTTTCTTTTGACGCATGGGGGAAAAGAGGAAACCAGGCTAGATTGACTATTGGTCTGAAATGGTATGGCAATCTGTGTTACAACTTTGAAATGAGGCTAAAAAATGTGAAGTAAGGAATACTGAATATCTATTGTGTGTGCTGCCTCTAATCTCTGCTGCAGTGACATGGAAAGTCTATATTTTAATGGTAGAAAGATCTCATTTTGCAATATTATATCACAGCAGCATTGCTAAAATCTATTTCACTAAAAAACTGAACATTTTTCATTTACATTTGTGAGTTAATCTAGTATTTAAAAAACAGAGATTAAGAGCAGTGGCTGGATTCCAAACAGATATAGGCTGTAAAAACCTTCCACATTCACCTGAATAGATATGACCATCTTGATACCCTAGATTCAAATGATATTCGGATTCAGAGGATGGGAGGTCCTGACATTGGATTAATCAAACATCTGAATTCAAATGTTTAACTATTTATACCAAAGCCCTCCCATGACGATCCCACTAACCCAAAAAAACTTTTCCTTTTGGCTTTAGGGTGTAGGGAGATGTTTACCTAAGGACTTTCTCTTTATCTAAGAACTTCTCTCACACACTCTTGCCAACACACCACAAAAAAAATGTGCGAAGAGTATAAATTTGTATTCAGGTAATATTTTAAATGAAATATCCCAATATTAAGGTAACAGTTGGACTTTCGAATCCCAATACCCTGGACCCCATCTTCCTACACGTCTCACTCCCCTATTGCTCAAATTAAAAACTCAGGAAGTTTCTCCTTGCATTTGACGTCTTTGGAGCAAAGAAAAGGTAGTGATGCTCCTTTGTCTGGCAGGAGCTCCCCCTCTGTCTGGCAGGAGCTCCCCCTCTCTCCAGTACTTCAGGGGGTGCCAGGCTGCTCCAACCACACACCCAGTAACCAACTTCCGGAGACTGCTTTGTGTGGCCACACAAGATGATCTCCCCCTCCAGAATTAGCTATAGGTCTTCAAGGGGTCGTGAAGGCAGCCTCCCCCCCTATCAGAACAACATGAGCTGGAAATGGTCTTGACCCACCACTGCTGGTGGCAGCATCAAATACCCAGGATTCAAAGAAATGGTTCTTTATAAGCTGCTAGGGAAACCTCAGAGTGGTCCCTACCTATGTCTCTACTGCTAAGTCGTCCAACTCCAGCCTCAGTGAAAAAGGAATTGGAGGCGAGAGCAATGCTGAGGGTTGGATTAAAGTTTTGTGGGGTGGATGGGGTGGTGGGAGAAGGAAAGAAACTAGGCTCCCACCCAACACCGGGCTGAGGCAGAGAATGCCTTAGTATATTTTGGAGTAATGAGTAGAGGAAGTCCCTATAAAGGATGCTAGCTGTGGCAGCTACACCCCTTCTGTAGTTACCTTAGGGTGGCAAAAGAGGGATGGGCAATGCTGCTGAGAACTGGCTGAATGCTGGTCCCTGCAGAGGAGAGATTTACATCTGCAGAGATCGCTCTTGAGTCAAAAATTGCCAGACTGTAGGGATGGGCAAACAGAGAGCTATACTCCCACTGGTCCTTGCCATTTTGAAGCACATATACAATCATTGACATGGCTTAGGCCATAGTGAGAGAGATCTGTAACTTCAACACCACTGGCAGTGCTGGTTGTCCTTTATTGGAAGTATGGGGTGATGACTGCCAACGACACTAGTCTTCAATTCATGTTTGGTGAAAGGTCAGTAACTAGTAAGATCACTATTATCTATGATATTACAGATGAGGTCCCTCAATTTTCTTATACATCAGGAACCACATCGGATAGTACAGTAGGTCCCTTATTATACTAGATGTCTCCAGGCAGGTACTCTGCTCAGAATAAGCCAAGGGAGCACTGGTGAAGTAGTGTGGCCATGCTGTTTGCATCTCCCCTTAAAGGAAAGAGGCCTCCCGTCCCAAAATGGGCTTTGGTAGTGTGTGTCCATCTTACAGGAGTGTCTTGGATGTTGAAAATGGCTGTCAAAAGGGTCTTTTCCAGAAACCCTCAACTGAAGTTTAAACTGATTTGGCTGCTTATATAGACAGTACCACTGGAGAGTGATGGACTCCTTGCTCCCCCGATCTACACAAGCTGCCAAACCTTTTTCAACCCCAGAAGAGAGGCTAAAATAGATCCATTGCCAGCATGCATCTTTGCTTCTTTTTTCCCATCCTTTCCTCTAAGTACATTCAGGCTGTACATGTTTTCAACTATTTGGTAGAGAGCTGGAATTATTCTCAGAGAATGTATTTTACTTAACTTTCTGAAAGGTATAAGGGCAGATACAGTATTAGCTTCTTGCTTACTAACTGGGAAAAAAGAAACTCAACATAAGTTAATTGATTAAATTAGACCTACTAAGGCAGACATCACTAAATTGGGTATTAAGACAGACATTGTCAAATTATATAAACAGCTTTATTAATCTCAATCTGAGGCTATTTTCAGTCAAATAATTGATGTGTCTGCATTACATCTGCTGTCCCTGCCTCGTAATGAGAGACTGTCGCTATAAGCTCCAATAAAGTCTGAAAATTCTCTAGTTATAAAAGCATGCTGACTCCAATGGCTTAATTATATTTTTTTCAAGGAAACTGACACAGGAACATAGAAGTTATGGATTAAAAAAAAACGTAGGTCCACCTCCCTTCCTCTATTATACTATAAAGTCCCATTATCCTCCCATTCTGCAGAGTAAACAAGTATATCTGAGATGCTGGCTTGGCTCCAATAGGAATTAATCTCTTTTTTAAAAAATCTGTATATCTTTAGTTTGAGAAGCATATTCTTTTACTGCATAGCTCTCACTATCTAAATCAGCCCTGCAGCCATCTTCTGGGCAATTTCCAACTCTTGGATATCCTCCTAAAGTTGGTGATCAACTCAGCACTTTACAGGCCTGATTCTATAAAGGGCTGAGCCCCTATTATGAGGAAGAGAGCACCATTACTATCGTCAGAGCACTCAACACCCCACAGGATCAGCAACTAAGTAGGAATTTGCAAAAGGTGCGGTAGAGTAGAAACATGAACTCATTCATGTTTGTAACTCATTCCTGAGAGTTTGTCACAGAAGTCATGGACTCCGTGACTTTCTGTGACCTCTGTGACTTTTGCAACAGCTGGTGCACCTGGCTCTGGGGCAGTCTGGGACACCACTCCCGCGCCCGCCCAGTAGAGTTTGGGTGTGGGAGGGGGCAGGAGGTTCGGGCACGGGATAGGGTGAGGCGGACTCTGGGCAGCACTTATCTGGGGGGCTCCCTGGCAGTGGAGACATTGCCCTCGTTCAGTTCCTAGGCGGAGGCGTGGCCAGGCAGTTCCGCCCACTGCCTCTGCCTGCAGGCACTGCCTCTGCAGCTCCCATTGGCCACGGTTCCTGGCCAATGGGAGCTGCGAAGCTGGTGCTCTGGGTAGAGGCAGCCCACAGAGCTGCCTGGCCATGCCTCTGCCTAGGAACTGAGCGAGGGAGATGTCACCGCTTCTGGGGAGCCCCCCAGGTAAGTGCCGCCCAGAGCCTGCCTCACCCCATTCTATGCCTCAACCCCCTACCCCCTCCAACACCCAAACTCTGCTGCTGCTGGTGTGGGAGGTGCAGAGCCAGATAGGGAGCCTGCCGACCCCACCAAGACCCCCCCTCCCCATCACTAGCGGGGGCCTTGGGCTACACATCGTCACCCGCCTCCTCACCCCCAACACCTGGGTTGCCCTCTCCCAGCACCCGCGACGCCCCCAGGTAGCCCCCCGCCCAAGTTTTAGTCCGGTTTATATAGTAAAGTCATGGACTGGTCACGGGCTGTGAATTTTTGTTTACTGTCCGTGACTTTTACTAAAATACCCATGACTAAAATGTAGCCTTACTTATTCCCATTTCATGCAGCCCTTTGCTTTCTTATTTGTAGCTGCAGCTGCACTACACCTCCAGCTTTCTGTCACTGCCATTGCAACGAAATACAACCAAAAAACTCTTTACTGATTTAAATAATAGCATTTCAGAGTTAAATTAATTAGCAACCAACTAAATTAATGAGGGGGAGAGAAATTAAGAGATACAAAGTAGAAAAAATATTGTATGCTTTGAAATGAAACTTGAAATAAGATAGTCAGTGAGACAGACTGGTACAGCAATGGCGTTCCCGATGTAGCAGCTGCAGACACCAATCTTGCACCAAGAGTAGCAAGAGCAGGGTCTCAAACTGGGGGTTGTGATCCCTCAGGGGGTCACAAGGTTATTACGTGGGGGCTCACAAGCTGTCAGCCTCCACCCCTAAACCCCGCTTTGCCACCAACATTTATAATAGTATTAAATATAAAAAAATACTTTTTAATTTATAAGGCAGGGGGGGTCGCACTCATAGGCTTGCTGTGTGAAAGGGGTCACCAATACAAAAGTTTGAGAACCACTGAGCAAGAGCATATGGAGGGGCAAACAAGAGTTTGCTGCTACATGAGTATAGGGAATGAGGAATAAAGTAGAAAAAAGTAAGTTCAGTGAAAAAAGGAGGAATATGTCCCTGGCTGGATTTTAAAACAAGGAAGGCAGTTCTGTTCTGCATCCTGAAAAGAACAAATCACTAGTGAGGTTGCTGCAGAGGATGGAGAAGGTGGTTATGTTTGTGTAAAAGCGGGCAGCAAAATTCTACATGTTCTGAAGTTTAAGGAGCTGGGATTTAGGGAGGCTACAGAGCTGCCAAGAGAGAGAGAGGAGATGAAGGAATGATGATGATTTCAGTAGCTGGGGGAAGAGGAGAAGTTCAGAGTTATGGATGAAATCATGGTTATGGATGAATGGAGGCATATGGAAGGTCTGAATCGGGGGGTGGGGGGGGAGAAAGCAGAAAAAACAGTGTCTTAGAAAACGCTACTCTTGCCCAAGAGAAGCATCTCTCAGATATCTTGCTGAAACAACTTGAGACAAACTTTACTTGGTAGAAGACAGGCAAACAGGGTACATATATACTCCATCATTCCCTACTTTCTTCTAACTGTATTTTACATGTAGCATGCATGAAGATGACCATATAAGAACAAATCAATCTAAGCTAAGAAAGAGATGCATGCAAGGAAGAACTGGAAATAAGAAAAATGTGAAGAATGGTAAGAAAAGCAAAGATGAAGAAAAACTACATATGCATTACACAACATAAAAAATTCATCATTAAGGCCCTAATCCTACAGAGACTTAAGTACGTTTAACTTAACACATGAATAAGTCTTTCCAAAATCAGGGCCAAAGAAGAAATAAGAGGTCATCAAAGGTGGCAGCAGAGCCTCTAAGAGATTGAAAGGTTAATTTATTAACAAAAATGTGGATGTTGTCAGGATTTGGCCAATTATTTTTGAACAATCTCATACAGGGAGTAAGGGGCATGTGAGATGGTGGTGGGGTGGAAGAAGTGTAAATGTGGTGGGGGCAGGGACAAGAAGGGAGAGAATGTGTGTGAATGTGATGGGGGAGTGCTGCATACACTTGGAATTGGGATGCATGCAGTTAATAGGAGATTTCATAATAGTGCCTTTAAAAAGCCTGCCCCTTTCTCCATTCTCTCTCCCTTTGCCCACTGTAGGGACTGTGGAGGTTACTGCTGCACTGGGTCACTATTCCAGTGTTGTTCCCACAGCAGGAGATGATGGGAATGAGGACCAGTCTCCAATGTGGATTAAAACCCCTCTCATCTCTACACTGATGGTCTGGAAGAAAGACAGAAATTTTCTAGGGGGGGCAGTTGCATCCTTTCCTCTCCCTGATCTCTAGGTTGTATCTTACAATAGGATTCCATATACAAATGACCACAACGTATTACTACTCAGCAAGATGGCTATCAACAGCAATAGACTTCAAATCTCAACTCTAAATAAGTCTGTATGTTAAATACATTTTTAGTTTATATAGTAGGTGGTGAGTCTCTTCTCAAACGATAGTGCTAAATAAAATAAAATTGATACCACCTGTGACTTGCCTTGTTGCAATATACCATACTTATCCGAAGACATCAGAACTCTAATACTGCTTTGTCCACTTTTACAGTACACGGTTTTTGTGATTTACTTACTTCAACTTGTAATATTTTCAAAAGTACCCAAACTGGTGCCTTTGCCAAAAAATTAAAAACACAATCAAATCAAAAGTGAAGCCAACAGCTGCTCCTCAACCCCAAGCCAAAAAACTAACCAACCACAACTAAATCAGTTCTAACTAAAACACATTTCTCTCCCACAAACGTCATCACTTATCACTCCATTCTCTCCCCCAGAGGAATAGGCCTTGCAGTATGGCTGAAGCTTTAAAAAAAAAAAAAAAATCCAGGGAGCCTGAAATACAAGGGGACCAGTGGGCTCCAAAATGGCAGACCCTCATGATGGTTTCAATTCACCTGTTTTTTCTCATTCCTATATCTGATGCAACAACACAATATGGAAGAAAAACCTTGTGTCTTGGAATGAATTCCTTCTATTTAAAAAAACAAAATCTATTTTTAAAAGGGTTCCCTGCCCAATCATATGTATTAGTCTTCTCTGTTATTGCACATGACAATCACAATTGCTGGCAAGCAAGCTAGTTTCTGCCCTTGGGAGGGTCAATTATCTGACTTCAAATATCTCACATTTGGTGGACTGTTAGCACAACTTTATAACAACATTTCACTAGAGATCTAAAAAGAATACAATGCAAGAAACAGCAAACAGGATTAAAAGTGATGTTTTGGCCACAAGACCTTTTCCAAGCTAAAGGAAGGAAGCAGAACAAAAATGTGTCTTTAAACAGTCATTTGCTTACTCAGTTTTGATTGGTTTCAGAGTATGCCAGAGGAATTTTGAAAACCCTACTACTCCTAGTTACATCAGCCTTGGTTCTATATTACATAATTTACTTCCATCCCTGGTGCTCACACATTTAATTTATGGACTTATGCCTCTTCTCCAACTCGTTACTGTTGGGTCAAGTTACATTTATTTAGCTCTTTTAATCTTACCTCAGAATTAACCCTTCCTACTTCCTGATCATTTTTGTCATCCACCTTCTTTGAATTCCTTCCAAATTCCTATATTTTTCTGGTAATAAGGAGACCAGAATTAAACACAATATTGTAGATGTGTCCATACAAGAGCTATATAAAAAGGGACTCCTTGTTCCATTACATAATGGCTTCTGTTCATGGAGCTTTAACCTATTTTGAAGCATTATCACATTGCAAACTCATGTCTAATTTGCTAAATAACATCTACCAACACCCCTAGGTGTCTTCAAAATTAATGCTTTACAGGTTATTCCCTCCAAATTAATCTATGTTTTGGTTTATTTTGCCCCATATATATCTCCATTAAAAAAAGGTGAGCTATTGCGGTTTTACTAATTTTAATCAAGTAATATTAGCCAGTAATATCCTGGTAACTGTGGACTACAACAGACATCTTTGTTAGATAAAAGTAGGTCAAGGCATAACAGTTCTTTTATTGCAGAAGAACTGAAAAGCATACATGCTGATTGAGGAAGTGGTGAATTATTTCCTAACACTAAGTCATAAAGTCTCTTCAAGTGAAAACAATTCCTCTCCTCCAACCTCGTCTGCCAATCAAAAGCAGAGGAACCCTGAATCACAGCTTTTTTAATTTGTAATAACAATTCCTATGTTTCTATAAGGTCACATGATAAAAGGAAAATTTTAGCACCTGACCTATTCAAAATAAATGACACCACTCAGAGATACCGCAAAGATTCCCATGAACTCTTACTAATTCTAAACAGAAGATACAGTAATAAACTTACTGTGTTTAATATAAAGATTTTACTGTGGTGGTACATAGCATACTTAGCGTCTTGTCCTTTATTGCTTCTTCTAGGGACCCAGCTGTCAGTGAACTTACATAACTGGCTTTAAACCATGAATGGCCTCTCATATTATTTTTTATAATATTTATATTGCAGTAGCACCTACAAGCCAACCAGACTGGAGTCCCATTGTGCTAGGTGCTGTACAAACATAGTAATTACAGTCCTTCTCCCAAAGATCCTATAGTTTAAAAAGAAATATGTTTAATTAAATTACTAACCTAGAGTAGGGTTATCCGTTACCACCCATGAAGAAATTATGAGTTCTAGTTCAGTCTAATATTCTATACAAAACATTTTTTTTTCTTCACCAAAAAGTTACAAAATGCTATACAGCCACTGATTTACAACCTAAATCAGGAAAACAAAGTAGACAGTTTTAAAAGATGGTTGTGATGGGTTCCTCCCCATGGTGCCACCTGGAACTGGAATACCAGTGAGCATCCCTGACCCACCAGCTTGGGTTCCCTTTACTCTGTACTGCTGTGACCAGCCTGCCAAGCCCTCTCCCAGGCTCCAGCCTGCACTTTTACCAGCAACATACAGGTAGGGACACACCCAGCTGCAGTTACATACAGACTCTGGGATCAGTTCTCCATGGGCAGCCTTCAGCTAAGGAACTTCCCAGCTACTCAGGTACACACACCCCTTTGGGATATAAACCCCAAATTACACCATCTTGCACTGCACAGAGAATTCGCCCTCTCCCTCAATATGGAGAGGAATTATACCACAGCTTTCTGCCCTGAGTTATTACTCCCATACCCAATGATTTTAGACAAAGCAAAAACAAATTTAACAACTACAAAAGATAGATTTTAAGTGATTATATGGGATAGCAAACAGATCAAAGTAGGGCTGACAAGCAATTAAAAAATTTAATGACGATTAATCGCACTGTTAAACAATAATATAATACCATTTATTTAAATATTTTTTGATGTTTTCTACATTTTCAAATATATTGATTTCAATTACAACACAGAATACAATGTGTACAGTGTCAGGGGTGTAGCCATGTTAGTCTGGATCTGTAAAAAGCAACAAAGAGTCAACAACATGTACAGTGCTCACTTTCTATTTATTTTTAATACAAATATTTGCACTGTAAAAAACAAAAGAAACCATATATTTCAATTCACCCAATACAAGTTCTGTAGTGCAATCTTTTTATTATGAAAGTTGAACTTACAAATGTAGAATTATGTACAAAAAAATAACTACATTCAAAAATAAAACAATGTAAAACTTTAGAGCCTACAAGTACACTCAGTCCTACTTCAGTCAATCGCTCAGACAAACAATTTCAGAGTAGCAGCCGTGTTAGTCTGTATCCGCAAAAAGAACAGAAGTCCTTGTGGCACCTTAGAGACTAACAAATTTATTAGAAGAAGTGGGCTGTAGTTCACGAAAGCTTACGCTCTAATAAATTTGTTAGTCTCTAAGGTGCCACAAGTACTCCTGTTCTTTTTTCAGACAAACAAGTTTGGTTACATTTGCAGGAGATTATGGTGCCCGCTTCTTGTTTAAAATGTCACCTGAAAGTAAGAACAGGCGTTCTCATGGCACTGTTGCAGCCAGCATTGCAAGATATTTACATGCCAGATGCGCTAAAGATTCTTATGTCCCTTCATGCTTCAACCACCATTCCATGAGTCCATGTTGATGATGGGTTCTGCTCGATAACAATGCAAACCAGTACGGCCTGGTGCATGTTCATTTTCATTATCTGAATCAGATGCCACCAGCAGAAGGTTGATTTTCTTTTTTGGTAATTCAGGTTCTCTAGTGTCCGCATCAGAGTGTTGTTCTTTTAAAACTTCGGAAAGCATGCACCACACCTCGTCCCACTCAGATTTTGAAAGGCATTTCAGATTCTTAAACCTTGGGTTGAGTGCTGTAGCTATCTTTAGAAATCTCACATTGGTACTTTCTTTGCATTTTGTCAAATCTGCAGTGAAAGTGTTCTTAACATCAACATGTCCTCGGTCATCATCCGAGACTGCTATAACATGAAATATATGGCAGAATGTGGGTAAAACAGAGCAGGGGACATACAATTCTCCCCCCAGGACTTCCATCACAAATTTAGTTAACACAATATTTTTTTAACGAGCGTCATCAGTATGGAATCACGTCCTCTGGGATGGTGGCCAAAGTATGAAGGCGCATGTTTAGCATATCTGGCACATTAATACCTTGCAATGCCAGCTACAAAGTGCCATGCGAATGCTTGTTCTCACTTTCTGGTGACATTGTAAATAAGAAGAGGGCAGCATTATCTCCTGTAAATGTAAACAAATTTGTTTGTTTTAGTAATTGGCTGAACAAGAAGTAGGACTGAGTGGACTTGTAGGCTCTGAAGTTTTACATTGTTTTGTTTTAAGTACAGTTCTGTAACAAAACAAAAAAAATCTACATTTGTAAGCTGCACTTACATGACAAAGAGAGTGCACTACAGTACATGTATGAGGTGAACTGAAAAATACCATTTCTTTTGTTTATCATTTTTAAAATAATATACACTTTCATTTCAATCAACACAGAATACAATATAAATGAAAATGTAGGAAAACATCCAAAATATTAAATAAATTTCAATTGGTATTCTATTGTTTAACAGTGCGATTAAAACTGCGATTAATCGCGATTAATCTTTTTAATTGCTATTAATTTTTAATCACGTGAGTTAACTGCGATTAATGAACAGCCCTAGATCAAAGCAGATTACCTAACAAATGAACAAAACAAGCAAACTAAGCTTAATATACTACACAAATCAGATATGAATAGCAAATTCTCACCCTAAAATGATAATACCAGCAGGCTTCAGATTCTTAAGGAGCAAGCTGCACTAATTTACAGCTTGGAATCCGCAGGTATTTCATTCACAAGCTAAAAATCCCTTTGGCCTGGGTCCAACACTTCCCCCCAGTTCAGTCTTTGTTCCTCAGGTGTTTCCAGGAGTCTTCTTGGGCGGGGAAATCAATTAAGAACCACGATATCACTTCCCTGCCTTATATAGCTTTTGCATATGGCAGGAACCCTTTGTTTCAAAGCTTGGTTCCTATGCCAGTCAGTGGGAAAACACTGGTATCCCAAGATGATGGAGTCCAGCACCAGGTGACCTAGTCACATGTCCCTGTAGTGTCATAGCAGCCATGAGTCAGAGGCTGTTTGTAGCATCCTCAGGAAGGGCCCCTTGCCCGAGCCCCCCTCTTCCCGCCCCCCCCCCCCGGTCTTCTTCTAAGGCCCACTGTTTTCTCCTAATGGCTCTTTAACCTGAGTGGGCCCCTCCCAGCCAGCCATCTAGTCTGAGAGCCTTTTGCTTAGTGGGCATTCCCCAGGTGTAAACACATTAGTAATACAGATACATAGTCAATATTCCTAACCTCAGATACAAAAATGATACATGCATACAAATAAGATAATTATATTCAGTAAATCATAATCTTTTCAATGATACCTTACATGACCTATCTTGCATAAAATACATCATAGTTATGCCATAATCATATCAGAATATCTCTATGAAGAATATGGGGTGCAGTGTCACAATGGTACTTTAAGTAAAACAGCTCTGGAAAGAGATTTGTAAAGTCTCCAGAGAAGGAGACTGTTCCATAATTTAACAGCAGAAAATGAAAAAGCCCTGCCACCAAGTGTGCAGTTTAATTTGAGGAACAGCCAGTTGACTGAATGGCTGAGCAACGGGAGTGAGCAGACTGATAACTTGAGAGCAGATCTATTAAACTGGAACTGCTTTTCAATACTAACAGTTAAAGTGAATAATAAAATTTTTAAAAGCCAATATACTGCAGGATAGGAAGCTACTGGAGCTCACAAAGAACTGGGAAATGAGATCATCGTTCTTCAAATTACTGATCAAATGAACAGCTGAATATTGCATGAGCTCAAAGAGATTCAAGGATGACTGCAGATCTTCACCAAAAACTAAATAAAAGCATCTAACCACAGTTTCATGAAGGAATAAAATTCAACAGAATATTCAGCATCAAAACATAGATATTGCCATTACAGTGGCACTCTGGACACTACCTTTGACACTCCAGCACCTAGACCAAAAAGGAAAAGAACAAACACACACACTTTCCTTTCCTTGATGTTGAGGGAGAAAGGAAACACTTTGAAGTCCACTCTCACCTCACTCTTCCAGTGGAGAATTCTGCCCCAGATTATCAAATCAGTTAACAGCCCAAAGGGCCCCCTGAACTCCTTGCTGCTGCTGGACACAGTTGTTTTATTGGTTGTTGGTATTTTTGGTGGCTATTGCTTTCTACTTTCTATGACTATCCATTTTACTAAACAAAAGGACTTGTCCAGTTTGACCCATGCCTTTGGGACCTCAAGATTTGACTTTTTCCATTCATTATATCTAGATATGACCACTATGACAGTAAGAAAGGATCAGATATAGTCCAGCAGCTGCAGAGAATATATCCTGCCAATGCTGCTGTATTCATTACACTGGGTCCCCATATAATACCAGATCAGCTTCAAAGTCTCTATGTAAATCTTCAAGGTCCTCTATCCCTCTATCTAACTAGCAACTTTAGGGATGAAACCTGTTGAGAATGTCATGTCCCCTGAAATTACAACAAGGACAAGGTTTTGGAACGCATTACTAGTGCAAATCAGTATGATCATAAATCTATGCTTTCACACCACCATGTTAGTTTTGCATCAGATACAAGTCAAAACCACAAAGAAGAAAGAAATAGCACGAGAGGTAAGGCAAGAAAGGAGAGAGAAAAGAGGAAAACAGGATGGATGGAGGATGAGACAAAGAAATAAAAAAACTTCATTGACTCATTGGAATTAGGAAAGAAAATTAGACACATCAAACCCATTGTGATTTAGTATCTCTCAGGAGGCGCTTACAAACTATGATAATGAGCAACACCATAAGAACCTAAGATCCTAGGCAAGGAGATAGATATTTGATAAAATGAAGGATGATCGAAAAATAGCCATACAAGATTGGACCATTGTTTCATCTCATACAGTACTTTGTATCTGAAAATACTCAGTATCAAACTCTTCAGAGGATGGTGCAAGACACCCTGTGATGGACAATTAGAGATTAACCTGCTCAAAGAGAAGTCCTAGCTACATCAGTCAGTGGCAGGTTTATCCATAAAGCATGAGGGCTTGTATCCTTTAAAAAAATAATGGTGGCCAATGTAACTATGAATATTCTCATTATCCATATAAAAGATCTAATCCTTTCATAATTACTGCTAATTGCTTGGTCTCAATCATGTTTCAATCAGGGAGTGCCACAGGTTAATTATATGTTGTGTAACACTGTAATTTCCTTTATCAATTCAAAAATTATTGCCTTTTAATTTCAATGGCTGTCCCTTTGTTCTTGTATTATGAAAAAAGGTAAGTAGTAATACCCAAACTATTTTCTCCATACCATTCATTATTCTGTACAACTATCATGACTCTCTTACTCATGTCCTCTGTAAAAACTGCCAATATTCTCTCCCTCTCTCTCTAATATACACACGTCTAATCATTTTCAGTCCTTCTATTCCACTGAACCATTTTTGAGATGGGTAATCAGAACCCAATTTACAAACTATAGAGACCATACATTACGTTCTGTAAGGATCAAATCCCAAATCATAAGAATACAAAATATATTAGTACAGTTAAACTACTGGACACCTGATTAGTCAAAAGATATTGAGTGTATAGTGGTGAGAAAGATCAAAGAGACAATTAGATCTAATTAAATAGTAATAACAGGTGTCATCAACCACCCACATATAAATTTGACAATGTCACAAAATGAAAAGGTTTACAGAAACAATTTCTTGACATCTTAAATGGCTGGCTACAGCTTGGAACAGCTAGTTCTAAAATAAAAAAGAAAAGAGGATATTCTTGATTCAGTCCTATGTAACACACAGGAGTTGTTTCAAGAAATATAACTGAGCCATTAAGTAATAGTGACGACAATAAAATTAAGTTTAACATCCATAGGTGGGAATTAAACAAAAAACTAGAATGATGACATTACATTTTAGAAAAACAGCTTTCAAAAAATGAGGACATCAGTGAAAAAAAATTAAGTGAAACAACCCTAAATTCAAAAGAGGAATTTGAAATTTTAAAGACTTGTCTACACAGAGGAAAAGCTTTCAGTAGCAAGTGTGCACTAGCTAGTGCACATTAGCTACTCTGCACTGATGCACCATGTGTTACTGAGCACTAAAAGTGCCTTTGTGTGCATTAAGCTCAACTGCCTGAGGGCACTCTCCATGTGCAGTAAGAGTGTCCACCTGGGAACTTAGTGCGGAGTAGCTAATGGTCTTTAAATTCACATCCCAGTTTACTGCACACTAAACTGCCCAGTGTAGACAAACCATTAGATTGAGCATGGAGGTTATTTAAGCATATCATAACTGAGTTAAAAAAGGCACACATACGCCTCCATACAAAAGGATCTGGAAAGCAAGAAAAAAAGCCACAGTATGATTAGATGGCAGATTTAAAGATGTTTTTCAGGACAAACAGACATCCTTCAAAAAATGAAAATCCAGACCAGAACAACAGAAAGGAAAAGATATGCCAAGTAAGATAGATGAAAACTAGGAGGGATTTGAAGATTAATTGCCAATAGTCCAATTTGGTGCCGTATATGAAATGAATGGTACACTTTAAGCTAGTTTCTAGCTAAGAAGAATCAACAACAAAAAGCCACTATCACAACTGGCACCTTTGTGCCCAGTAGCAGTAGAAAGCCAGAGAACTAAATAGACATGGAAACTAAAATGCCTTTTTGCCACTAGAGGCACTACATCCAGGTCAGCGTTAAGGCATATTGGCAGGAATGGCAGGGGAAAAGCTTGCTCTGCCATTGCCCATGCTGTACCCATTCTACATATAAATAGAAATCTTCACTCTCCAAAGCAGCCAATTCAATGTAAACAAAATACACTTTAAAAAAACTTTACACACATTGAAAGCTGTGCAGTTAACTGAGATTATCACATACTCCAGATGTGTTGGCTGAAAGCCAAATGTCTTCATCCATCCTAGAAGTATGGGTACACAGTTTAATTGTTCTTCTTAAACTACATAATTACTTACATAAAATGTTTTTGTAACATTTTTGTAACAATTGGCTAATGAGCTGTTAGGCCAGTGATTACATCAGATACCCATATGGTCATCATTTTCTTCAGCTGATCAGATGCTCTTCATGTCTATTTCTTAAAAATTGAAATATTCTGGTGTCTTATTGCTGACATATAAAAAGCATGTTACTGCTCACATTTTACTAATTTATGGTTTACATTTTCAAAACAGGTTTTGAACACAAAACACTTTGTTCTTTGTACCTTCCTAGGCTTGGAATTTAAACTTACAGAGGCTGGGTTGACAGTTTACAACAGTACAATGCTTTGTGAAAAACCTGGAACAAAGAGGTAATCTCGGGATTCCTGTTTTGGGGCTAATTCAAGTGCAGATGCATTACTGAGGTTTTACATTCTTTGTGTTCAAAGCACAGAATGTCTGCTAAACCAGTCTGTCATTGCCCTATTTAAAGATAAGGCACTGAGACAAGCTTCACATTGGTTAAGCTTTGACAAAAGGGTGAGTTAAGAAAACCAGAAGTCTGCATTTATATTTCCATGCAGAAGTAAATTAAATTAAATTAAAATCTGGACTATTCTAAACTATTTGGAAGAGTCATAGCATTGCACCTGTGTCAGGAGCCTGTTTCATTTTGAAAGCACTGTATAATATGGTATTTATTGAGCAGCAGGTTATGCAACTGAGTTCATCACTTTAGAAAAATAGTATCCCACATCCCTTGCTACAAATAAAGTAATCCTTGTGTCCCCAAGAACGTCTTAATGCCAACTGGCAAGGAGGTGCAGAGGGGCTACTGGAGTCTCATGAGTCTGGTGTGTACATTCTAGTTCACCGAAGAAAGTAATGTGAGGTCTCAGATAAAAGCTGGAGTCACACTGGTCATCAATATCATTGCAATGCATGTACAGACGTTGCGTACGGAGTTACATACACATACAGGAAGTATGTTCTAAAAGCCTGTGTCTGGGCGGTGGGAAAGGGATGGTCACCAACAAAGATGAAAAACAGGTTTTCTGTCAGACAACAGATGTTTATCTATCTCTATGGGGAGATTTTGACGGACCAGTAAAAGGCCAGGGACCACTACCGTATCTTAGTTGTTGCTAACAGCAGTCAAAACTTGTGGGCCTTTTTGCAGGCCTGTGCAGTTTAGCATGACTAAGCCAGGAGGGGACAGGGATTGGACCAAAGGGACACTCTTTCTCAAGTTTCGCCTGACCCTACGCCCCTCCCTGATGAAATCTCTGTTGGGTATGCTGGGGTCTGTGTTTTGGGAGGAAAGCAAGAAACTTATCTACATTTGCCTTCTGGAATGTGTCTGTCAGGGCATGCAGACTCTGCAGAAACACATCTGGCTAATTAGTAATCTGAGGAAACCTCTTATTTAGCTGAAACTGCTTACCTAACAAGCTTTTTTGATTGACGTGTCACTGTATATGAACAAGGCTAAATAAGGGGGGAGAGGTTTAGACTCTTCAGGATCTCTTCAAGGACACAGTTTAGGTCCCCAACAGCAGCTGAAAGATGGGCCAATCAGAAGGCTGCGGCGGTACCACTCAAAAGCCACACCAAACTTCAGTAATTGTTGAGGGTTTGAGGTATTTTACTAACCTGTGGCAGATGTGTGTAAGTGCTTGACACTAAATAAAGTATAGCTTTAAGTGACAGCACTCTTGTATTGTACTGTTTGTGCCAGCCATCTATCAGTCAGATGGCCATGTCTCCATTGATCTATTTCCTCACACCACCTCGCACAGAGTAAAGTTACCAAGAGCTTTGGGTTGAAAGAATCCCGGGTAACACATCTCTCTGTTTACCTGTACATTGAGTATTGTCTCGTTCACAATGGGCTTCCTATCACCAGTCTGAACTGAATGCAAATGAAGAATTGTAAGAACTTCAGAAAGAAATTAACAAAAAGAAAAAAACAGTGAAGTTGGGGGGAGAGAGAACATTATCTTGAGGTGCACTTCAAATGTTTGCTTTACTATATTTGAGGGGTGGAGAAGACATCTGGGTCCTCTTCACTAAGGAAGTAAATGTGTAGCAAGTTTGCTTCACGAAAAAGGGGTCTCAACCAGACTTAGGTGAAAATGCTGAAGAGAATTTTGGGTGAGATAAAACTTCTCCACACAGAAAATTAACCCGTTAGTTAACATTTGTTCTCAAAACTAAACTTATGATTTTGTTTTATATGTAACTATTCGTTTCCAGTATTGTTCCTCACCACCACTGGAATCCCTGTTCTTTGATAATAAACTTATTGTTTTCACTATAAATATATCTAAGTGCTGTGATGTTAAGCAAAGTGATAGTCCTGGTAATTCTGTGAGTGTTCAATGGATACGGGGCTGGACACTGCAGGGAACACTCTGTGGACTTGAATGTTGATGTGTGTCTATCCCTACCTATAGAGGAAGAACGAGGCCAGAGGAGGTCTGTTAGCTAGTGTTTATGCTGTCAGAGGCTGGTGGTTTCAGGGAGCTGATCCACAACAGGCTCAGATAAGACTTCTTCACAACCTTAGGCATCCCTGGGGAGTGTTGCACTTCTAAAGTACAGTCTCATATCGGCGCTACAACAGACTCTTATATTAGTAGCTTTGAAAAATTTGGCAAGTCACAGACCAACACACATTATTTGTCTTGTCTATATTTAGGTTGATCTGCCTAAGCCTGAAAAAAAAAAAATGTGGGATGGGGAGCACAACAGAGATAATATATTGAATTCTACTTATTTGATCATTATGAAAAACAATAAAAAGAGCAGGCACTATCAATTACAAATACTGCATGGCATTTGAAAGGTCTTTTATCTCTAGTGTCAGACAGTACTTCAAATCTCTTTTAATATTAGCTTGATCATTTACAGAAGTTTACCCACTGTCTGTCCCATTATTCACATTACATGTATTGAAACCAAAAAGATCCTATATAGAAGACAGTATTTCTCTCCTTGTTAGTTTGAAAACCAGACACGTACTCTCTACTACTACTTTGCCCAAATACATTTAATTGGTCTGTGCAATTCCTCCTGCATTTTAATGACAAAATTAAAATTGCATACTCCAAGAATTTCCCATAAATTGTGCTCAAGAAAAGACACCTTTGCCTTAATGTGTTTTTCTCGTTGTTATAAATAGTTATTCAAACACTGTCTTTTAACATTAGCACATAAGCTCCCTTTGAAAGCATGTCCTATTCCCAGCATGATTTCAGAGTCTAGTTATTCATACTTTGCAAATCTGTAACTTTGGCACTTAGCTTAAACTCAAGCTTAAAAACCAGACATATGTAAATATTGGAATAGGAGCTTTTTGTAGGAAACCAAAACTGTATGGATAAAAGAAAAAAAATGTCCAAAAGTGGCCTTTGACTTCAGTTACTGTGATCCATGGTTGTGATATTCTGTACCTTGTGGAAACACCCTACACCCCTATTTTCATGCTTATAATATGATTGTGTGGTATCTAATGCAAAGTTTGTCATGTCAGGTGTCTTCGGAAGACTCATGATGTACTGAGCATTGTTATGGTAATGTTATAGTAATCATTGTTATAATAATGTTATAGGTTGTAATGTCATGTATATAGTTATGAGGCTCAAAATAAGACCAGGCAAAAACTCCCCAAGAGCAGAGGGGCAAACCCAGCCCAGCCTCACAGGAACAAAGGACACTAGCTTAGGCAACAACAAAGGATCGGTTGGACTCTCAAGTGAGTCAACCCCCTTCCTTTAGTCAGTTTGGGACTGCGATGAAGTAATGCTCACCTGACTCTAAGGGGTGCGGGGAGGCGGCAAAGCCAAAAGAGAAGAAAACATGATAAAAGGGAGAGAAGTTTGCCATGCTCTTTCTTTCTCTTCCACCTAAATCTACAGACACCACACCAACCGACCGAAGTGCTGATCAAAGGGGAGAGCCTGGCTGAAAAGCAACCAGCCAGCCTGTGGTGAGAAGCATCTAAATTTGTAAGGGCATTGAAAGTGTTAAGACCAGCTTAGAATGTGTTTTGCTTTTATTTCATTTGACCAAATCCGACTTGTTATGCTTTGACTTATAACCACTTAAAATCTATCTTTCATAGTTAATAAATTCATTTGTTTGTTCTACCTGAAGCAGTGCGTTTGGTTTGAAGCGTGTCAGAGATCCCCTTGGGATAACAAGCCTGGGACATATCAATTTCTTTGTTAAATTGACGAACTCATATAAGCTTGCAGCGTCCAGCAGGCATAACTGGACACTGCAAGACGGAGGTTCCTAGGGCTGTCTCGGACCGGAGATATTGGCTCATGTCATTCGGTTGCAAGTAGCTGGGGGCAGCTTACATGCCAGAGGCTGGGCATGAACAGCCCAGGAGTGGGGGTTCTCACAGCTGAGCAGGGTAAGGCTGGCTCCCAGAGTCAAGAATTGGAGTGACCTAGCAGAGCACCAGTCCGGATAACACCAGAGGGAAACATCACAATGGGAAATCACTACTTTCTACCCCACTCTCAAAACAAATGCATGACATTGTAAGGTAAAAGTTGACACAAGCATAGCTGAAGCACTTGTTAAAGTCACAAATAAAGTCAGTTGTAAGACACTACTGGCTGCCAGGCCGTTCTGAGCAGTGCTTGACAAATACCTGTACTCTTTCCTTATGATAAGGTATTTTTAAAATCAAAACAGGAACATTAAACATCTTCATGTTTCAAAGGCCACAAAGTTCTTACCAGTTTGCAGAAAATTGTTCTGATATAAACTCTATGTACTTATACTTTCAATAAATTATGCATAGGTAACAAAAACCGTTCAGTGGAGAGATGCCTACCTTACTAACTGCTGACCTCAAAGGTACAAATAGTTAATGAACCTTTTGTGGGGAAAATGCAGACTTTTGCTGAAGGAAGAACAATTCAGGCATTTTGCAGACTTAAGATTCAAGAATGATGGAAAAGTGGGTTTTACAAATTATGATGAGCTGGGCAACATTTTGCAACTGGGTAAACAGGCAAAACCCATCTGTTATTAAAGTTCCACACCATTCAAGATTCTTTATTAGATTGCATATTTTCATTGTGCATTTAGCAGGTCAACTAAACTTCAATATTTTAAGTCTCTCTCAGACAGTTTTGGCAACTCTTCATGGGAAGTAGTTTTTGTAACTTTTTTAACAATATTTCATTCTGTGTCTTGAATTGAGTATAAATTGTAAATGCATTCATATAACTATATATACAGTCCTGCCTAAAGTACCCCATAATGAAAAGTCACTCTCCTATCTAAAAACTAGAACTGCCAATGTAATAAGGCATCCTTTTAATTTATTCTTTGCATTATGGAACATCCTGAGATAAATCACGACTATTCTCCTCATTGTCTGGATCTTGTAATTGCATTTCCATAGTCCATCCCAGAAACTGAATACTGTATTTCAAAGAACTACTTATATGCTTCAAAGTACTGTATGTAAGGTTAATGTGAATTTAAGGTCTGAACTCTCTCCTTAGCAATAATGTAGAACAGAAGTATTACGGGGGAAATATATCCTTTCCTTGATGTTCAGAGTGCCCTCAGAGACAAAGAATCTATTCTGCTATGTGGAGGTGATGAGGCAGGATTTGGTTAAATGATACAGCTCCTTTTGCACCTCTACACAGCAGGAACAGCCAGGGGAACATAGCTGGCGGGAATCTTCCTGCACTTGTTGGTAACAGGAGGAGGAAGAAGGCAAGAGTTAGTCCAATATGAGGATTTAGAGACTAATCCTACAAGGTGCAATGTGTCTCCTGAAATGTTCAGAGCCCTGTGAACTCGCACTGAAGTCAGTAGGAGATGCAGATGCTGAGGTACCTCTTAACATGCATATCTAGGCAAAGACAATAGTCCATTGCAGAAAAATCATCAGTTTGTGAACTACTTTTGAGAATGCCCCTTAATTGAAATTCTTTCCCGAATGCAACTGTCTGGCATACTTACAACCATGAACCCTAATTTTTGATTTTCCTAAAACCACGTATTGAAAGTATTGTGTATGTTTCTTCTTTCATTTCTTGTTCCAAGGTATCAAAAGTTGCCTAAAGTTCTAACGATCAACCTGTTCTCTATATGACTGGCTGTATCTCCAAAGAACCACTATTTTCCAATCAGATTTTGAGTTATTTCCATGAAATATTTGAGACATCAAAAACATTAAGAACTAACAAATAACTGTTACTAGAGCCAACAGAAGAATTATTTCACTTGTGCTCTATGGTTGATTCTCCTCACCTTCTTTTAATATCACGTGACTAATGGTCCTCTAGATAGCAACTATGCTATATGTGATTTCTATGGATAAAAATCTCATGTTCTATCCTGAGCTTGATTCTTCGGGATTGTGTATAAGGGATGAAGTTTTAGCATAAACACAATTTGAGTTATAGAGTAAATGTGTTTTGTAATCAATTTCTTGTTGATAAAGTGGAGAATGCTAATCTTAAGAACTGACTCCTCCATTTAGAGAGTTAACTTCTTTTTTCTGGGAGTTCTTTCTCTCTCTCTTCCCCCGCACCCCCCATTTCTAATGCACCCAAGTAGTACAAGACTAAATGAAAGCAAGCTATACCTAACAGACATCAGGCTTCTGACACATTGAAGATCGGGATCACTGGTAACTTGTTACTCTCCATAATGGGGAATGATTCGGGACTTGTTAACTTTATTTATTCCTTTTCTCTCTCCTTAAAATTATTACTCCCATATGAAATCATCACGTAACTGTTCTTCCAAGCTCCTGCCATCTTCACGGAAAGAAGGCTTTTGTGAAAAGATCAGTCCTGAGTGGTGCCCCAAGGATGGATGAAAACAGAAGAGACATTTCTCTACACTAGCAAGTGTGCTGAGCCCAGTAGAACCCCAGGCACAAGCATTCTCCTGGTAAACTAGAGGATGATACATCTGCAAAGAAGGCAGTAGGTAGCCTAGGGAATGTTTCCCTCTTCTTATCAGTATCCCCTCAATCATTTTCAGACTGTAACTTGATGTATTGTATCTGGCTATATTGAATACTATCATTCTCCAGGGATCTTTCATCCACTCTCTGTATCCAAAACAACTCTCAGAGATAAATCTGCATATCTTTAATTGGAAAAGTCTGATTAGACATGCTTTTGAAATTGCTGTATCTTGTGGCAAAAGATATGTCTATTGCTTTACCCTTAATTTGATTAAATAATTCCTACTCAACTGAAAGCAATTGCTTTTAAATTCAAAATCCAGTAGTTAAATATAAAGACTTGCTGTGCTGAAGTTATCGGTTTGTAAGCCTTCTCCTTGTAATTTTATGTGCCCACTGTGTAGCTGGGACCCAGAGATCCCACACTGAAGATCCTACATTTGTTTCTTTAATCTTTTAGTTATCTTCCCATATTTTTTTTTAAATAGTGGCAGTAGTACAGTGAGTGTATTTGCTAACTTCTCAACAGCCTAGGATGCTTGACATCTGAATGCTAGTATGTGCAGCATCTGTTCACATTTTTCAAATATTTCTTTTACTGCTTTTAGTTATATATTGTGAGTGCGAAAGAGGGGATAATAAATAGTCCAACACCAATGGTAGAGTGGTCGCAGCCAGGGCAATTCCCCTGGGTTGGCACCATGTCTGAAACCTCTTCCATTTTTGAAGGAAGGTTTGGCGGGTAGCGCTCTTTCTACTGTGTAACAGCACCTCTTTCACCTCCTCAGAGCAAGATGCCTATATGAGCTGGAACCAGGAAGGAGCCACACTTTGAGCCATAAGGTCCTCAGATTTGGATGGAGAGTGCGACCCCCATTCTGCAACAGAAGATGAGGAATGACCGGAAGAGTCAGGACAGACAGACAGCTGTGACAGGTAAGGGTACCACGTCTGTCTGGACCAGGTAGGAGCAATCAAAATGATGCTCACCTTCCCTGTTTTCACTTTCAGCAGGACCTTCATCAGAAAGAGGAATGGGAGGAAAGGCATACAAGAGGCCTTTGTCCCAAGAAAGGAGTGGTGACCGATCCCTGCTCTGGAACAGTACTGGTAACATTTCCTGTTCCGGTGAATCGCAAAAAAGTCTACCACCAAAATACGTCACATAGGGGTTTCATCTCTATCTCCTATTCATGGTCGCGTGGGAATTTTCAGCTGAGACTGTTGGCTGTCATATTGTGTATTCCTGGCAGATACGCCGCTGATATTAGAATGTGGTGGAAAATGCACCAGTTCCATAACTTCAGTGCTTCCATGCACAAGGAATGGGCTCTAGCTCCTCCTTGTCAGTTAACGTAGTACATACAGGCCATGCCGTTCATCATTACCTTTGTTTGAGAGTCCTTGATCAGTGGAAGGAAACGAGTGCATGCATTTCTGACTGCTCTGAGCTCGAGCGAACTGATGTGAAGGCATGTCTCTGCTGGGGACCATTTGCCCTGTATTGTGTGACCATTGAGATACACCCCCATCCTATGAGGGATGCATCGGTGGTCAGAAGAGATGGGGAAGGTTGCATAAATGGAACTTCCATACAAATGTTTGTCAGGTTTTTCCACCAGTCTAGGGATTGCTTGATCCTGGAAGGCACAGACATGAGTTTATTTATATAGTCTTTGTTTGGTTTGTAAACTGAGGCAAACCACGCTTGGTGGTATCTCATATGTAATCTGGCATGGGCAACAACTGATATGCCCGCGGCCATGTGCCCAGAAGCTGGAGGCAGTGTCTGGCCAAGATTTGTGGGCTGGATTAAACTGTCTCTATCAATGAAGAGAAACTGAGGAATCTGTGAAGTGGGAGGAGCATCTTCGCTTGAACAGAGTCAATGTCGGCTCCTATGAACTTTGTACCAGAATCAAGGTCAATTTTTGTTTGTTGATCTGCAGGCCCAGGTCTGAGAACAGATCACATGTGACTTTGGTGACTTGTTGGGCCACTGTGTAAGACCAAGCCCTGAGCAGGCAATCGTCCAGTTAAGGAAAAATCATAATACCCCGAGACCGTAAATGGGCTACCCTACCACCACCGAGAGGACCTTGGAGAATACCCTGTGGGAAAAGAGAGGCCAAATGGGAGGACCCTGTACTGGTAGTGGTCCTGATCCACAGTAAATCGGAGGTACTGTCTGTGGCTCAGAATGATATGGAAGCATGCGTCGACGGCCGAGAACCAATCTCCTTCTTCTAGTGCTGGGATGATCGTGGATAGAGTACCATCTTGAACTTCTGCGCTTTGATAAAACTGTTGAGTGCTCTGAGGTCCAGTATAGGACTCCAACCTCCCTTTTTCTTGAGTATCAGGAAGAAGCAAGAATAGAAGCCTTTGCCCCTGAGGCACATGAATACTGGCTCTATAGCTCCTACACTGCAGGGCTGGTTCAGAGGGAACCTTGGTTTCTTTCAGTGGAGTTCGTAGGGCCTTTGTGATTGATACTGAGGCATATATTATGACGAACGAGGCTTAAACTGCATCTGAGGGCAGTGTTTCCTCTTATAGACTGGCGTATAAATTCCCAATGAGCAAAGGGTCGCCCGAGAATCCTTCAGTGTATGAAGGTAGGTATCCGTCTTCTCAGCGAACAGCTTCGTTCCATCAAAGGGGTCTTCTACCATTGCCTCGACCTCTTTGAGGAAACCAGGTGACTACAATCACAAAGCCCTTCTCATGATCACCGCAGTCGAAATTGAGCGAGCGGCCATGTCTACTGCATCCAGGACTATCTGGAGGGACGTTTTTGCTACCAGTTGGCCCTCTAACTATGGCTGTAAACTGTTCTTTATGAGAATCTGGCAGTTTGTCAATAAAGGCAATTAATGTCACATAGTTTTGCTGGCACCCAGTATTTTTTACCTGCTTGTTTACATGTTGGAGAGGTGGGGTGGATGCCAGGGTCTGCCACACAAGTCTGGCTGCGTCCAGAAGCGCCTTGTTTACAGGGAGCGCCGCTCTGGTAGAGGTAGAAGCACGTAGAATATCTACCAATTTGAATTGGGATTCAGACATCACCTGTAGTTGAATTTGTAGGCCATCTGCAACCCTGTGTGTCAAGTCCTGAAACAACTCAAAATCATCCACCATGGATGGTGGGGAGCATCACTGCCTCATTAGGCGATGAGGACAAAAAGCAGGCTTGAGGAGTGTCCTCTTTTTTTGCCTCAGGCTCCATTTCCTCCACCAGCTGTACAGGAAGTTCTGGAGCACTAGATGCCGCTGCTGAAGGAGGGTACCTCCTAGCTTGTTGGCGTATAACACTAGGAGCCCAAGAGGTTTTCTATCTCTGGGATTGCCAGGGATCCCAGTAAGGCCACTGGGGATAGGGTGCTGGTGGTTGAAACGAGAGCTGTCCATACCATGGGGGGGTTGTGGGTTCAGTGGGCGATACCCCGGTTACCCATATTGGAATTGGTCCCCTTGTGGTGGGTAGGAGCAGCGCTGGGAGACCAGGTCCTCTTCCTCACTCTCCGACTCTGCTGAGGAGAAGCACAGTGCACAGCCCGGAGACACCATTAATTATAATGCCCTGGGGGAGCCTAGTACCGGGGCTTCGGTACTGAAGATGGGCGAGTCTGGTGCATCAGACACCGAGAGATCAAATGCGCACCAGAATTCCATTGGTGAGTGTCAGCGGAGATGGTGGCGCGGGCCTGACCATACTGTCCACCTGGGTTGGTCCTGGTTGTAATGATGTAGCCTTCCCCTGGGTGGATTTATGTCTCTCTCGCTCTTCAGGAGTCCAGGCAAACAATACATGTTATAACAAAGCTTAAACTTGTTCTTAATAATAATTTTAAAAACAATACTAGCTGCCTATTTAATTTTAAAAACAGCAAAAAATATCCACCTCCCTTTCCATTTCTAATAAGGAGTCTTGAAGTTTAAATCTCCTCCGTGTCATAGATATGCTTGCTTTAATCTGCTTAGGTCTTGGAAGTCCAGGGGCTCCGGGCTGCTGGCCCCATGCTGCCCGGGGTTCTTAGGGACAGCTCTGTCCGCCATTAGGGAATTTTTTCCCCGAGAACCCCCTGTAACATTTCATGAACCCCAGTTTGGGAACCACTGGCTTAGAGGTTTTGAGAATGTCTTGTCTCCTTTAAATCACCTGCCTTCGACGTAGAAGGTTGCGGTGATGACTCAACTCCGGGACTCTGGGGGTTGAAGGGCTGACTCCATAAGCAGGAGTTAAAGCCTCAACTCTCTGTCTTTCCTGGACCTGGGCTTTAGCTGGGCACCAGATGCACTTCTATGGGTTGTGCTGTTCCCCCAAGCAGCGAACGCACTGCTAATGTCCGTCTGTTACTGGGATGGACTCTTTGCAGCTCAGGCACTTCTTGAAGCCTGGGGAGCCAAAGGAAGGCAATCCCTTTCTTCTTTTCTTTTCTTACTTTTTTGGGGAGGGCGGCATGGCCAACTAAAAAAAAAAAACTAAGGTACTTAAGAAAAAAAGCTTAAAGTGAAGCTAAATAAACAAGATTATAGAAAGTTAATGATCCGCAAATGGACAGCTCTCAGCTCGGTCTCTACCCAGGGGCGGTTGAGAAGGAACTGACAGGGAAATGCCCGAGCATGCTAGCTAGCCTCATGGCAGGTGAGGCACCGTGCATGAGTGGGACGGACTGCAACTGAAATTCTCCAATCAGCAGCGCAGGGGTGAACGCACTCCTACAGTGGAGCACCCATATGGACCCTACTCAAAGAAGAACTGTATAACTTAATATTCTCTTCAGCATTCCCATGTTACTTTGCCTAAAGTACTTACTTGTGGCTTTTACTCAATTAATTTCATACTTTAAGCTTAATTCATCATTATTAAGAACTGTCTGCAACAATCACTCTGCTGTCAGAGTCTAACTTTGTTGCCAGTATTATGATGAAGAGCTATGAAATGGAAAATGACTTATTTCTTAAGCTCTATTGAAGTGCACATACTGTAGCACTGGAATCAACCAGAGTTTTATATGTTGACAGTATCCAATATCCAGTATCTTAATATTATCATAAACATAGTCAATTAGAGCATGTGTGTATGTGCAGACGTATGCGCACACACTGTGCAGTTTGATTTATTTGTCCCCTACTGATTTTGTTAAATTTGGTCAAAAAGCACTGGTAAGAGAAATGATCAGGTTAAGAGACATTATTCTTTCACTTAGACTATAAAAAAGCATCTGAGTTTTTACATCTACCCTTAATCTTATATAGGTACTCCAAGGTGAAAAATGCTTAAGAAATAGCCAGCTAGCTAGCTAAGGATGCCAGCTAAGGATGCCAGTGTTACATTAGCCATCCAAGCATAGTTGGCTGTGGAACAAATGCTCTCCATTTCTGATTTATCCACCAGAGATGTACTCATCCCACTGGACCATTTCTTAGAAAGCTCTCTTAGACCTTCAACTATATTTACAACCTACAGTAATTCAAACTGATCTCAAAGTCAGAGATGCCCTGTAAAACAAAGTTATGACTGATATCTGAGACTTATATAAATCTAGTGGCCAAAGTACCAAGACAGCCGTCTCTACTAACCATCTAAAAAAAATAAAAAATCAAGGTTCCAGAGCAAAGATGATGTAGGGTGGAAAATATATTCCAAGAATCAGAAGACCAAGACATGCAAGTAATGCACTAATCCATACCACTAATTGCTTGAAAACTATCAAGGAAATAAACACTTCACGTAGTTAGACATTATTATTACCAACATTTGCCAAAGAATTCTATAGCAAAACAGCACTCAAGTTCCAGTGATGCTTCATAAAGGTCAAAATATAAAATAAAGAAACTTTAAATAGATAATTTTCATCAGTATGGATCGATCCAATCCCCATAACCAAACAAACAGAATGTGATTAAAAGAGTAACAACCCTTTCACGTATCAGAAAGACAAAGCAGCTTTCTTTTCTACATAATCCTAATTTAATATTTATTTTTGAAATCCCTAAGCCTCCTCAAACTTTTGCTGGCACCTGATGTATTATGTGATCTGAATTATGTTTTCTGTGTGTGTACTAAATTATAAGCTCTTTGGAACAGGAACCTTATCTTAGACAATACAGAGCACATTGTCAAACAATAACATTTTTCCTCAAAATGTTCATTACAATTTGAACAGAAGAAGCTAAATTTTTATGTGAAATTAAAACACCTAGCCACGTATTAATCACCACACCACGGCATGTAAGTACAAATTCTGCCCTTAGATGTTCAGTGAAGTTTGAGACTCCCAATGACTTTGAACAGAACTGAAAGGGCAGAATTTGGCCTTTAGTTTTAATCTTTGTTCCCCAAATCATATACTATTTTTTTTATACCACTGCCCTATTTTTTTCCACATTATCATTGCACATGGATGTACTCAAATTGTGGGGTATTTATTCCATGTAGTTCATATAATATGTTAATCAATAAAGTCTTCTAAGTTTAAGCACATAAGACGTCCCATTGAAGTGAATAAGACTACCCATGTGCTTTAAAATTATGCACCTGCCTACCTAAGCATTTTGCTGAATCAGGGCCTAAGAATCAGAGCAATATTCTAGTGTTCTACATACAAAGTGCCTTTTCCCACCAGAGCTACTTAAACTAATAGTGCCAAAAGTCAGTCTATTTTGGAGGTTATAGGGTTAAATGTGATATGTTGTTATGCTCTAAACTCATGCTTCAGAACTAGCTAAATTGGGATCAGAATCCTGACTTTCAGTATATAGAAAATAATCTGCAATGCATTCAGGGATATCAGATATTGACATAATTAGAGGTGTGAATAGAAGAAAATCTAATAAAACTGCCTTATACTACCAATTATTTTCCATCCCTACACTGGTGTTACATTTCACAACATCTTGTTACTGAAGAGTTTCCCTAACTTATTATGGTCAGATATTCATTTGTGTTCTTCAGTTTTTATATTTACTTAGTTAAAAAGATAAAACTTTTCACTCTGTAATGTGGACACAAATTTGAGACAACTTAAATATAATAATAGGGCCTTTCTTAGCTACCCCAAAAAAATGAAGTATGAAAAATTGCGAATAGCGCATTCCAAATCACAGTATCAGAAATAATTTATTCCCTCAGATTTCCAGTTTAGATTTATTTTTAAGAACAGTCTTTTACATGATGTGTTACCAAAACATTGCCTACAGGAAAGCAATAACAAATGTGTGATTAGGAAAGCTAGCATGATATTTAAGAATGTACAAATTATTTGAGAAAACTGTACAACTTCAATGGACCTATAAAAAAGAAAAAGCAAAATACAGGCAGTCCTCGGACTTACGACACAGTTGGTTCCCTACAATTGCGTCGTATGTCGGAACCGCAATCTACTCAATTGTGGGACCGAGCACCGTAAACTCGAAACCTATAATCTTAAGTCAAATCAGGATGTCAATGTAGAAGTGTCATAAGTGCCGTTCATCGTAACTCAAACGGCGTAAAGTCGAGGACTGCCTGTGACACCTACTCTTGCCCACAATAAACATAATAGTATAAACAAACTTCCCTATCCAGATTACAGAATTCAGATTTCAACACTGATACCTGAAAACAAACAACAGAATTAAAACTATTCCAATACGCTAAAAGCCAAAACCAATTTAAGATCTCAGCTAATAAAATTATAATTTTCCTGTATTTTGGACACATGTAAAACTAGCAGCTGACATCAAATGAAATAAATGCCAAACATGTAAAATGAAGGTTGGTATTTCTCCAGTTCCTTTCCTGCTCCCTACAGTTGTTTTAGAACTGTCATTATCTCTGTTCCTTCACATAATCTTATGTTGGTGCAAGAGCCTTTTCCTGTAACTCCTGCCCTCTTGTACAGAATCCTTATCGCTCTCTGCCTCATCAGTTCACCATACACAATTAAAAAAAACCTGTTCATCACCAAAATAGTGCTGAGGGAACCCCAGCAGCAGTGTAGTGAAGCATGAGCGATTACTGAACACTGTGCAGAACAGCAGGTGAGCCTCCCATGGCCACACTCCTGACTCTTCACAGCATGCTGTCTGAGGACCAGGAATTTGGATCCAACCTGGCACTCAGAAGACAGGTAGCACTGCTTATTCTATGCTTCTATGGAAGGTTTAATATAGCTACAAGAGGCGATTAAACCTGACCACTAGCTCCCTGTGCATACTCTTCTCCTACCACTGAGTATCATGAGACGGTACAGCCATAACATCTGTTGAGTCTGAACTTTTGCTGAGCTTAAACTTAACCCAGACTTGATGTCTCTGTCTGAACTTTTAATCAAAGCTCTGACCTGCGAACTACTCATGACACCCCCCTCCCCTTAAGTAGCCATCTCCCCTTTTCTCCTTTTTGAATTTACATTTTACCTGTTTTATCCTGTAGAATCTTGATTGATTATGCATGACCATCATGATCTGTTAATCACTTTGTTTACTTCTGTGTATAAATATTGATGCTCACCCCTAATAAACTTGCCACACTTACTCTGAAACCTTTCAAGCTAAGGATAGTGTGAGCCCGTTGATCAACGAATTGGTGTCTGGTCTCTGACAGATTGTGAGCCCCATACCAACTCCGCACGAACTCGGGTGCTGGAGAGGTGAGTAAGGACTTGCTTTTTACCTAACACATCCTTGTCAAGTTCTCTTTGACCTAACTCCCAACATCACAGTCAAAACTCGGCTGGGGCTTGTAATCAGAATTTGAGAATTCACTGGCATTTTTCAATAATAGCTGGGTTAACCCTGGTATGCTGGCCAACATTTCCCCATCAATAAAAGACAGACTGATATGCAAGACTGTGTGAGAGCTATGCTGAGAACATAGTGGCAGGCAGTCGCATTAGTATACATAGTCCCACTCTCTGAACTCTCAGAATAAAAAGCCCCAATTACTACAATAAGCCCTATGCAGGCAGACTCCATGACTCGTTGCAGCCTAATCTTTTACAGTAAAATGCTTTGGTGTATGAAGGATGCTATTATATAAACCCAAAAGGAATTGAGTAGTTACACAGAAAAAACATTTTTCATTTGTAGTTACATGTGAATATAAAATTAACAGGTTTTTTTCACACATCCAATCATTTATTATGCCATTAATACCTCCTAATTATTAAATCTTAATGCATTTCTTTTTACAAGACCTTGGAATATAATTGCTGACATACAAAAATAGCCTATTTTTTCATCCAATCATAGCATCAGATTTCCATATATAAGATATTTCAACACTGCAAACTTCCAGATATTTTTTTAAAGTTTAAAACTGTACTTTTAAATTGGCAATATCAGATTGAACGCTACCAAGCTTTTCAGAAGCCATAAACCAACAAATGCACTTCAGCTGAAAAAATATCTAGGGCACTAAAAAATAATTAAATTAAACAGGACAGGAAGCAAATTTTTAAAATGCTTAATATTTGTAAGGTATATCTTTAGATGATTTATTGCTCAGCCTAATGTAGCAGTACCTTTTTGGTGAGAAATGGTATGCTAGTAACTTAAATATGCATTTCTTATGGCAATATGTTGTGACAGTGTACCCCATAAGGCTTTATGGGGAGGGGGTGCTTATAAATGTATGTATGACATAACTGGAATATGTTTTGTGCTGCCTGTGCCATGTAACATATCTCCGTAAAGGTTATGGTCTACTATATCTATTCATCCTATTTGTACATCTATATCATTTTCTACTCGAGGTTAAGAATATGGGCTGTATACTTGCTTGATTTCTAAGTAAGCTTTGTGAGGCATTTGGTCAGCTTCTTTAGGAAGGAATTCGCCAGGTTAAGTACCTGATCAGGAGACACTTGGGGAACAATGCATCTTGGAATGCTCCAATCCACATGAGAAGTCTTCCTGGAGACATGCAAGATGCCATGTGGACAATAGTGTCGGCCTGCAAAGACTGAGTCATGCAGGGGCATGTGACTTGCCCAGGTGACTCCAAAACTCCATCTGGGAGCTGGACTTTGCATAGGAGGGAGGAGGGGGGTCTCCACCCACAAGAGAGAGTCTATTTAAACCTGTGGGAGACCCCCTCCATTTTGTCTTCAGCTGGCTAAAGCCTCTCCACCCCGCCCCAGGATACTTGAAGGACACTGAAACAAAGGACAGTAACTACAGGGGGTGTGAGTGATTGCTGGACCCAGGCTAAAAGGAGATTAGCCTGTAAAAGGGAGCACTCTGGAACTGGTGAGGAAATTATCTGTATTCAGTTTGATTAGGCATAGATTTGCGCATTTTTGCTTGGTGACTTACTTTGTTCTGTCTGTTACTACTTTGAACCTCTTAAATCCTACTGTCTGTATTTAATAAAATCACTTTTTATTTAGTAATTTACTCAGAGTATGTATTAATACCTGAGGGAGCAAACAACTGTGCATATCTCTTTATCAGTGTTATAGAGGGCGAACAATTTATGAGTTTGCCCTGCATAAGCTTTATGCAGGGTAAAACGGATTTATTTGGGTTTAGACCCCATTGGGAGTTGGGCATCTGAGTGCTAAAGACAAGCACACTACTGTGAGCTGTCTTCAGGTAAACCTGCAGCTTTGGGACAAGTGATTCAGACCCTGGATCTGTGTTAGAGCCAGACAGGAGTGGCTGGCTCGGCAAGACCGGGTGCTGGAGTCCTGAGCTGGCAGGGAAAACAGAAGTAGGGGTAGTCTTTGCACATCTGTTGGCAGCTCCCAAGGGGGCTTCTGTGATCCAACCCGTCACATATGTACTGGTAATAATTTATCTTTAAATGGAAGTGAATAATTAGTATCTCTGTTTTCTTCTGTTTTTGGTGTTGGTTTTTAATGCCTTTTTCTGAGTTTACCCTAAAAGGCATAATTATGCTACTTATCTTATATTTACTTACAATATGCTTGCTCCAGTCCTTCATGAAAAACAGACATATTTAAATATAATGAGGTAAGTATATACACAACATATTTGCTTCTAAAAAAGATAATATGTCTCTTGTGATCTAGAAGAACTATACTGTACTTTGAAACTGTAATTAGCACGCTTTGAAAAATTAACTAGTTTCACTTTCTATCTGCATACTTATTTTACAAAGTTTTTAATTTCTAGCAGCTTTATAAAGATCAAATACAAAAGCTGTCTAAACATGTTCACTGGACAATGTCCAATCTGATTTACTCTATATTGACTTTACATCTATTTTGGGGTCCGTAAATCTGAAGATTGCTCCATACAATCTAAAACTGTAATTTTCCTTCCAGCTTCATTTTTGTGGTCTATATTACCACCAGAAATTACTGTTAGAAATAGTATCTCATGCTGTCCAGATGGAGGCAGTTTGTTCTCTCTCTCTATATATATATATTTTTTTTAAAGTAAATTACTGCAATGGGAATATGCTCAGCATCACCTGAAGAAATAAGACACAACGGACACTTTGCCATTATTTTACCAATGTAAGCAAAGTAAAGTGAAACCTGAATACTGGGGGCAAAAAATACCCAGTATCGAGGTGCCATGCAATGGCTTAACACACTACTTAAGAGCTGTAGTAAGAGCCAAATCCTGTTCCCAATGGAATCACTGGGAGGTGTACTATTCAATTACAACAGGAATTGGACTCTCATGAAGGATGCACTGGGATGAACTGCACCCAGAAGGAGTTTATGACATTTTCCCTACAGCTATACACTCTGACATTTTAGCACTCACTAGCTGTCTTGGCTCTTTTACAGATAGCCTTTGTAAATTTCAACATCTGAATTTAAAAATATCATTGCTACAGGTACTTTTCACCTGCATTGTGATTTTTGTGCTAGCACATAACAATGGAGGAATATTTTTCCCTTACCTCCTTTTCAGGTTGTCTTGCAGGAGTCTCTGTTCTACTTTCTTTTAGTTTACATGCATTTTCAAGCTGGGCTTGAAGCTTTGAAGCTAAATCCTTTAAAGAAAATGATAAAAATGAATTAATTCAGTTGTTTTAGCTCTTATTTACAAAAATATATATCCCAACTGTCCATTTCTCTTGCTTCTCCATATTTTGTTTATTTTTTAAAACACCAGCTCACATGTATAGAGAAGTACTATTAACTGTAATGCCAGTGCCATTTGAACAATTCCTTATTATAGGTACAAGATCAGAAATTTTTCCAAAAAATTTAAGACAGATGTATCTGAAGCATTATGGTACATATCATTTTAAAAATAGCACTCCCATAACACATTACTTTTCAAACGCACTGTTCAAATATTAATCAATTTATGCTCATAAAATCTGTAGGTAAGCATAACAGCCATTATACAAATGGAAAAGCAAATAGAGGTAAGTCTAATCTAATATAATGGACATCCTTTTCCAGCAACACCCTTAGTTTATAAGTTCCACAAAGAGTCTAAGGGAGCAAATCTTACAGCTGTTTCTACTGCATAGATTTACCCTCCCTTAAACACCACCTCGGAATCTGGGCTGAGATTGAGTCTAATCTGGGTTCTGGATGACCCAAAGATGGAAGAGTAAGGCCTATTTGCAGTCTCCCATTAATTGTTTTTCCTGATATTTCCTCTCTTCCACTCCTCATTATACAGACAAGGTGGATGAGATAATACCTTTTATTGGACCAATTTCTGTTGAGGAGAGAGACAAGCTTTTGAGCTACACAGAGCTCTTCCTCATGTCTGGGAAAGGTACTGAGAGTTTCACAGCTAAATGCAAGATTGAACAGATAGTTCCCTTAGAATATGTGCTAACTACTTATGCTGAACTATCTGTTCAATTTCGTATTTAGCTGTGACACTCTCAATACCTTTCTGCAGACCTGAAGAAGAGCTCTGTGTAGCTCGAAAGCTTGTCTCTCACCAACAGAAGCTGCTCCACCCACCTTGTCTCGCTAATATCCTGGGACCGACATGGCTACAACAACACTGCATAGTTCCTATTACATAAATCACAGCAATTTAGACTCAATGGGCTAAATTCAGAGCAATAGAGCAAAATGTAACAAATTAATTAATTTGATTTACATTTATTATTAAACAAGGGAAACAGGCCTAAATTGCTGATTCCACACAATGATAAAAATTAATTTCAATATAAATTATTAAAATAATTAATATGAAATTAACAGCAGCATTATACATAACAATTTTGACTATTACTAACTGAAATCAAACAAAATTGCAAAATACCTCACATATACATCATTTGTATTTACAAGAGTGCTTTTATTGAGAATATTTTCTTCTGTTACTTAAAAGAACACTGACAGCATAAAATCATACTTCTGTCCAAATGTTTCCCTGTATTGTTACATGTATCAGCTAAGATTACCATGACTAAAAATTAGAGAATTAGAAAAATTATGGGTTTCCCATGTCCCCCACGATTTTGATTACTTTATGCATTTTATAGCACTTAGTGTATAGTCAGTTTCACTGGTTTCCCCTGGAGGGCCAAATATCCAATTTCTCTTTATTTGCGTGGGTTTTTCCAAATATCAATAGGGAAGAGAAAAATATTAAAAAATACGAGTTTAAAATCCCCCAAATTGGCAGTGAGACTTAAGGGGAAAGATGTAGTATCTGAAATTACTTTTAGTTCACTAAAAGTTAGCTTTGAAAAGAACTAAAAGCTGACTAGATTTCAGCTTGGCAGTGTCTCTTTAAAAGCCATCTCTGTTTAAAAATATGCTGCATACACATTTATTCTGATGATTATGCAAAGGGGAAAACAAAATACTGATGTAAAATAAGATCTGCACATAGTTATTTATAATGTAAAGGGTGACCAGATAGCAAGTGTGAAAAATCGGGATGTGGGTTGGGGGGTTTTAGGTGCCTATATAAGAAAAAGCCTCAAATATCGAGACTGTCCCTATAAAATCAGGACATCTGGCCACCCTAAAAATATAAAACGTGTAATATTGACTTTGGAAATACCAATAGGAGACACAGATCTGTGTGAAAAATAATCTGCGAGGGCATCCTAAATAAAAAAAAAAAGTCTGAAAGCCACTTCTTGTTCCCTGCACAAAGTTATAATCTTATTTGTGACTTCACAATTACAGCAGTTGCTGTAGAGATGATGTCAAACAGAATTATTGCTTCAGGGGAGACTCATGCAGCAAGCATAGACGCATGAAAAAAAATCATCCTTAGAAACAAAAACAAAAAAATACATAAAGGACCACACCGGTTGAATTGTTTCTAAAATGGACATTTTTCACCATTGTCCATTAGATTTTTGCAGTACGTCTTTAAGAGCATCTATGCACGACACAATAACTTGCAAAACATAGCCTCAATCTAACACAATGAGACTGACATGGTTGACACCTCAAGGTGCTACCACAATACGCATGACAAATAATAAATAAATTCATAAATAAATAATACACAAAAACTGGGGGGCATGTGCCAATCTACTGGTGTTCCCAGAACTGTGCATTACTGTGTTACCTCTCTCAGCATCAGCAAACCACAAGGACCTCTGTGTCAGAGAGTGGAAGTTAGTTGGACACAGTTTTCACTTATCACCATTAGCTAAAAGGCATCAGATAAACCAGTACAATGTATCTATAGTGTTATGTAATAAAAATATCTTTTTTGGAAACAAGAGTCTTTCAAATCACACAGCGATGTTCTTGATTTTTCAGTCTGCTTTAGCAGTTCCAGTTCAGACTGTGGTGCCAAACTTGCAGCTGCTAGGAGCTCCAGAGACTCATGGGGAGCTCACCCCGCTAGGGACAGGTTACAATCATAATCTTGATGCTTAGCGCTCATGTACTACTGCAGGGCAGCATGAACTACGCGTGTCTGCTGACTGAGCTCTGTGTAGGGTTACCATACGTCCGGATTTTCCCGGACATGTCCGGCTTTTTGGGCCTCAAATCCCCGTCCGGGGGGAAATCCCAATAAGCCGGACATGTCCAGGAAAATAGGGAGGGAGGGACTTGCAGTGCTCGGCCGGGGGCTGGAGCCGCTGGGGCCGGGCCAGGGCCAGCGGTGCTCAGCCGGGGGTGCAGGGCCGGGCGGTGCTCAGCCGGGGGCCGGCGGTGCGGGGCTGGGGGCCAGGCAGTGCGGGGCCGGGGGGGGGGCCAGGCAGTGCGGGGCCGGGGGGCGCCCGGCCCAGGGCCGGGGCCCGGGGCCCGGCGGTGCGGGGCGGGGGGTTTTCGGCTGGGGGCCGGCGCCCCAGGGCCCGAGCAAAGCCGGGCGGGAGACACCAGGGCCAGAGCCTCTTGGCCTGGGCCGCGCCCCCCCACCCCAGCTTGCCTGCTGCTTCAGGCTTCCCGCGAATCAAATGTTCGCGGGAAGCAGGGGAGGGGGAGGGGAAAGGGGGGGCAAAGCGTCCAGGGGAGAGGGTGGAGTTGGGGCGAGGCCAGGCTAGGGCAGGGGGCGGGGAAGGGGCAGAATTGGGGCAGGGGCGGGGCCCATGGAGTGTCCTCTTTTTGGACACTTAAAATATGGTAACCCTAGCTCTGTGGTGATAACAGGAAATCAGGATGCCTTCCACCTTTATTTTGAAATTGGCAGGAGCACATTGCAAGTTTCCCCTTCCTCCTGTTCAACAGAAAACCTCTATACACTGTTCTCTAACTCTCACCATAAAGAGAAAATTGTTTTTGACATGTTCCCTATTCTACAAATCTCTATGGGGCTGAAGCCCCTCCCCCCTTGACCACAGGGTATATCTGTTTGTAGGAGAAGTTATGAAGAAGGTTGCACATTAAATCTTGAGCCTGATCAAATGGCTTTTCATAGTGCTTTGGTCGAAAAGAGAGGCCAATTCAAGCTCTGTGAGCTATAGTACATGCCATCTGCAGTAAATGAGGGCAATCTTCAAAAACCTTACCAAATTTCCCATCAGTTCTGCTTTCACAATCTTGGCTCCCAGTCTGTTCATCTCCTCTTCACTAAGGGCCTGGGAAGTCCCATCCGTTGAAGTATGTCTGGTTGAAATACCACAAACATTCACAGCCCAGAGGAAACAAAAAAATATTTACCTAATTAACAATCATTGCACTGGCAAACATGTTCAAGTGCTGAAAGTAATTTAAAGCCATCATAACCACAACTATCCTTCTACAAATCCTTTCATGGTCACTAAATCTCTCTAAAGGACAAGAACTTTTGAAAAAGATGTGTAAACACGATGCGCATAAAGCTAAATATTCCTTTGGTTTTGGGATCTTTTGGGATGAAAAGCACTATGTATTGTGCATTTTCTTGGCTCGAGGGAGCAATAAACAACCAGTAGAAGGTAAAAGTGGGCTATGCATGCAGTATAGCTTCCTGACAGGACAGACCAGTTGGGTCCAAAAAGTTAGTCCTTCCAGCAGTACCAAATCATCCTGCCTGGCAATAGCCAAAGATCCTTCGTCCTCTCTAGCACTGAACCTTGGTCTCCATCTCATAACAATAAGTCTGTTGATAAGCCCTGATGCAATAATTCTGTTTATGACATCATCTCCATAGCAACAAGAAAACCTCCAAGTGGATAAACAACTGGTAGGTTATGTAGTTCTTCATTTCCAAAAGCTTAAGTTGTTCTTAGATTTATCTACTCAGAGGACAACCTTTGATTATGAAAATATTATAGCTGATATGTTAGAATCTACATTGAAAGTTAATTGGTGAATCTCCCCTAGAAATTTTGTTCCTATTCTGAGGGATACAATGGCCTACTGAACTAGGAGTCAAACACATGAGTCCCAATCCCGCTCTCTGCCACTGACTTACCAAGTGGCTTTACACAAGGTATTTCACCAGAATTGTTCCAAGAGTGAATTTCCTCATCTGTAAAATGGAGTTAATACTACAGAGGGCAGTGGTAGGAATAATTAGTGGTCATATTGTGGTTTAAAGATTGAAAGTGCTAATACTACTAATAATAATTTAAAAAAATGCAGGATAGCTAGGAATTATCCTAAAAAGATGTCTCCAGAACATAAATTAATTTATAACCATTAGGAAGACTTAAAAACAAACTTAGATTGCATTCAGCAAAATAATTCATTGCTCTTTTCACTGCTCAGCTACTGAAAACCAAATATTGCTGGGCAACTGGAACCATTTCCCAGTTACATGAGTAAGGCCATAGAGAACCAGATTGGCTGAAAATATATGAAAATCTCTTTTCCATGCAGACACATGGCATTTTATGTCAAAATTACTCTAGCCTTAAAATAGTCGATTTATAGCTAATATAGCTGGAAATTCACACCTATAAGATGTGTATCTAGCCAGTAAAACAATTCCTATTGAGAGAGGAATGCACTTCCCACCCCAAGCTGACTGAATAGCTCTTAGCTCTGTTTTTAGCTGTTGGAAGACATATTCCATTTTGAGGCTCACCCAGGACAACCTTGTTATAGCAGCATGATCCTCTGTACCCCAAAGTAGCACCCTGGAAACCTCCATATTCACCCTGGTGATATGAGTATGATATGTTTTGTATAAAGTATACCTTGTGAGGTATCATTTTGAAAATCTTGATCTGTTGAACATTAATATCCTGTTGGATTTATGTACTATCATTGTATGTGAAGTTATGAAGTATTGCTATGTGTGTTACTGAAATATGCTGTGAGGTTGGGAGATGCCCACAACCAACCTTTCAATTGCAAAGGATCAGCAAGACATACTGACAGCTCATTAAAGGGAATCCACTCTGCCAATGGCCCTCCCAGAGACTTCTCATAGAGAGCATGTATGCAATGGAGACTGCCTGATCCCACATCACAGCAAAAATCTTTCCAGCAAGCTAGGAGAAAACATAAAAGAGGGGAAGAGACATGGTAAATGGGCCTTCCCCTAAACCCTCCCCCCCAAAACACCTGGAGGACAAAGACTTTGAACTGGGGAAGGATGATCCAGTCCAGTCTGTGTACTGAGGATCTGTAACCTGCTTGTACCATCTGTCAGGGTGAGACACTGCTTGATTCAAATCCTACTTAGTTTGTAGAACTTAGACTGCACGTTTATTTTTGTTTTTAAGTAACCAACTCTGATCTCTATGCCTGCTACTTACAATCACCTAAAATCTCTTTCTGTAGTTAATAAACCTGTTTTATATTTTACCTAAAACAGTGTGTTTTGGATGAAGTGCTTGGGAAATCTCAGCTCAGTTTACAAAGACTAGTGTGCCTCTGTGTAAGTGCAGTGCATATCAGAGTTTGTAATTTGACATCAGCATCACTGTGTGAGAGGCAGCCCAGGCTGGTGGTTTGAAGGGCTCAGTGGTCCCACAATCAAGACTACTCCCTGGGAACCCAGTCACAAGCAGTACTGTCCACTTAAATGAGAGAAGGATATCCTGGAAATAGCATCAAGATTTGGAAATATAACCATCTTTCAAATTCTGCCTCAAAATATAATCTTGCTCTGACATAGTCACAGTGCTTTTAGCCATGTCTGTTCATATTGGGGATGTATTTGTTAGAAAGTTACGTATTTTATAAACTCTGAACAAGAATAAACATTTCTTGATCATTTAAGTGTAGGTAATGCCCTGTTGTGTGATAAATTTCTGTGTGTGGTATTTATTGTTGCATTTAACTCTTCTTATTTATGTAACATAAGACAGGATTATAATTCTACAGAAAATGTTTATATTGCTCTATCTACATGTGTAAAAAACCTGAGCATAATCCTAATTCACTTGCCACAGTACTTCCTATACAACATTACATAACAGAGAAGTCATTTCAAAAGCATTACTGAATGCTACAAGAATGAGAGCAACCAAACTATTAAAAAAATTAAAGACATGCTGTCATAACAGAGAAAGAATATGCTGCTTAACGTGATGAATATAATGGGCATGATTAAATCCTGTGAGACTCGCAAAATGGAAGATCTTTTAAACAGGTCTCACATTTTAGTCTGAGCTATCACAGGGCTAACCTGGGGAAATTTTTCAAACCATTTCTGCCTGCATTTCAGGGGCCCAATCCAATATCCATTAAGTCAATGGGAATAGAATCTGACCCCAAGAGAGGCAATGACAACAGTTTAACTCCTTATAAAAAGGAAATATACAGAAAAATTAAAGGTTCTGGAGCTCTTGTTTCTCATATCCCCTAAACCTACATATTGTAAAGCAATTAAAACAAACAGTAGGGGTATTACATTAGTCAGAGTAAGAGACATTTATTACTTTGTACATGCTCTCAGCGGAGTTACTGCTTGAATCATTATCTGCCCTTTTTCAGCTCAAAAGTATTTTTCTCTCAGCTTGTCTCAAATTAAACTCCAATGCACATAATATTTTAGGCCTATTATTAAGCGTGATTTTCAGCAAACAGCATCCTATCTGGATAGACTTTCCTCTGAGGAGATCCCTTAGGCATCCAATCAGCCAGGTATTACTAGGCCTGCAACTTTTAATTAACTCTTGTCATAATTGTCCAAAACTCTGATTTAAAAGCTAAAGAAACTCTGTATTTGTTGGGAGAGAGAAAATTAACAAGTACATTGTCAGTATGAGGCATGGATAATTGAGCAAACACCACCACACATGCACCTTTCATGGGAGATTTTTGGTGGCAGTGTCCATTCAGCTCTAGTCCTCCCCTTGGCCCATTCCAATAATATATGTAGCTGCACAAGTGAACTGCCCCGAAGTCCTTCTCTACTGCAAAGTCCCAAGATGCAAGACTCTGAAGCAGTGAGAAGGGGGCAAAAAGGGGGGTGTAGTGGGGCGACACATCTGCAAGAAGTTCAGTTACTGCACAACATGAATAATGATGCTGTACTTCAGGGTGACTCCCACGCAGTATCCCTTGATGGAGGTGGGAGCCTCAGAGTCAGATATAACACTGAAGACAAGACTGCATTGCCAACTGCAGCATCTGCTCTAGAAGCGTGAATCAGAGCATAATATTTGGAAAAGATATGTATTGAGGACTAGGTTGTGGCTCTGCAAATTTCAGCATCTGGGACATCTTTCAACAGGGTCATAAAATTAGATTGGGACCTTGTAGAATGGGCTATCACTCTAGAAGGAGATGAATGTTGGCATTCAGTGGTTTGAGCTCAGTGGTTTGAGCATTGCCCTGCTAAACCCAGGGTTGTGAGTTCAACCCTTGATGGGGCCATTTAGGGATCTGGGGATTGGTCCTGCTTTGAGCAGGGGGCTGGAATAGATGACCTCCTGAGGTCCCTTCCAACCCTGATATTCTATGATAATAACAAGAGATAATATGCACAGAAATCTACTTTGAAAGTCTTTGGATGAAATTGCAGATCCTCTGGATCTGTCAGCAATTGACACAAAGTCTAGAAGACGTCCCTGAAGCCTGTCTGAGTAGAAGGCCAGTATCCTTTTGATATCCAAAGAATGTAAGGTGTCTCCCTCCCTGGACTGGTGTGGCTTCAGAAAGAAACCTGGCAAATAAATAACCTGATTAACATGGAATTCAGAAGAAATTTTAGGTAGAAATCAAGGATGAGGATGTAATGCAACTTCGTCACTGAAGAACACTGAAAGGGAGGGTTTGTCATCACAACCCCCATTTCTCCATACTTCATGCAGAAGTGTTGGCCACCAGGAAGGCTGTTTTCATAGATAGATGTAGTCAAATCACAGAACTGTAGAGTGATAAGTCATCAATTCCAGCCCCCTGCACTGAAGCAGGACCAAGTAAACCTAGACCATCCCTGACAAGTGTTTGTCCAACCTGTTCTTAAAAACCTCCAAAGAGGGGATTTGAAATCCTATTAATCCTTATAAAGTTATTCCTAATATCTAACCTAAATCTCTTGTGATTAAGCCCATTACCTCTTGTCCTACCTTCAGTGGACACGGAAAACAAGTGATCGCCATTCTCTAACAGCCATTAATATATGTGAAAACGTATCAGGCCCCTCTCTCAGTCTCAGTCTCAGACTATACATAGTTTTTTTTAACCTTTCCTCAGAGGTCAGGTTTTCTAAATCTTTTATCATTTTTGTTCCACTCCTCTGGACTCTCTCCAATTCATCTATATCTTTCCTGAAGCATGGCTCTCAAATTGGTCACAGTACTCCAGCTGAGCCCTCACCAGTGCCAAGAAGATGGAACAATTACCTGCTGTGTCTTACATATGACACTCCGGTTAATACACCCAAGGGTGATATTACCCTTTTTTGCAACTGCGTTACATTGTGACTCATATTCAATGTGATCCACTATAACCCCCAAATCCTTTTCAGCAGTACTGGTGACTAGCCAGTTATTCCCCATTTTATAGTGTGAGACCCACTATATGGAGGGATCCAGTCTGACAGCAAATCATTGATAACTACTCTTTGGGTATAGTCTGTCAATCAATTGTACACCCACCTTATACAAATTTCATCTTGTCCACATTTCTCTAGGACACTTATGAGAATGCCCTGTGGGACTGTGTTAAAATCCTTAATAAAATCAAGATATATCACATCTACTGCTTTCCTCCATCCATCCCAGTTAGAAACAGACACTCTCGGTGCCTCTGTTGTTTGGGAGACATCCACCTACCTGCAAAGTGCCAGGTAACTGTCGAACTCTGCTTGTCTGCTTTTATAACTGAAAAGACTGAATACTGCTATAAGAAACTCCTCCCTGATGTTAGAAACCAACTGTTCATCACCAAAAACTAACTTATAATCTGCCCATAAGACCTGTTCATCAGTAACTTAAATAACGTAATATGGCGGAAACAAAGGCTATGTCTTCACTTACAGTGGTGTGCAGAGTGCAGGCAGTACAGACATAGCTATACGCCACAGTGAAAGACAGATTGTGTCCACGCTTGTCACTGTGGCACGTAACTACACACTGCACTGAAAGGCTCCAGCAGTGGGGTGATGGGGGGAAAGCTCTGGCAAAGGGGAGATAATGGGACACTACACTGCTAAAAATTGCAGTGTAAATATGGGAGGCACTGCTTGGGCGTGTGGGATCATGTAGGGTATATACCCAAGGAGTTCAGGAGTGTAGAGCACTCTAATTGCCTAAGCAGTGCCTAACCATCTACACCGCTATTTATACCTGTGCTACCTGGGCAGGCAGTGCCTGTACTCTACACACTGTCATAACTGTAGACATTCCTGAAGAAATCACTATTTTCATCAATTCCTCTTTCTATCTGGACTCTTCTTATCAGCCTCCTCACATGTTCTTGTTGCTGAGCACTTCATTGCTTGCCCACTTTTCCTACATTTATTACATTCTTCAAACTTAGATTTCATTTGGGCCTTAATCCTACAAACACTTACGCACATGCTCAACTTTACTACTGAGAATAGTCCCAGTATTTGAATAGGACTTACTACTCACAGTAGTAAACTTAAACACGTGCACAAGTGTTCGCAGGATTGGGGTCTTGGTGATAATATAAAGGATGGGTGGCCAGGACCTGCATAAAAGTCCAGTGATTTTCTAACTTCTTTCCATGATTAGTCTCTATTTTCCTTCATTATACCAACACAAACAGAAGAACAGTAATTCTTACTACATATTGCTTTGTAGTCGCTTTTTAACTCCCCAGAAAATATACATTCAGACTGATGCTTTCTCTGTCATTTATATCTGAATAAAACCTAGAACTTTAACATATGACCTCATCTCTTTAATCTACCAAATCTAGCCATGCTATATTGTTACCTTAGTTTTCCCCAGTTATTTTGCCATTCAGCATGCCCGGTCACTTACTTACTTGTTTTAAGTTGTAGATGAAATATTATTCCACAGCCTATCTCAATAGTAAGAAGCAGACTTTACTATACACCAATGTTCAAAGGAAGGGTAAAGTAATCCACGGTCATGGGCAATATGACTGAAAATACAGTACATGTCAAATCAAAATAGATATTTCCTACATTATCTACTTTAGCTTTGAAAGCGATGACTCCCTACCAAAGGGTCAAGAAGGAAGTTAAATTCCAAGATTAAAACACTATATTCTACAGAAAAAGAGCCACTTTAACGCACTTGAAAGCTAAAATGCTACATCACTATGGTGAAATGTATTTTTAAAAGCTGCATAAGTTTTCTCAGCCCTCCAACATATTCTAAGGAAAACAGTAATGTCACCAACTTTAAATTTACATGGTGCCTTTTCACCCCAAAAGATCCCAAAGAGACTTAATAAACCATATTTACATAAATATACATTTCACTTCACTCAACACTGAAGTGCAGCCATCTCCAGGGTTGAATAAGTAGTTCTTTAAGTAGTTCAGTATACAGCAATACTATACAATTGTTGGGGTCACACAGGGTAGTATACTGTCAGCATCCAAAGGAAACCGCACTGGAAATATAGGTAGACAGAATGAAGCTACTGAATTGTAAATTTTGCCAGGTTACTAATGCTTGCACCCCTACTCATGGGCAATTGGTCTTTAATGACTATCAGAGATAAGATATGCTTAAAGTCTTTCCAAAAAGACTACACCACCGAGCCCTACAGGGCCCCCTGCTACCATGCTGGAGCATTAGTTTATCACGGACTCAGAATGTCACATCTACTAAATCATTTTCTACAGATCTGAGTTTTCCATCCAAGAACTAATCAGGCTCAAACATGTTTGGAGATCTGATAAGATCACAGCCCAGTGAGATATGGCAGCAGACAGATACCTCCTACAAACTACCCTGAAAATATAAATGACATCTAGCAAAATAAATCATAAGATACCCAGAATATGATGCTTTGCTGTCTGGCAATAGCACTTTCTGCTTGGGGGTGTTTCCAAAGTTCTCTTCCTGTGTCTTCTCTCTTTCAGTCTTTGGAGCTCCCTCATGATAAGTAGTTTTTTCCATTTTCAATGGCTTTTGATCTAATGTTGGTTTCTCATTTTCATCTTCTATATGTGTTCTGCTCCACGGTGTTTTTTCTTCACTTTCCTTACCAGGTTTTTGGAAATTGCTGCTCAAAAAGCTACAAGATGGTAGTTTTAATGAGGATTGCTGTAGCTTGCAGTCTTTACTAACAGATGACAAATCATCTTCAGAAGGTTTCAAAAATTTATATTTCAAATTGCTTAGAGAGGAAACTGTCTCCTGACTTCGTTTTTCATCAGAATGTTTTGCTGCTTTGGAACAATTGTCTCTGAACTCAGAGTCTGTGCTACGATGTCTATATTCTCGTTCTTCTCTTGGCCTGTCTTTTCTATAATCTCTTTCTTCCAGTGGATATACCTTATTATGCCTATCTCTAGAATGTCCTTTACACATACCCTTGATTCTGTCACCTTCAGCTTGTGTTTCTTTTTCCATGTGGTGCTCTCTCTCTTTTTGCTCATTCTCTGAATAGTTAAATTTCCTCCATCTTCTTTTTCTATATTCATTTTCCTGTTTTGATGCAGCTTCTTCAGCTTCTTCCCATCTTGACTGAAATATTTCCACTGACTACAAAACAGAAGGAAAAATATAATGGCATTATTTTTAAAATTATGTCCATATTAATAACAAGCATGAGAGAGAGAATACATGATAGTGTTATATGGTATAACAGTTTTAGTGATCTAAATTTGCGATGGCCACATAACTCATGCAGCTGTGATAATATCACAGGGCACATTTCTAAAACTAATCAGCATGGATATTTAACCTTTAACCATGACTGGAAAGAAATCAATGATTTACACAACCAGTGAAGTTTCTACCCAATATTTAGGCCTAAAGTCTGACTGACCAGGGTCAAGGAAATCTAAGAAACTGTATGCTTATCCTGTCACAAACTTCTGAATTACCTATTTTTGGTTTTTTAAAAAAGGATATTACAGAACAGTATAGCAGTTGGCAGGCTGCATGACATTCAGCATCAACTTTTTTCAGTAGGGACCTCATGGTAGCTTTCCTGAAGAATCACTGGCACCTTGCCTCACTTAGGGAAACACAATTTCATCCACTTGCTGCCCCCAGTACTACTTTCTCTGGCATTCACAAGCCAAGGAGGACAGGAGTCAAATTTTCTGGTTGTAGTAAGAAGCCATCCCAGCATCTCCAGAATGTCAGAGAGCAGCACTAACAAACTCAAATGAAGAAAACTCAGCATTTGTCCCCTTACAATATTCTTAAACCTATTCTTGGTATACTATTGAATACCATATATCCTGCACCTTTCACCAATAATTTTGAAGCCAATACCATGTTTTGCGGGGTGGGGTTGAGAGGTATGTTTTTGTGGTAGTTTGTTTTCTTAAAGGTTAGCTTTTGAAAACTACTCAGAGGGTTTAGCAAGTGAGAAGCATTCTTGGTAGAGATGGATTGCAGGTAAAGTGGCCAACAGATGCATGATAAAATTAATTTATCATATAACTCTCCAACTTGTTACATGGATAACACCATCACAAAGGGTATGTCTATACTTGGAGATCAGGGTGGGATTCTCTGCTCGTGTGGACACACTTGCTCTAGCTCTCATGGAGCTAGCATCCTAAAATTAGTAGTAAAGCCAGGGTAACATGGACAACAGTGAACAGCTGCGTGGGCTAGACGTCCGGCATTCAAACCCGCATGGGGTACACTCCCAGCATGGCTACCCTGTGCTGCTGCCCACTGCTGCCCATCCTCCCCCAGCTATGCTACGCTTTTTAGTGCACTAGCTCGATGAGCACTAGCACAAGTGTGTCCCCTCAAACTGGGAATCATAACCCTTGCTCATACCGCAGACATAGCCAAACTTCTTGTGTGCACACCTAGGCACAGGTCTGAAAGAAATATCTCTGCAAATACAGATAATTTTGGAAGGTGCTCAGATACCAGGATAATGGGGACCATATACGAACCTGGGTGAAGTGAAAGATAGAAATATTTTAACTACTACTATAATAATTTAGTACCCCATAGTGAAAAAAGGTGGCATGCAAAATCATGCAAATCAAAGTCTGACAGCATTAACGCCTTCATCACCTGATGGAAGTTTCAAGAATGGATTGTTTTCAGCAGAGCTTGATCATGTCTTAAGCTATACATTAAATACTTCTGTCTTTACAGGGATTTGACCTTTTCCAAAAGCTTAAAAACTGTAAACAAGGAGAATACTTTTCCTCTTAAGATGCTTACCCCATATCTTTCAGCTACAATTTCCTCAAAATTTCGTTTCTCTCTCTCAGCCTGCTCCTTCATCCTTTGATAGGATTTCTTTAACCAACTTAATCCACCATCTTCCACCATTTTAACTAAAGGAACAAAAGAATTAGATATGATATTTTTTTATTTCAGGGTTAGCTTTTATTACCTAACACTTATTGTATATGCTACATGCAGCACAGAAACTTAAATTAGCTCAGTTTGACCTATTTTGTGTGCTGACATGGAGTATATCTAGCTTTCTACCTTCATGTTCGTGCCCCAACTGAAAATACTGTAATAAAATATTGTCTTTCTTCCTATCCTGAATACATGAAACTGAAAACAGATGCAAATCTTCTAGTCTTTCTCACCAAATATTTCTTCTTAGAAATTTACGTTAGTTGAATTCAAAGATGGTCAGTTTCTTGAAGAGTTGTAGTTTGTTGGTTTCTCTACTAGAACAAGCAGAACCAAACAGGGGTATCTGGGAGTATGGCATGGCTGCAGCTGGCACAGGTCAGCTGACTCGGACTCACGGGACTTGGGCTGCAGGGCTACGAATTGATGTGTAGATGTTGGGCTCAGGCTGGTGCCCAAACATAGGATTCCTCAGAGGGTCCCAGGCTCCAGCTCTAGCCCTGGGACCCTCCACTCTTGCAGGGTCCCAGAACTCGTGCTCCAACCTGAGCCCAAACCCATACACAGCAATTTTTCAGCCGCAGAGCCCAAGCTCTGCGAGTCCAGGTCAGCTAACTTGGCCAACTGCGTTTTTTTATCCCCATGTAGACATACCCATTGAGCCAGATGAGTCTCTCAGAGTTGACATTACAAAAAGTAGTAATTGAGGGTGCATGGTGGCAAGGTGCAGGGGCACCCCCAGAAATTTTTGACCTGGTACACACTATTAATCTCTGTGGATCTATCCCCACTGCATCCACGGACCCCTGTGCCTCGCCTGCCAAGTCTGTGTGACACTAAGCTGCTGCCTTCCAGCCTGGCTCACCCAGGTGCAGCATCACTTCCCATCCCTGAGGGGGGAAACAGGCTGCTGGAAGCAAGTCAAGGCCAGGCAGGCTCTTTTGGGGAGAGCCCTGGTGCAACAGCCATCTCCACAGCAATGGCAAGGAGCAGCAGCACTGGCTACCCCACTGCCCACTTAGGCAAGAACCTGTGGCACTGCAACCTCTGTGCACTAGGTTGCAATGCCACTCGCTCAATTGTGGCCCTGCTGCCCCCCATCCTGACATAGAAGGCCTGGAGCCAAATGTGAGGGGGCAGTCGGCATCCAACACCGCTGCTCCTAGCCATTGCCAATAGTACACACCATGCATAATGTGCATATGGCCACAGGCCCCACTCGCAAGATGTTTCACTGATGGAGTGTGGAAAGGTGATGAGTCTGAATTGCCTGCAAGTGTCACATTTGAGGGGGAGGGACAAACAGAGAGTGCATCTCATGGAGCAGGTGTTCCTGGGAGAGAGATGTATTATTTATACAGCATCGTAACACGTACAAGGGATAAGGCATGGAAATAAAATACACAGTCCCTGTTCTGGGGATCTTACAATCTAATTTTAGACATGATATGATATGAGCAAGAGCAACATACAGTAGTGGGAGAAAAAGGAAAACAGAGACAATAAAAGATTTCCATAGTTATTTAGTTTAACATTGTGCATATATTGATGGTACAACTGATTTTCTGTAATCTTCTCCATTTTATTATTTCAACATATAATGGATGTTTTGCAGGAAGGAGCAGCACATGGACATTCCCTTTCTTGAGTCCACTTTCTGTCACCTCTCTCACATGCAAATCAAATACCCCTTTCCTGCAAAACTAAATTAGTAAATAGATTCTTTTGCTGGGGATCTTAGTAGGGTTCCCAAGATCATGAAGGACTCTGCTGCTCTTCGCCTCTTAGGGAGAAGAGATGGCTCTTAGAGCCAGGCCATGGGTGTTCCTGTCCGTGTGATCGCTGGCCTGAGGGAGACCCCTGGAAGCCCATAGCCCATACAAACTGCCCACAGAATAAGTGGGTATGGACTCCCAATATGGGCCCCTTACTACTCCCTACAACCCAACATATAAGAGTCCTTCTTAATGTTTTATAAATGCTATGTGACATTCTGAAAAAATATTTCATAGCTGCACTTGCTGGAAATAGACAGGATAAGCCAAAGGTAAGGACTGAAGTGAAAAGGTTACAGAAATAATGTTTTTCACAAACTGCATTCTTAATGTATTTCATTTAAATGTGACTCACAGATTTCTGTAGTTGAATATTTTAAAACTGTAATTTGTGTAATGGAATGAAAGGAATCAAATGAGATGACAACAATATATCATGTCCTGGTGGAATCATTTTTTTCTTTAATTAGTTCAAATGAGAGAAAATCTGTGTAGAAACTGAAGGTCAAACCACTCAAGATTATAAATCAGTCAAGAAATATTCTGCAAAACAATGTATTATGATTTTAACCCAATATTTGCTACTGAAACAAGTTTTATTTCATTTGTCTTCATTGTATGTAACTGGGAGCCCTGCTATGCTGACCATTCAACAACGTAAACGTCTCTGAGGGGAATACATATAGCTTTTCTTACTAAAACTTGTTTTTTTACCTTTTTTAACTGAAGTTGCTTCACCCTCTTCTGGCGGTAAACCTGTTCCACCATCTTTCCAGTAGGGGTTCAGCTCTCTTTCAGAAATTCTAGACTACAGAAAACAATTTTCAACTGATGCACAAAAATCCACTTTGTCTAACAGCTGCTGTTACAACTTTTTAATTATTTTGTATGATCCATATAGAAATGTAATCAGTTTAAATGTACCCAAATGACAATCTCATTAACAAACCTGGTGCTGGAACTTCAAAACAAAAAGTTTGACAGGGCACTGTAACTTTCAATTTTTTAAAAAAAATACTAATTCATTAAAAATAGCCAGGTGAAGAAGCAACTACAATTGTACGTAGAAAATATTTATGAATGTTTTGAGGAAATGTGGGTCTTTTCTATATACAGTAGTACTGGACATCATTTTCTTCAATATTTTCTTCCAAAGAATAATCTCTGTAAGACTTCCTTTTGCAGTTCAGATGAGTGTACTTTCAAAACTACAGTTTGTTAAACAAGAACTAAACTAAACATTCCGCTACATCACTTCATAGCACTAAAGAATCCCACCTGAGCAGTGGTCCCATGGGCAGCCAGAGCAGCGGCTCCGGGGACAGCCGCACGAGCCTCTGCTCGGCAGCCCCCGGCTGCTGGCCCCTGGGACCACCCGAGCAGCGGCCAGTGGGGCTGGCCTCAGGGTCCACCCCCAAAACAGCGGCTCCCTGGAACCCCCGCCCAGAGCAGTGGCACCCGGGGCACCCCACCCAAAGCAGTGGCACCCCAGGGCCCCGCCCCAGCTAAGATAGGGGTATTTATAGTAAAGGTCATGGATAGGTCACAGGCCATGAATTTTTGTTTATTGCCCATGACCTGTCCATGACTTTTACTAAAAATACCCATGACTAAATTGTAACCTCAGTTATAAACTTACACTGGGCAGGCTTCTGACGAGGGCAGGACGGTACAGCCCTGGGGTCCTAGGCTGGGAAGCTGGGGGAATTATCTGCAGCCTCTCTATTGTTGGTTCATGAATTGGCTGGTGAAAGCATTCATGTAACTCAGATGGGTGTGTCCCGGTCTGTGGATGTATGTGTAAGTGTTGTATTTGGATGGGGTTTGCAGCTTGTCCCAGCATCACAGTGTGAGAGGGACCCGAGGTTGGTAAGACAGAGGGCTTAGCAATACCCCAGTTCCAGGTTGCACCCCAGGGAACCCGTCACAAGTAGGTAACTAGGATCTGTTCAAATATACCTTCTGAGAATCAGAAACTACATGTAAATAATCATATACCACATTTCTAATGCTAATATCCCTTAGAATTAAGAATTCATCATATATTTTTGGACTGAACACTGAAGACTCCTTTAGGAGTATAGAAAAGTTAAAAAAAAATAACTGAAAAGGCAACAACAAAACATCACCCCCTTCACGCCTTCTCAAAAGCTAGTAAGGACAACAACTAAGATGCTATAAACTGAATCCAAATAGAAATTGCATGCCAACACTGATGTTTCGTAGAGGCATAACAGCAAACTGGAAAACTCTACAATAGTGGGTGGTCAAAGGGAGGACTAAGGGCATATAAATTCTAGGTAATATTTGTCTGCCATCTGCCTGCAGAACTGAACAGAAAGTCAGCCCCCCTAGTCTGCCAATTTCTACCTATTCAACAGATTCTGTAAAGTGATTCAAGTATTATGGCAGATAGGTGCCATAAAAATACAATTAACTTTTATTATTTAATCTTTTCACTCTAGTTTAATCATAATTTTTTTTACTAGAATTGGCTTTCTTCTTAACTGACGTTTAATTTTATGGGTTTCCTATTACAGGGTAAGCTTCCTAAAGTAAATTCTCTCCCTCATCCCAAACAAGTAACCTACCAGTATAAAATCACCACCACCATATGGCCAATAAATACTGTTTTAAGAAGATTTTAAAAATAAAACTGTAATCTAAAAGAGGATTCATTTAAGCAATTTAGAGTACATGTAGTTTATAAAAACAGAAGTGTATGACAAAACTATACACTGCATTTAGGAAGATACAGAGAAAACTGGTGCAATATATAAATAATTCCTTTTACCTGTTCAATTGCTTGGGCTTTCTGTTGCTCCAATAACTTTTCAGTCTCTTTTTCAGCTTTGAGTGATGCTGCAGATGTGGTTTTCAGAGACATAAAATCTAAGGTCATCCATTCATCCCTCTGTAATAATACAAACAGTTTCATCCAAAACAAAATAATGCCCACACTCAGTAAACACCCATTTTCTGTAACAAAAATACACAGCTCAGGTATAAATCAAACTCACAAAATTACTGGTATCATCTGATATCTATAATCTATAGTGTAGATTTTACAGTAATTTCTAGCTTTCGAAACATTTTTGCATGCAAAACAAATATTCTAAAGACTTCAATCATGAAATTCACTTACATATGCAGACGTTTACAGCTTTTCTTTGTAATTCCAGGTGTATAGTCTAGATGTGATTTATTTATGAGCAAGCACACTAGTAAATATGTGGGTGCATACAAATTCATTAGAGTAAATATGAGATTAGGAATGTCGTTCTTCACTGAACATTGTATGTTTGGACATCATTTTGCCAGATCACTTTACCTGCCACCTTACTCCAAAACCATTGAAGAATTAATGATTCTTACTGCATTTGGCTTCATGGTCTCTTTGGCCTAATTTAGCAGGCACAAAATCTGTAACTAATCATAGGGTGCAGTTGATAGCTCCCGGATAGTTAGGTACCCAAATGTGCCCGTAAATCCGGTAGTTAAACACTTAACTTCTATTAATGTGTCAACAAATGCAGGTACAAAACCACATTCACAAATGCCAGATTGAGGCCATTTTAAATCTAAGGGCTATTATCTCAAGAAAAAAAATAGATTAAATAAACCATGATATAGGGCAATATACCACATTCAAACAGCTAAAGGCCTATTTTCCTCCCTTCCCGCAGCTCACACAACAACTACAATATTTGTGAAGCATGAAAAGAAAGCAGTAAAATACACATTGAAAACGACTAATTAACCAAAATCAAAATGTGAGACACATCCATGTGTATTCTAACAAAAAGAATGGAATTCTGATGCCATTCTAGAACAATGAAAAAATAGTGTTCATTCTGATCCTTAATCTTCAAGTCTTGAAGCACCAGTCTGAATGGCTGCCACTATGTTATGTCATGCATCTCATTTACAACCAATGCTGCTAGATGATGCATCTGAGACAATTTCACATATACGAAATGGAAGATACTCCACTTCCTAAAGGAGATTTGGGCTAAGGAGGAGGAAAAAAAAGTTCTACAAAACCTCATCAGTTTACCATAGTGTATGAGGATAATTAAGGGGACACGATAATACTAAGGTACAAAATATATAGGAATGACAGAGAAGGTTGTGCTGGTGGGGGATTGGACTGGATGTGCAAGAAAGCATAGAATCAATTAAAGTAAAAAGCTTCAATGAATCAAACTGTACCAGAGAATCTCTATGGCTAGAAATTCCATGCTTTAACAATAAGAGTATAGCAATAGGACTACACTACCAACCACATGACCATAATGATGACAGTGACTGTGAAATGCTCAGGGAGACTGGAGAGACTACAAAGGATTTCAACTATCCTCATTAACTACCCTCATTAACATCTCACCTCAGGATAGGATGCAGAGATAATATTTCTAGACACATTAATGACTGCTTCTTGGAGCAGCTTGTCCTGGGGCCCACAAAGGGAGAAGCAATTCTTGATTTAGTCCTAAGTGGCGCACAGCCTCTGGTTCAAGAGGTGAATATAGCTGAATCACTCGGTAAAAGAAACCATAATTCAATTCAATTTCACATCCTTATAAGGGGGGAAATGTCAAAGAAACCCATCACAGTTGCATGCAACTTCTAAAAGGGGAACTACACACAAACAAGGAAGCTAGTTAAATGAAAATTAAAAGGAATAGTCATAAGGGTGAAATGTCTGCAAACTGCATGAAGACTATTTAAAAACACCACAACAGAGGCTCAAGCTAAACCTATGTCCCAAATTAAAAAACAGCAAGAGGACCAAAAAATACCACCACTGCTAAACAGCAGAGTAAAAGAGGCAGTTAGAGGTAAAAAGGTATCCTTTAAAAATTGGAAGTCAAAACCTAGTGAGGAAAAAGATGAGGACCGTAAAAAACTCTGGCAAGTATAGTGCAAAAGTAATAAGGCAGGTCAAGAAAGAATCTGAAGAGCAACTAAGTAAAGACACAAAAACTAACAGCAATTTTTTTTTAAGTACATCAGAAGCAGGAAGACTGCCAAGCAGTCACTTGCACACTGGATGATTGAGAAGCGAAAAGAGTATTCAAGGAAGATAAGGATGTTGCAGAGAAGCTAAATGAATTCTTTGCATCGGGCTTCACGGCAGAGGATGTGGGGCACATGCAGGGCCGTCCCTACCTATGGTGGTGCCCTACGCAGCCCAAGCACCTGCACCACTCCACGGGGGGAGCGGCCATTCCGCTGGGGGGCAGGCCCGGCCCCTCCGCGGGGGGGGGTCTGCGCTTAAGGGCTGCAGGGCCGCGGGAGCAGGAGCTGTGAGTGGCAGCAGCAGGGCAGGGAGGCCCAGGGCAGTGTGGGGATTAGCAGGGGGCCTGTCACCGGCAGCAGGAGTCGGGCCCGCCCCGCATTCACCGGTGGCAGCGGGAAACTGAGTGACCAGGCCCCAGCCCATTCCACTCCCCCAGCATCCAGCCCTGTCGCTTGGGGAGGGGGCTTGGAGGAAAGGGTCAGGCCTGCCCCCACACTCACCAGCGGCAGGAAGCGGAGCAACACAGCTGGGAGCTGGTGGAGCAGGCTAGGGCCTGGTCGCTCTGCTTCCCGCCGCCACCACTGATGAGTGCAGGGGTGGGCGCAACCCCTTCTGCCAGCTCCAGTACCCCTGCTAATCCCACGGGCCGCATCACTCAGGGGAGGGAGCTTCGGGGAAGGGGTGGAATGGGGGTAGGGTGGGGGCAGAGCAGGGGCGGGAAGAGGTGGGGTGGGGCAGAGCAGGGACAGGAGCTTGGGGAAAGGGGTCGAATGGGGGCAGGGCGGGGGCGGAGATGGGGGGTTGGCTTGTGGATGGGGCTGGCCGCTGGAGCCAGCGCCGCATACACAGCATGCAGCTGCCTAGGGAACCATGAAACTTGGTGCCCCAAATTACGTGCTGCCCTACGCAGCTGCGTATTCTGCGTATGCCTAAGGTTGGCCCTGGACACATTCCCACATCAGAACCATTCTTTTCAAGTGACAAATCTGAGGACCTGTCCCAGGTTGATATGTCCATAGAGGAGGTTATGGAACAAATTGATAAATTAAATAGTAAGAAGTGACCAGAACCAGATGGTATTCCACAAGAGTTCTGAAAAAACTCAAATATAAACTACAGAACTATCAACTGTAGGATGTAATCAATTGCTGAAACAAGCCTCTATACCAGATAACTGGAAGGTGGCTAACATAATGCCTATTTTTAAAAAGGGCCTCAGAGATGATCCTGGCTATTACAGGTCAGCGAGCCTAACTTCAGTGCCAGGGAAATTGATAGAAACTATAGTAAAGAACAAAATTATCAGATACAAACACCATTTTTTGGCAAAGCATCAACATGGCTTTTGTAAATGGAAATTATGCCTCAATCTATTAGAATTCTTTGAGGGCATCAACAAGCATGTGGCTAATGGTGATCCACTTGATACTGTGTACATGGATTTTCAGAAAGCCTTTAACAAGGTCCCTCACCAAAGGCTTAAGGAAACTAAGCAGTTACAAGATAAGAGAGAAGGTCTTCTCATGGATCAGTAACTGGTTAAAAGATAGGAAATAAAGGGTAGGAATAAATGGTCCGTTTTCACAGTAAAGAGAGGTAAATAGCAGGGTCACCATAGGATCTGTAGTGGGACCAGTGCTCCTCAACATAGAATTATAAAATCACAGAACTGGAAGGGACCTCGAGAGGTCATCTAGTCCAGTCCCCTGCACTCAAGGGAGGACTAAGTATTATCTAGACCATCCCTGACAGGTGATCATCTAACCTGCTCTTAAAAATCCCCAATGATGGATTCCACAACCTCACTAGGCAATTTATTCCAGTGTTTAACCACTCTGACAGTTAGGAAGTTTTTCCTAACGTCCAACCTAAATCTCCCTTGCTGCAATTTAAGCCCATTGCTTCTTGTCCTATCCTCAGAGGTTAAGAAGAACAATTTTTCTCCCTCCTCCTTGTTACAACCTTTTATGTACTTGTAAACTGTTATGTCCCCTCTCAGTCTTCTCTTCTCCAGACTAAACAGACCCATTTTTTTCAATCTTTCCTCATAGGTCATGTTTTCTAGACCTTTAATCATTTTTGTTGCTCTTCTTTGAACTTTCTCCAATTTATCCACATCGTTCCTGAAATGTGGTCCCCAGAACTGGACACAATATTCCAGTTGAGGCCTAATCAAGTAGAGCAGAAGAATTACTTCTCGTGTCTTGCTTACAATACTCCTGCTAATACATCCCAGAATGATGTTTGCTTTTTTTGCAACAGCGTTACACTGTTGACTCATATTTAACTTGTGATCCACTCTGAGCCCCAGATCCCTTTCTGCAGTACTCCTTCCTAGGCAGTCATTTCCCATTTTCTGTGTGTGCAACTGATTGTTCCTTCCTAAGTGGAGTACTTTGCATTTGTCCTTTTGAATTTCATCCTATTTACTTCAAACCATTTCTCCAGTTTGCCCAGATCATTTTGAATTTTAATCCTATCCTACAAAGCACTTGCAACCCCTCCCAGCGTGGTACCATCCACAAACTTTATAAGTGTACTCTCTATGACATTATCTAAATCACTGATGAAGATATTAAACAGAACCAGACCCAGAATCAATGTGGGACCCCACTCGTTATGCCCTTCCAGCATGACTGTGAACCACTGATAACTACTCTCTGGGAACAATTTTCCAACCAGTTATGCACCTACCTTATAGTAGCTCCATCTAGGTTGCATTTCCCTAGTTTGTTTATGAGAAGGTCATGCGAGACAGTATCAAAAGCCTTACTAAAGTCAAGATATACCACATCTACCACTTCCCCCCATCCACAAGGCTTGTTTACCCTGTCAAAGAAAGCTATCAGGTTGGTTTGACACCAACACTAACATATTCATAAATATTCTGTAAAAAGGAGTAAACAGTGAGATGGCAAAGTTTGCAGATGATACACAATTACTGGTTTGGACAACAAAGTTATATCCAAAGCTGACTGCAAATAGTACAAAGGGATCTCACAAGACTGGGTGACAAAATGGCAGGTGAAATTCAATGTTGATAAATGCAAAGTAATGCACATTGGAAAACATAATCCCAACTATAAATATAAAATGATGGGATCTAAATGAGCTCTTATCATTCAAGAAAGCTCTTGGAAGTCACTGTGGATAGTTCCCTGAAAACATCCACTCAATGTGCAGCAGCACTCAAAAAATCTAGTAATGTTAGGAACCATTAGGAAAGGGATAGATACTAAGGCAGAAAACATCAAAATGCCACTATATAAATCCATGGTATGCCCACATCTTGAATACTGAATGCAGTTCTGGTCACCCCATATCATAAAAGATATTAGAATCGGAAAGGGTGCAGAGAAGGAATACAAAAATTATTAAGATTATGAAACAGCTTCCATATGAGGAGAGATTAAAAAGATTGGGATTATTCATTTTAGAAGAAAGGATGACTGGGGAGGGGATGAATGATAGATGTCTATACAATCACAAATGTTGTGGAGAAAGTGAATAAGGAAGTATTATTTTCCCTTTTCATAACACAAGAACTAAAAGATCACCCAATGAAATTAATAAGCAGTAAATATAAGGAAGTACTACTTCACACAACGCAGTCGACCTGTGGATCTCATTGCCAGAGGATGTTACGAAGGCCATAAGTATAACTGGGTTCAAAAAGAATTAGACAAGTTCATGGAGGATAGGTCCAGCAATGGCTATTAGTCAAGATGGTCAAGAATGCAACCCTGCACTCCGGCTGTCCTTAAACCTCTGATGGCTGGAAGCTGGGACTAGATGATAGGGGATAGGTCACTCGATAATTGCCCTGTTCTGTTCATTCTCTTCGAAGCATCTGGTACTGGCCATGGTCGGAAGACAGGATACTGGGTTAGATGGTCTGGTCTGACCCACTAAGGCCATTCTTATGGTGTAAGTGATCCTCTCCAAAAAAGAAAAGGCTTGAAGAACACAATGCTCATAGGGAGTACAAATGCCCATGAGCTACAAAGGGTTTGTTTCTGAACTTTTACCCTGCTATTTTCAGCAATCAGTAAAGGGCATTTCTCTGATTCAGAGAGGCTTTTTGCTTCCCTTGACCAGATGCACTTCATAAAGTCAGTCCCCTGGAAGCCAGAAGCATATTCAGAATTAACTTCACAGTGTAGAAAAGGCCATGAAACTTTTGACCATTTTTAGGTCATTAAAATGTGCTGGGGAAAAATATGTATCTGTCCATTTGCCAATCCCGAAGGAGTCCACCAAGGGGAGAAAAAAATCCTCAAATATCACATGTTAACTCCTCATATAAAGTGTAGAGTCTAATTGTGGACAGCCAAGTACCAGTTGACCAATTCACAGACCAAGTAGTGTTTGGATAAGAAAGAAATGACCTTGAAGCAAAAGCTATTGGTAGAAATCCAAAAACAGTTTTTTTTACAGCCTCCTCAGTTTAGACTGCATTCAACAATCTACACCTTAAAGCCAGAGGTAGTGTTATTCAGGAAAGTTCCTGTAAGTTTACCTATATTGCCTTTAGGCCTGACCTGTCAGAAAAGAGAAGGAGAAACCTGAAAAGCAGCAATGCTGAAAGAGACTTGGGGGCAACAATGAACAGTAATTATATAGGAGTTTGCAATTCAATGTGGCAGAAAAAAAATCAATGTAATTTTGGACAACAGACACAGGGACATCACATCACAAAGCAGGGGGTGTATGGCCCTAAGGTGACTGCACTTGGAGTAAAGCATTCAATTCTACATCTTTGATCACCAGATACGTTGGAGGGAGATTAAGAGAAGCTTACTTATGAGACCATATATACAAGGGAAGCTACCTCTCTTTCTAACTGCACTTAGGTGTAAAAAAAAAAAAAGATGAAGGACATGGAGGATGCTACCCCAAAAATTTCCCTGTACAATGGGTTGACAGGATAAACAGAGACCTAGCCTAGTTTGCACACCCTCACCAAAAGAGGAGCACATCTTTGTTTTCTCTCAGCATTCTTCAATTTGATTATCTTAAAGGACCCAGCCCCCTGCTGGTGTTACAATCATGGTATTACTAATAAAAACCTCTTGAAAGAAGGCTTAACTATACAGAGGGGAAAACTAGAGTAGGGAAAGTGCTGGAAGCAAGGAAACCAGACTTACTGGTCCTTGGCTGTTCCAAAATGTACCCTCCTAAGATTATGTGGGCCTAGCACACACAAGTAATTCATGTGCCACATACGAAGTAATTCACATATGTGTCAAATATAATTGGACTAGACTTGCTTTCAATAGGGCTAAACAACAGTTCAGCCTGAATCATTTCACTCTGCACTAGCTTAGTGTCATCATGGTCTCAGCTACCATAGTTAAGAGAGTCCTATTCTTACTGTCCTACAGTACGTCAGTGGCCTTTCAAAAATCCCGCAGAATCTCCTCTATCTAGGATCTACATTAGCATCATGGGATAGGTAACCAAAACTGAACTGAGAGGATTAAAACACACATCAACATAGCTAGAAAAGACACACTTAACAGTATGTGCTTAAACCAGTACAATCACACTGCTTCAGTTAAGGACAGTTCAATTCTCCAGATGACACATAATTTGTGAGGTGTAGAGGATAGCTAAGAATGTTGCAGGATCCCTGATGCAACCAGTCTTGCTGGTCAAACACTCTGCTGTTTCTTTAGTCACTATACCTCTTCAAGCACCACGTACTCAAAAAGTCATTGAAGATTGACTTTATCTATGCAGAGAAATTAACAAGGTTAGTCAAGATTTTAATCTGACCTTATTAAGAAAACCAGGCTAAATCACTACATGCTTGGGCATATGATGCACAAAACTGATGCTAGGCAACATAATTGTAATACTTTGCTAGATGCTTGATAAAACAGGAAAAAATGCCCAATTAACAAAATCTAACATCTACCTAAATATATATAATATTTACATTTTAAGTAGCTATTGATCAAAGAATTTACAATGAACTATAGAGCAAATATAGCCACACTTTACACTAGGCACAAATGATTTTACCTTTCCATAATTACCAGGCTACTCACCTGAACTGCAGGATTTTCTGTAGCATCCGACTGCTCCTTCTTGACTTTCCAAGCCTTTTCTGTGCAAATTGACTGTGATATAGTTGATTCAACCCATTCAACTGAAGAATCCTAAAGAATAAGTGTTTGAGTAATTTAGAAAAATTCAAAAACACTGAATTTTACAGAATGACAAAACCTTAAGCACGGTTATAAACTGAGGACACACTATTACTAAGAACATTTTACAAAGAAAATGCCATTTGATGTGATCTCATCAAAATAGCATGTTAGTCTCTCCCTATCCCACATCAACAGTTTATTAATATTGTATTGTCATGAAAAGAAAACACAATGGCCATTTGCCAGAAAGTTTAAACTATCCTGCTGATACTTTGAAACAAACAAAAAATACTTACACGTAAAACTTCTAAATTAGTGACAAAATAAAATAAGAAATGTTTTATTAAGCTTTACTGGTGCAACATTCGCGTTTAAATTAAAAATGTAATAATTTACATCATCTCTTCACATTTTAATTGTATCTCATTCCCACCCAACCCCCCATCCAATGTATGTATGTATACATATGCATCTCTCTCTAAGAGGAAGAGAAGTTTTCTGGAGTGCTACAATTTTATACTCGTAACAAACCGCTCTCTGCTGATCAGACATTCCCTGTTATTTATAGGAACCTGACATGAGAACAAAAGATTTTGTATCAAAGGTATCAGGGTCAGAAGGGTGCTGCATCTTGATGACTCTCTGATGTGATTTGCAGCTTTGGGTGCTTCCCACAGGAAACATGGGACCAATCTGTGGTTTTGGTTATTTCCCACAAGTCAGCAAGTCAAAAACACAGTTCACTTAGCTGTATGTTCCTGCAGAAAAACCTTGTCCTATTGAACCTTCCTATGCCTCAGGAAGAAAGGGTAATCTTCAAGACGACAACAATAAAGCTACTGTGCTTGCACACAAATGCTACATTTAAAACTGGGGACTTCAAAACACGTAGCAAATACTCAGAAAATCCAATCAGAACAAAAAGAACAGGAGTAATTGTGGCACCTTAGAGACTAACAAATTTATTGTAGTATAAGCTTTCGTGGGCTACAGCTAAAGCTTATGCTACAATAAATTTGTTAGTCTTTAAGGCTAGGTCTACACTACGGGGGTGGGTGGGGGTCGACCTAAGATACGCAACTTCAGCTACGTGAATAGCGTAGCTGAAGTTGCGTATTTTAGGTCGACTTACCTGGCTGTGAGGACGGTGGCGAGTCGACCGCTGCCACTCTGCCGTCAATTCCGCTTCCGCCTCTTGCCGCGGTGGATTTCCGGAGTCGACTACAGAGCGATCAGGGATCAATTTTATCGCATCTTCACTAGACGCAATAAGTCGATCCCCAATAGATCGATTGCTACCCGCCGATCCGGCAGGTAGTAAAGACGTGCCCTAAGGTGCCACAAGTACTCCTGTTCTTTTTGCGGATACAGACTAACACGGCTACTACTCTGAAACCAATCAGAACAGAATTTCCTGCTGGCCTGTTTACTCCACTTGATAAAAAATGAAAAACAAGAGGGCCAGGAAGCAGTGCCATGATTTCCAAGCAAGTCTGTGACTGCTAAAAATAAAATGGGAGCCCACTGGCCTCTAACTGGAAGAGAGAGCATTACAGGAGTATTAAAGAAACTGAAAAAAAATTAATAAAATACCAGCAAGATATCATGTAGCACTGTCTTTAGGAAAAGGAAAATATGCCTCAATATTAGTGGCAACTTCTTTCCAAAAAGGCAGGTTAAAAGTGATTTGTTTGTTTTTAAACATTCTTTCAAGATAATATTTTAAGTTTATTACTTACTGAAGAGCTATCACTTGAATCATCATTTTTTTCAAATTTTTGGTTTTTACTTTTCTTCTTTTCTTTCTTAAGTTTTCTTGAGTGTTTATCTTTTTTCTTTTTTTTCTTCACAGAATGTTCCTATATAAGCAAACATTTATAAACGACATGAAAACAAATCACATAGAAAAAAAAGATAGACCATTAATCAAATTACATAGAAAAAAAACTAGCTAATTCTAAACCATCAAAACTGTAACTGCATATCCTTATTACTATTTCTATTGTCCTCCATCAACCATTCCTTCTGACTGTTTCTTAGCACTTGTCTACACAGGATTTATTTAATATATTTTTCCGCTACATTGAAAAAGTACATCTATACACTTTGTTTATTATGGCTTAAGCTATTTCTCTTAAGAACGTAAGAATGGCCATACTGGATCAGACCAAAGGTCCATCCAGCCCAGTATCCTGTCTACCGACAGTGGCCAAAGCCAGATGCCCCAGAGGGAGTGAACCTAACAGGGTAATGATCAAGTCATCTCTCTCCTGCCATCCATCTCCACCCTCTGACAAACAGAGACTAGGGACACCATTCCTTACCCATCCTGGCTAATAGCCATTAATGGACTTAACCACCATGAATTTATCTATTTCTCTTTTAAACCCTGTTATAGTCCTAGCTTTCACAACCTCCTCAGGCAAGGAGTTCCACAAGTTGACTGTGTGAAGTAGAACTTCCTTTTATTTAGTTTTAAACCTGCTGCCATTAATTTCATTTGGTGGCCCCTAGTTCTTATATTATGGGAACAAGTAAATAACTATTCCTTATTCACTTTCTCCATATCACTCATGATTTTATATACCTCTAACATATCCCCCCTTAGTCTCCTCTTTTCCAAGCTGAAAAGTCCTAGCCTCTTTAATCTCTCCTTATATGGGGCCCGTTCCAAACCCCTAATCATTTTAGTTGCCCTTCTCTGAACCTTTTCTAATGCCAGTATATCTTTTTTGAGATGAGGAGACCACATCTGTACGCAGTATTCAAGATGTGGGCGTACCATGGATTTATATAAGGGCAATAAGATATTCTCCATCTTATTCTCTATCCCCTTTTTAATGATTCCTAACATTCTGTTTGCTTTTTTGACTGCCGCTGCACACTGCATGGACATCTTCAGAGAACTATCCACGATGACTCCAAGATCTTTTTCCTGATTAGTTGTAGCTAAATTAACCCCATCATATTGTATGTATAGTTGGGGTTATTTCCCAATGTGCATTACTTTACATTTATCCACATTAAATTTCAGTTGCCATTTTGTTGCACAATCACTTAGTTTTGTGAGATTTTTTTTAAGTTCTTCACAGTCTGCTTTGGTCTTAACTATCTTGAGCAGTTTAGTATCATCTGTAAACTTTGCCACCTCACTTTTTACCCCTTTCTCTAGATCATTTCTGAATAAGTTGAATAGAATTGGTCCTAGGACTGACCCTTGGGGAACACCACTAGTTACCCCTCTTCATTCTGAGAATTTACCATTTATTCCTACCCTTTGTTCCCTGTCTTTTAACCAGTTCTCAATCCATGAAAGGATCTTCCCTCTTATCCCATGACAACTTAATTTACATAAGAACCTTTGGTGAGGGACCTTGTCAAAGGCTTTCTGGAAACGTAAGTACCCTATGTCCACTGGATCCCCCTTGTCCACATGTTTGTTGACCCTTTCAAAGAACTCTAATAGATTAGTAAGACATGATTTCCCTTTACAGAAACCATGTTGACTTTTGCCCAACAATTGATGTTCTTCTATGTGTCTGACAATTTTATTCTTTACGATTGTTTCAACTAATTTGCCCGGTATTGACGTCAGACTTACCGGTCTGTAATTGCCAGGATCACCTCTAGAGCCCTTTTTAAATATTGGCATTACATTAGCTATCTTCCAGTCACTGGGTACAGAAGCTGATTTAAAGGACAGGTTACAAACCAAAGTTAGTAGTTCCGCAATTTCACATTTGAGTTCTTTCAGAACTCTTGGGTGAGTGCCAGCTGGTCCCCGTGACTTGTTAGTGTTAAGTTTATCAATTAATTCCAAAACCTCCTCTAGTGACACATCAATCTGTGACAATTCCTCAGATTTGTCACCTACAAAAGCCGGCTCAGGTTTGGGAATCTCCCTAACATCCTCAGCCATGAAGACTAAAGCAAAGAATTCATTTAGTTTCTCCGCAATGACTTTATCGTCTTTAAGTGCTCCTTTTGTATCTCAATCGTCTAGGGGCCCCACCAGTTGTTTAGCAGACTTCCTGCTTCTGATGTACTTAAAAAACATTTTGTCATTACCTTTTGAGTTTTTGGCTAGCTGTTCTTCAAACTCCTTTTTGGCTTTTCTTATTACATTTTTACACTTAATTTGGCATGTTCCTTTCTATTTACCTCACTAGGATTTGACTTCCACTTTTTAAAAGATGCCTTTTTATCTCCCACTGCTTCTTTTACATGGTTGTTAAGCCACAGTGACTCTTTTTTAGTTCTTTTACTGTGTTTCTTAATTTGAGGTATACATTTAAGTTGGGCCTCTATTATGGTGTCTTTGAAAAGTTTCCATGCAACTTGCAGGGATTTCACTCTAATCACTGTACCTTTTAATTTCTGTTTAACTTACCCCCTCATTTTTGCATAGTTCCCCTTTCTGAAGTTAAATGGCACAGTGTTGGGCTGTTGAGGTGTTCTTCCCACCACAGGAATGTTAAAAGTTATTATATTATGGTCACTATTTCCAAGCGGTCCTGTTATAGTTACCTCTTGGAGCAGATCCTGCGCTCCACTCAGGACTAAATTGCGAATTGTCTCTCCCCTTGTGGGTTCCTGTACCAGTTGCTCCAAGAAGCAGTCATTTAAAGTATCAAGAAATTTTATCTCTGCATTTCATCCTGAGGTGACATGTTCCAAGTCAATATGAGGATAATTGAAATCCCCCACTATTATTGAGTTCTTAATTTTGATAGCCTCTCTAATCTCCCTTAGCATTTCATCGTCACGATCACTGTCCTGGTCAGGTGGTCGATAATAGATCCCTAATGTTATATCCTTATTAGAGCATTGAAATTACTATCCATAGAGATTCTACAGGTCTGCACTTTTTTTAAATAGTTGCACAGTATTCTGGACAGGTATCCCATGGTGCAATCTTCCACTGCCAGGCTCCATACACACGGAGATTTTTCTCGCAGCTCATTATAGGATGCCTTCCAGAACATACTGGAATTCTTGGATTTGGGGTCAAAGAAATCAAATCCCATGATTCCTCTCCTGGCATCCCATCATTCATCTGCATTTTGCAGGCCAGCACCATTTTTCAAACTGCTGCCAGGTAGCATGGAGAAAACACTGCCGAGTGTCATGATCCTGACCTGGCCTGAGCTGACTGTGATTAACACAAACAAGCTTCTCCACATGTTCTGGCAGTCATGAGGCCAGCTGGCTTTGGTTGGTTTGGGAGATAGCCATGGTGATGCCATGGCAATGCAGGAAGAGTATGAAATCAAGCAGTTACTTCTGCAGGACTCTTTCTTGGAGCGGCTTCACTCAATGCAATGCTGCTTCTGGGTTCAGCAAACTAGCACAGGCTGGTGGGAAAGAACAGTGATGCCGACCTGGGATGACCAACAGTGAGGGCAGAACTTCAGGACAACAAAGGCCACTTCCCTAAAAATCTGTTGAGCTCACACTGAAACTGCAGTGATGGAATACCAAAATGAGTGCTCCCCTCAGCGTGGACAAGCACAAGGCCATCGCCATCTGAAAGCCACCTCCCCCAGTTACTACTGGTCAGTGGCTAAACAGTTTGGTGTTGGTAGATCAGCTGTCGGGCTGTTCTCGTGGAGGTGTGCACAGCTATTGATAGGATGTTGTTGGGCTAGTTCATAAAGCTTGGCAATACATAGAAGGTATTTCATGGATTTACCTGAGTGCCTCTACAACTGGTCAAGGAAACGGGTAGGGATGCATTGTTCAGTATAGTGGATAGAAAATTAATGTACTGTAACCCAGGAAATGAATGAAATTTTTTGTATAAACATTTTATTATGAATAGATTATATTGGGGGAAACTGAATTTCATTGAAATTTCCCAGACGAGTTTTTCATAATAAAAACCTTTATTGAGTCAATGTAACAGTGCTAACTTAAAACCAATGGAACTATGATGACAGAACACACAAAGTGCTGAGTCTTCAGATCTGAACCAATGGGCTCACAAGTGTGTAAGAGTGAAAATTGTTACCCTTATTCTGAGGTATGGAGTGTTGTGGGAAGGGACTATCTTGATGCAAAGGAAAGATAGGAAGAATAGTAAGAGGCCAATATGGCTGCATCAAGAGCTTTTCAATTACCTGAAAATCAAAAAGGAATCCTACAAAAAGTAGAAATATTGGCAAACTGCTAAGTACAAAACAATAGGACAAGCATGTAGGGACAAAGTCTGAGAGGCTAAAGCATAAAATGAGTTACAGCTAGCAAGGGACATAAAAAGGCAGAAAGAAGAGGTTCTATAAAGACATTTATCTCGATGTTACTAAGGCTTTCGACACAGTCCCACATGACAATCTCATAAGCAACTTAGGGAAATGCTGTCTAGATGAAATTACTATAAAGTGGGTGCACAACTGGTTGAAAGACCACACTCAAAGAGTTATCAATAGTTCACTGTCTAACTGGGAGAACGTATCTAGCGAGGTCCTGCAGTGGGTCTGTCCTGGATCCTGTACTATTCAATATTTCTTGGATGAAAGAGTGGAGAGTATGCTTATAAAATTTGCAGATGACACCTAGGTGGAAGGGGTTGCAAGCATTGTGAAGGACATGGTTAGACTTCAAAATGGCCTTGATAAATTGGAGAATTGGTCTGAAATCAACAAGATTAAATTCAATCAAGATAAGTGTAAAATACTACACTTAGAAAGGAAACATCAAAAGCACAACTACAAAATGGAGAATAACTGTCTAGGTCAGTGGTTCTCAACCAGGGGTATGCGTATCCCTGGGTGTACTCAGAGATCATCCAGAAGACATATAAGCTCATCTAGGTATTCGCCTAGTTTTACAACAGGCTACATAAAAAGCACTAGTTAAGTCAGTACAAACTACAATTTCATACAATGACTTGTTTTATACTGCTCTATATACTATAAGCTGAAATGTAAGTACAATATTTATAGTCCAATCGTTTTATTTTATAATTATATGAGAAAAATGAGAAAGTAAGCAATTTTTCAGTAATAGTGTGCTGTGACTTCTGTTTTTATGTCTCATTTTGTAAGCAAGTTTTTAAGTGAGAATTGGAATTCGCGAGACAAATCAGACTCCTGAAAGGTGTACAGTAGTCTGGAAAGGTTGAGAACCACTGGAGTAAGCAGTAAGACTGCTGAAAAAGCTCTGGAGTTATAGTGAATTATAAATTAAATATGAGTCAACAATATGATATAATTGTGAAAAAGATGACTATTCTGGGTCTTATTAACAGGAGTGCTGTATATAAGACACGGGAGGTAATTGTCCCACTCTACTCAGAACTGGTGAGGCCTCAGCTGGAGTAGTGTGTCCAGTTCTGGGTGCCACACTTTAGGAAAGATGTGGAGAGAACAAAAAAGGATAAAAGGTTTAGAAAACCTGACTTGAGAAAAAGTTTAAAGAACTGGACATGTTTAGTCTTGAGAAAAGACAGCTGAAGGCGGGAGCTGATTTATCTTCAAATGTATTAAGGGCTGTTATAAAGAGAACAGTGATCACTTGTTCTCCATGTCCACTGCAGGCAGGACAAGTAGTAATGGTCTTAATTTGAAGCAAAGAGATTTAGGTTAGATATTAGGAAAAACTTTCTAACTATAATAGTAGTTAAATACTAGAATAGGTTACACAAAGAGTTTGTGAAATCCCCGTCATAGGAGACTTTTAATAACAAGTTAAACACACACCTGTGAATGATGATCTAGGTATACTTGGTCCTGCTCAGCACAGAGGGAGGGACTAGATTACTCTTCCAGGTCCCTTCCAGCCCTACATTTCTATGTTTCTACAATCTTTATGTATTTTGAAATACAGGTCTGTCGCATGTTAGGCACATTTAACATGTGCGATTTCAACCTTACGTGGTCGGCAAAAACAAAAACAAAAACCCAACAAAGAGAAAAATAACAATTTAAATACAGTTTCTGTAGTGCAAGCGATTCCGCCCACCATTACACTCAATGTAATTTTGACTATACGCAATTTTCGCTTTAGGTGTTGACTGCGGAACGTAACCCCAGCGTAAGATGAGACAGACCTGTATCTCTGTAGCCCAATTTTGACAATTTACCTCACAAAACGAAGTAGCTAAAAGTGATCAAACTGAAAGACAAAGTACTTTTTCTATTGCTTCCTCTCTTTCTCTCTCTGCCATTACAATAAACATACCTGCCATGCAATATGTTTGATTTTTAACCTCAGCACTGCTGCCATCTCAAGTGTGGGAGTGGCAGCAGTCACCAGGAGGAAATGGGATAGTGAAGTGGCACAGTAAGCCTGATAAGAAGGCAGAACATTTGGTCAATGGTTGTGGGATTTGATACTTCAGGGAAATAAACCCTTTAGAGCCTAAAGTCTCCATTGCAGACGTAATCCTGAGCACACTACGAGGGGTGGGGGAGAAGCTGAGCAGTCAGTGAGAGGCTCTGCCCAGCCATCACCCAGAACTAAGTTGTCTAAACCAGCACCGCTTCCCGCAGCTCCCATTGGCCGGGAATGGCAAACCGCAGCCACTGGGAGCTGCAGGCGGCCGTGCCTGCGGATGGTCAATGTAAACAAACTGTCTCGCGGCCCACCAGCGGATTACCCTGACAGGCCGCAGGTTGCACACTACTGGTCCACACAAACCTTAACCTGAAAAAAAGCTCATTTCAGAAATAAGCTATTTCATTTCCATAGGGATTAATTAATGTGTGAAAAGATACCAGATAATTTAAAAAAAACTTGTGTATGGACACAAGGCAGTTTATCTTGAAATAACTTAATATTCTAAAATAAACCTTTCCCATGTAGACAAGGCCTTTTACACACACCTGTTCAGTCTTGCCAAACACAAGACAAATAAATCTTCTACTAAGGACCTGTCTATACAGTGTGTCAGTCCAAATCAGTTAGAGTGTAAATTCTAATGAGCACCAGCACACTGCATGCTAACTGGCCCATGTGGATCTGACTGGATCACGCTAAAAGTTCCCTACTATGCATTAACATAGTCCCATTTCAAACAGTATTAACTATATTAACACACTCTAGGGAACTTTTAGTGCACGCCAGTAGAGTCTACACAGCCAGTTAGTGAGTGACATGCTAATACACATTAGAATTTATACCCCAACTGGTGTGGACTAACAAACTGTATAGACAAACCCTCACTGTTTACAGCACCCAGCAGAGTGGGGCCCAAAATACTAATGGGCCTCTCCAGATACTATATTAACAATGATTAACTCAGAGAGAACATAAGTGAGAGGCTTCATATCCCATTACTAGATTCACGGATTCCAAGGCCAGAAAGGATCACTGTGATCATCTAATCTACCTTCTCTATAAAACAGGCCATAGAACTTCCCCCAGAATAATTCCTGTTTGAACTAAGGCGTATCTTCTAGAAAAACTTCCAATTTTAATTTTAAAATTGCCAATGATGGAGAATCCACCTTTGGTAAATTGTTCCAGCAGTTAATTACCATCACTGTTAAAAATGTATGCCTTATTTCCTGTCTGAATTTGTGTAGCTTCAGCTTCCAGCCATTGGATCTTGTTTTACCTTTGTCTGCTAGACTGAAGACCCCATTGTGACAATGCCCCCCACAAGGCTTTATGGAAATATGCTTATGAATGTATATATGACATAACTAGAATACGTTTTATGCTACATATGCCATGTAACATATCTCTGCAAAGGTTATGATCTATTGAATCTATTAATCCTATTTATGTGCATGTACCATTTTTGTATTTGAAGTTATGAATATTGGCTGTGTACTGGCTTGATTTTTAAGTAGCCTTTGTAAAGCATTTGGTCAGCTTCTTAAGAAAGGAATGTGCAAATTAAGTACCCAATCAAGAAGTACTTAAGTGTCAATGGATCTTGGAAGGCTCCAATCCACATAAGAAGTCTACATGAGGACATTCAAGGTAGCAGGTAAGCAATGGCTGCTGCCTGTAAAAACTGAGTCATGCATGGACATGTGACTTGCCCTGTGACTCCAAAACTCCATCTTGGAGCTGGACTTTGCCCAGGAGAGAGGAGGGGGTCTCCACCCACAAGAGAAACGCTATTTAAGATGGTGGGAGACTCCTCCATTTTGTCTTCAGTTGGCTAAAGAAATAGCCTCTCCACCCTCAAGGATACGTGAAAGAAACTGGAACAAAGGACAGTAATTACAGGGGGTGCGAGTGATTGCTGGACCCAGACTAGAACGAGACTAGTCTGTAAAAGGAAGCTTACTGGAATTCCTCTAAGGGTGAGGTTTTTATCTGTACTCAGTTTTCTTACCGTATTAGACTCAGACTTGTGTGTTTTATTTTATTTTACTTGGTAACTCACTTTGTTCTCTCTGCTATTACTTGAACCACTTAAATCCTACTTTCTGTATTTAAAAAAAATCACTTTTACTTATTAATTAACCCAGAGTATGTATTAATACGGGGGGGGGGGGCGAAACAGCAGTGCACATCTCTCTATCAGTGTTATAGAGGGCGAACAATTTATGAGTTTACCCTATATAAGGGTAAAATGGATTTATTTGGGGTTTGGACCCCATTGGGAGTTGGGCATCTGAGTGTTAAAGACAGGAACACTTCTTAAGTTGCTTTCAGTTAAGTCTGCAGCTTTGGGGCACATACTTCAGACCCTAAGTCTGTGCTGGAGCAGACTTTATGGAAATGGCACGTCTGGCTCAACAAGACGGGGTGCTGGAGTCAGAAGCTGGCAGGGAAAGCAGGGGCAGAAGTAGTTGTGGCACATCAGTTGGCAGTTCCCAAGGGGGTTTCTGTGATCCAACCCGTCACACCTGTTATCAAATATTTGTTCCCCATGTAGACTGTGATCATGTCACCCCTTAACCTTCTCTTGGATAAACTAAACAGATTGAGCTCCTTGAGACTATCATTATAAGGCCTGTTTTTAATCCTTTAATGATTCTCATGGCTCTTCTCTAAATCCTCTCCAATTTACCAACAAATTATTTTCCTTTTCAAATGTCTAAAAATTAAACCTCGTTGTTGTATAGCCCACTAAGAACTCCAGGTGACTGATGTCTCTGCTGCCATTTTTACATGGTAGAAATTAGATGTAAAGCTCATCTAAAGCAATACTTCTACTTTTGTACAATCAAAACAAAGGAATTCTGATATATATTTCCATTTAGTTTTTACCAAGGTTGCTTTTGAGGAAGATTATTTTCTACATCATTTTAAGTAACTGAATCTTTCAGTTTACTTCAAGATAATGGAAAGCTAGCCTGAAATTCAATGATTTACTGCTCCATCACCTTTTCGAGCTCTTCCACACGTTGGTTCACATCAGGAAGCATCCATGTATCCTCACCTCGCAGCCGCTTGAGTTCTTTGCGTCTCTCGTCCTTCTCGTAATCAGCTTTGGCCTAATATGAAAAAGAGGGAAAAGAAACAAATGGATTCTGGAGGTGTGGATGGAAATGATGATGCTGAAGCTCTCAGGTTGCAATCTGTCTGGATTTGAACCAGGTGGTCCCACTTCTGAGAACAATTTCACTTCATTTTGAGGATAGCATTACAAAATATTGATCGATGATATACTAATGGTAAATGCAACTAAAGACTACCCTATACCTAGTACCATTTCCAATGTGCTATAGCTTTGCAGTTCTGCCAGCTCTAATGCCAACCTATTTACACAAATAATAGAGCTACACTAACTTGTTTTCCCTCTGAAAATGTTTCTATTACCAACCTCCATTAATTTTCCCATGTGTTATAATGATTGATCTGACTTTCTAGTCTTACTTATCTCATCTTTCAAAGGCCCCAGCGAGTAGTTTTGGGCAATTGCTCTTCTACTCCAAAGGATGGCTCATGTGGGAATTAGTTTAAAGAGATGGAGCTGCTGAGAAAGAATTCTCAATAGTCGGCCCTCAGCTTTGGAATTTACTTCCACCAGGTCCAAAACAGATCTGTTGAACTGTAGGACACACTGCAAAACTCCCCCTTTTTAGCCCAGGCTTTTGGGAAGCAGAGGGCTATTATTAATGGCTGGAGTGGGTTTTTCTCCTTCTTGGTTTTTGAAAGGTTGCTGGGTTTACTTTTGTTTTTTATTCTGGAGATTTTAACATATGGCAAAGGTACCTGTAACTCTGAAGAGATTTTTTTGAATTATATAAATTTAAATTAATAAATTAGTAGCTAATTAAATCATTGAGCCCTCTCCTACATTTGGCTCATTTTAAATAAAAGCAAAAGGTCCAATTCATTTTAGAAGTGCAAATGTTCCTTAAACATATTCAGGGTATAATTAAGATGAATCACAGATGCATCCGAAGAAGTGGGATGTAGCCCGCGAAAGCTTATGCTCAAATAAATTCGATAGTCTCTAAGGTGCCACAAGTACTCCTGTTCTTTTTGCAGATACAGACTAACACGTCTGCTACTCTGAAACCTTCCATTTTAAAAAATTTCTAACCCTTGTGACTGCAGATAAAAGCTTGAAAACGTGACCCAAATGCACCAAAAAGGTTCAAAAAACAGAAGGCAAACATTACCAAAAATTCATATTTTTAAAAAAACCCAGAAAGCCAATTTCGTGATTTTTGAACACTTGGGGTTGGCAATACTGGAAATGACAAAAATAATTAGAAATTAACTAAGAAAGTTAAAGGAAATAGAACCAAAGTGTATGTCTGTGCCCAACTCAGTCACCAAAGCAGATAATCCACAGGAGAGAAATTTTGCACCCTTTATTTTCTTGAACAACTCTCTTCCACAACCCAGGAAGTGAATATCATAATTCTGCAGTAAACACTAAATCATTCTGGATATGTGGATGCCTCCAATCTTGAAATCTCTGGCACAAACTTTGATAATTATGAATTACAGTCCTCAAAAATTACAATTTTAAAACTTTCCTAGAATCAAAGTGGCAAACAATTTGAGCACTGTCAAGACAGTATTTTTAGGGCTTTAACAACTTCTTCTCAGAAGGCTTAGAACAAAATCAGGGCAAAACAGGAGCCATTCACAAGATTCAGAGAAACATGCGTGAGTTTCTATGGCCTACGTTATATATATATATATATATATATGTCAGATTAATTGATCATTAAGGTTCTGTGGGTGAGAAATTTCATGCAAAAAATGTTATTAGTAAAATTACTATAATTTATTCTTATGTTACATTATTACAAACTTGCCTGTGCCTTTACTAAATTTTAAAAGATACAATTACTTTCATACACCTGATGTTTGAAGAATATAACTCATATACTTACATTTTTAGTTATGGTCTAATAAAATGAAACGTCAAGCTAAAGAAATTCCAAGGAAGTCTCTGCTTTCTGTCAACCAGTAACACTGGCTGCTGGTTACTTCTGGCAGCAGGCAGTACTGCACCCATGCTCCCAACCCACCAACCACAGTGATGAAGAACCATTATGCTATCCTGGCAAGTAGGGATGAGGAATCGCCCCCAAAGATGGAAGAGGAGAAGCTCTGTACCCCCAATGCTGGGAGGATCACAGCCACCACCACCCCAAGAGGAAACATAGTGTAGTAGTGGTTAGTGACTCCCTTCTGAAGAGGACAGAGGCACCCATCTGTCAGCCTGACATGGCATCCCAGGAGGTATGCTGCCTGCCAGGGTTCTGTGTCCAAGACATTACAGAGGGACTGTCGAGGATCATCCAAGCCCTCTGACTACTACCCCATGCTACTCATCCATGTTGGCATTAATGATACTGTGAGGTATGACCCAGAGCAGATCAGAAATGACGACAGGGCTCTGGGAGTAAAGGTGAAAGAGTTGGGGGTGCAGCTGGTGTTCTCTTCAATCCTTCTGGTCAAAGGTAGGAGCTCAGGCAGAGACAGATGCATCCTGGAGGTGAATGCATGGCTGTGCAGATGGTATCACTAGGAGGAACTTCAACTTGCTTGACCATGGGATGCTGTTCCAGGAAGAAGGACTGCTGAAAAGAGATGGATGGATACAGACTGGCTAACCTAGTAAGGAGGGCTTTAAATTAGGTTTGACGGGGGTCACAAGATAAAAGCTCACAGTTAAGTCAAAATCATGGAGCCCTGGGAAAGAGGGTTGGAATCTGGAGCTTGGGCCATTATAGCAGAAACAAGAGGGAACACAGAGGGGATATCAAATCAGTATCTTAGATCAGTGGTTCTCAAAGCTGGTCCGCCACTTGTTCAGGGAAAGCCCCTAGCGGGCCGGGCCAGTTTGTTTACCTGCTGCGTCTGCAGGTTCGGCAGATCACGTCTCCCATTAGCTGCGGTTCGCCGCTCTAGGCCAATGGGGGCTGCGGGAAGCAGTGCCGGCTGAGGGATGTGCTGGCTGCCCTTCCCGCAGCCTCCAGTGGCCTGGAGCGGCAAACCACAGCCAGTGTGAGCCGCGACCGGCCAAACCTGTGGACGCAGCAGGTAAACTAACCAGCCCGGCCCGTCAGGGGCTTTCCCTGAACAAGCAGCGGACCAACTTTGAGAACCACTGTCTTAGATGTCTGTATACTAATGCAAGAAGTATGAGCAATAAACAGGAAGAAATAGAAATACTAGTGAATAAACACAAATATGAGTTGGCATCACAGAAACTGGGTCGGATAACGCACATGACTGGAATATTGGTATAGAAGGGTACAGGTTGCTCAGGAAGGACAGGCAGGGAAAAAAGGGAGGATGTGTTGCCTTGTATATCAAAGATGTATACAGTTGGACTGAGGTTGAGAAGGAAATAGGAGACAGAACTGTTGAAAGTCTCTGGGTAAAGGGGTAAAAAACAAGGGTGATGTCATGGTAGGGGTCTGCTACAGATCATCTAACCAAAAAGAATAGGTGGATGAGGCTTTTTTTTTTTTTTTTTTCAAAAACTAACAAAAATTATCATAACTATGTTGTCTTGACATGTGCAGTCCCCTAAGGCAAGAAAAAAAAATGTGGCTAAAATAGTTAGTCACATCTCTGAATTAGCATTAAGATGGACAATTATTAAGATAAGGCTCCTACCATTTCCTGTCCTTTTGGCTGTAATTTTTTAAAGAGAGAACGTGGGTGAGATAATATGTTCTATTGGACCAACTTCTGTTGGTGGAAGAGATGATGAGCTTTTGAGATTTACAGAGCTCCATAGACCAGGACACACCAACTCAAAGTAGCACCAGACTCTGCCAGAACAACAGATGCAAAACCTGAAGACATATCTCCACTGCTATGATGATCAATACACCAATGGGACAAATAAGCTAGAGATCAACTTGCTGATTGCTTGCCTCTACAGTGGGGAAATACTGTCTTGCCTGATTCAGACTGTGTTAAAAAAAAAAAAAAAAAAAGTGTGCTCACTGTCTACTCCATCTTCCTTTTGGTCAAAAATGGCACACTGCTACAGCAACAGATCACTTTCACGCCCTTTTGGCAGAATATCTGCATCCACCATTGGAGAATTAGGACTATTCCCTTCCCACTGAACCTCCACACACATCATGAGGAGTGGCCATCTGCTTTCAACTAAGGAGGACTTGTTATAAAGGTCTTTGCGGTCGATAATATTCCTTAACTGACCAAGTAATCAACACTGGGAGACATAAAACTGTCTCCCTTACTCTACAAATAGCTAATCACAGCTCTTCTTAGGGGTGTGAGGTGAAAGAGAGAGATTCTGGTATGACACTATGCCCCATATTCTTCAGAGATATTGTTATGATATGATTATGGCATAACTATGATATATTTTATGCAAGATAGATCATGTGAGATATCATTGAAAAGGTTATGATTTACTGAATATGATTATCCTGCTTGTATGCATGTATCATATTTATATCTGAAGTTAGAAATATCGTCTATGCATCTATTACAGATGTGTTTACTCCTGGGGTATGCCCACTAGACAGAATGCAATCAGTCTAGGTGGCTGGCTGGGAAGGGCCATTAGGGAGAACAATAGGTCTTAGAACAGGGGTGGGAAAACTACGGCCCACGGGCCGATTCCAGCCTGCCAGCTGCTTTAATCCGGCCCTCGAGCTCGCGCTGGGGAGTGAGGGCTGGGGCTTGCCCTGCTCCAGCCAGGGAGCAGGGTCGGGGGCCGCTCCACACGGCTTCTGAAAGCAGCAACGTGTCCCCCCTCCGGCTCCTATGCATAGGGACAGCCCAAGGGGCCCCGCTCCACACGCTGTGCCCACCCTAAGCACCACCCCCACAGCTCCCATTAGCCGGGAACCGTGGCCAACGGGAGCTGCAGGAGCAGCGCTTGTGGACAGAGCAGCACACAGCAGAGCCACCTGGCTGCGACGCCACGTAGAAGCTGGAGGGGGGACATGCCACTGCTTCCGGGAGCCTCTTGAGATAAGCGCCGCCCCGAGCTGGCACCCCTGAGCCACAACCACCCCTTGCGCCCCTACCCCGTTCCCCCTCCTGCCCTCCGAACCCCTTGGTCCCAGCCCGGAGCACCCTCCTGCACCCCAAACCCCTCATCCTCAGCCCCACCCAGAGCCCTCACCCCTCCTCCCGCACACCACCACCCCGCCCCAGCCCGAAGCCCCCTCCCGCACCCTGACTCCTCATTTCTCACCCCATCCCAGAGCCCGCACCCCCTCCTGCACCCCAACCCCAATTTCATGAGGATTCATGGCCCACCGTACAATTTCTATACCCAGATGTGACCCTCAGGCCAAAAAGTTTGCCAACCCCTGTTTTAGGGGATGCTAATCTCCCACCAGGGAGCCTTTCTGAGGACAGTACAAACAGCCTCTGAGTCATAGTTGAGGCAGCCCTACAAAGACATGTGACCAAGTCACCTGGTACTCAATTCCATCATAGAATACTAGTATTTTTCCACTGTCCAGACATGGGAATCAAACAGGGAGACAAAGGGTTCCCGACATATGCAAAAGCTATTTAAGGCAGGGGAGTGACATCATCATGGCTCTTCTTCACTGACTCCTCGACCAAAGGATATTCTTGGAAACACCTCAGAAACAAGGCCTGAACTGGGGCAGAAGGGATGAACCCAGGCTAGAGGGATTTCTAGCCTGTGAAAGGTATATCTGACATTTTAAGCTGCAAGCAAGTGCAGCTTGCCCTCAAGGATATCTGCAAACTGCCTAAATCAACAATTAGGGTGAGAATTTGCTGCTCATATCCAATGTCTTTAGTATATTAGACTTGGATTGCGTTTCTGTTTTATTTCCTAGGCAATCTGCTTTGATCCGTTTGCTATCCCTTATAATCACTTAAAATCTACCTTTTCTAGTTAATAAACTCGTTTTTGTTTTGTCTAAAACCAGTGCGTGGGAATCATAACTCCGGGCAGAAAGCTGTTGCATATCTTCCTCCACGTTGAGGGAGGGGGCGAATTTCATGAGCTTATGCTGTACAGTTCCCTGTGCAGTTCAAGATGGTATAATTTTGGGTTTACCCTTCAAAGGAGGGTGTGCATTTGAGTAACTGGGCAGTTCCTTTGCTGCGCTTTCCCAGGCAGAACTGATGTCAGCATCTGTGTGAAGCTGTAGCTGGGTGTGTCCAAACTGTGTGTGTGCTGGAAGGGGCTTGCGGGCCTGTCACAGCAGGACAGTGAAAACGGAACCCGGGCTGGTGGGTCAGGCAGGCTCAATAGTAGCAGAGTTCTAGGCTGCATCCCAAGGGGGGGGGAGGGGAACCCGTCACACCTAGATATCAAGTATCAGGGGGTAGCCGTGTTAGTCTGTATCCACAAAAACAACAAGGAGTCCGGTGGCACCTTAAAGACTTAACAGATTTATTTGGGCATAAGCTTTCGTGGGTAAAAAACCTCACTTGGCACAGAATTCCCCCCAGAAGTGACACTTGTAAGAGTCACTCTGGACTGTAGAAGAGCTTCAATATTTCTTTTTTTAGAAGCACTTCTCTTTGTGTTTCAGAAAGCAGTGCAACTGGCAAGATTTCAACTGATAGGAATAGCCCCGTTTTTCTTGAAAAATGGCTGCCTTCTTTGGCCTTAGTGTTCTAAAGACTGCACCTCTGGCTTCTTCAGCCTTAGCTGAATTTTGTGTGCATTCCATTTCGGATAAATGCAGTGTGTTTTTTGCATCTCCTGTAAGCCATTGGAGTCGTCGGTGTCATTCATTGTTTAAAAAAAACAACAAGGACTCCTTGTTGTTTTTCTAGATATCAAGCAATATTTCACACTTCCTAATGGACAGTGGATTCTATAATGCCATATTAAGATTAAAGTTCAATGCTACAGTAGATATTTTAGGATTGTCACTATAAAACTGACACATATTTAAACTGACATGGGAAAATTGCCTTTCAGAACTTCTTTTTAATAAAACAGCAAGTTTTACAGGCTGTTACATCAGAAACTCAACCTTCTCCATTTCACCTTTTACGAATTATTTAAACACAACCATAGATAATGCTAACAAGCTTCAAACTTAGCAACTATTTATTCTTCCCTTGGTCTATTTCCCACATTCTGACATTTTCACCAGCTATATTTATCACCTGTGAACAACTACTTCTAAATTTTAGTTTATTTTTACCATTGAGACAATTTATGAATATATGAAATTTCAAGGGCACAAAGGATCAACATAGATTGCACACATTCATAATCAAGAAATATACTGAGTATATAAACCAGAAGACTTTCACCACTGTTTAAAATCAAGTACTGATTTATCATTGGCTATTTCTTTCTAAACATTAGTGCACCAGTGGAGATGTCCACTTTTACACCAAACGGCCAATTTCCATCAAAAAATACAAAATAAGAAACACTGTAATTGAAATATTTCAACAGAAAACATATATGTGGCTTGAAAAAATCTAGATTCCTACTGTCTTCTCCTTAGACATTATTACGGAGTAAACATGTCTATAGAATATTTAAAGAGATCTAGTTTATATAATTTAGGTGAGCTTTCAAAAAGCTTTAGACATAGGTGAGCTTTCAAAAAGCTTTAGACAAAATCCCTCAACTAGAGGCTATTTAGAAAACAAATCCATCACGTGGTGACATGTGTATGATGTATTAGGAACTGGTTGCTTTCATTAAAGGCTCCCAAGGAAATCAAGCAGCAAAGCCATGGCCGGTCACTCATTTTTGCTCCTTTCATTTCTCCCTTCTTCAAGCTACTTTAAAAAAAAAAGTATGTTTCACTTTTTTACTTATATTTCACTTCTCTCTATCCCACCCTCTGCCTCCTCTTTAACCTATTTCCTATCATTTCTAGCAGGTCCGCATTCTTTTTCCTTTCTCCTTTATTGTTTGCTTTCTTCCACTCTTCTCCTTTGTTCTGTATTCCTGATTCCTATTCTGCTGTTAATCACCCTCTACAATTGCTCCATCTATTCCTCTGATTTACATCTCAACTTCACCTACACCTTTCTTCTCTCTTTATCTGGGTCCCTCCACCACCCACTGCTTACTCATATTCAGTAGGTTTTTCCACACACCCTTCCCTTGGTCTCTTCACCCAAGAAAGTGAAGAATTCCATTCCCTCTTTCTAATTCTCCCTGGTGCTGCCCCAATTTCTTACCTCTTTTCACAGTGGCAGGGTCTCTGACCTCCTCCCACCCCCAAAAAGCAGTGTTTATCACCTCTCATCCTTATTACTTCCCCAAAACAGGAACCTTTCCACCTCCCTCATACAAACCAGCCTTTTCCCTGCTTCTCATCCCCCCACTATGACAGGAAATCTGCCATAAACTGCCAGTTCCCCCAGCCAAGAGCTACCTCAATGCAGGGAGGAGCAAACACCGGTTAACACAGCTTCATTTAGATAAAAGGGTTAGCAATGGTCCAGGAACGTTATGAATAGGCAAATACATATGAATATAAAACATACTTTACGTAATAAAAATACTATTTTGTTCAGACAATAAAAATCTATTTAAACATTCATCAAGTGAAATGAAGTTAAGATTACACACATCCTTCACAACAGATTGATCTTAACTTCGGCAAAAGTGTCTGGACTAGAAATGCATAGCCCAGTGACCATTAAATTACTGTGATCCCCTGAATATTAGATGAAATAGAATAGGTAAGAAGAATCAGTATACTGTTAAAAAGAAAAGACATGATCAAACAGGAGGCAAGGTTTGTTTTAAATTTCATATCTTGGCCAAAGAACCAACAATATTCACATCAAATGAAAAGACACAGGAGCCTAGGGAGTTTTAGGAACTACATTGTGTCCCATATCATCAATTTAACACCAAGCAAGCAAGCAAGCTAGTAGCTGTAACATCTGATCCTTTCTATCTCCAAAAATGTACCTAACTCCCTCTAGCACTCAATTACAATATTCACTTTTTTATACAGTCAGTGTAAGTTTTTCTCCTATTATTTCAGCCATTCCTATGGGTAAAAAACTCTGTCTACACTACTTTCTTCCTCAACTTCAGACCATGACCTCCTGTTCTACTTGCCTATTAAAATTACACAATTGAGCTTATTGGCATCAATCTACTTTTCTTCCCTTTCTGTGTTTTATAATTAAACCCCCACATCTGCTTTGGGGGAGGGGGGGAAGTGGGAGGTTATGCTATAGAGGCTAAATCTAATAGTTTCACATCTCTCAACACAGAGCCGTTCAAGCACTTTATTTCAAATTAAGGTTCATTAATTCTTTGTAATGCCACAAAAATATCCAACAATTTATCCTTTCACCCTTACAGATAAAATGCACAAGATGGTAGGAGTTTACGTCTTGTCACTGTGACAGCCTTTTTAGTTTCTTAACCATAACTATAGCATGCTACATTTAACTCCTTTTATCCCAAAGTGCTTTATTAATTCTTAAATATACAGATACATACAGCACCACTAAGTGCCACAACTGTGTAGTAGGAAACTGGACACCATGCTGCCCAACATACTTACAGTCTTACCCTGCAAAAGACACCTACCCATTCTGTGCCTCAGTTTCCTTATCTGTAATAGGATGATAATATTCCCTCAGTCACAGGGATGAGGTGAAGTTTAATTCTATAATGTCTGTAAAGAGCTCCAAAATCCTTATTTGGAAGATGCTATAAAAATGCTAGGTATTATAACAGCACTATTAATTTAGAAGGACGCACTTCGCCAAGGACAGGGGAGCTCTTTAAATCCATGCAAACTTACAGTGCCTCGTTTTTTATAGCCCTATCAGAAAAAAACACCACACAATAAAATTCAGGAAACTCTATATCAATGTCTCCCTCCACTCAATTCCTCAGCCCTGATGAATACCTCAAAGAGAAGAAGTTGCTGTCCCAACCCTCATTACTACAAGATGTGGGGCTAGATATGCTTGGCTACACAGAAGGGGGTCTTAGCTTTAAGGGATCCTGGGATTGCTCCCCTTATCACCCTGCAGCTGCTAACCATCTTCTATCTCAGGGGTGGACAAACTTTTTGGCCCGAGGGCCACATTGGGGAAGAGAAATTGTACAGCAGGCCATGAATGCTCACAAAATTGGGGTTGAGGTGCAGGAGGGGGTGCGGGCTCTGGGGTGGGGCTGGGATGAGGAGTTTGGGGTGTAGGAGGGTGCTCTGGGCTGGAACTGTGGGGTTTGGAGGGCGGGAGGGGGATCAGAGCTGGGGCAGGGATGCAGGAAGGGTGCAGGTTCCAGCTGGGAGTGCGAGCTCTGGGGTCAGGCTGGGGATGAGAGGTTTGGGGTGTAGGAGGGCTCTGGGCTGGGATTGAGGGGTTTAGAAAGCAGGAGGGGGATCGGGGCTGTGGTAGGGGTGTGGGGAGAGGCTCAGGGGGTGCAGGCTCCGAGCGGCGCTTACCTCAAGTGGCTCCTGAGAGCAGTGCTATGTCCCTTCTCCGGCTCCTACACGGAGGCGTGGCCAGGCGACTCTGCACGCTGCCCCATCTGCAGGCACCGCCCCTGCAGCTCCCATTGGAGTGCATAGGAGCCAGAGTGGGGCCATGCCGCAGCTTCTGGGATCTGCGTGGTGCGGATCCGACTCTGCCCAGCCAGAGAGGGGCCAAGCCACGTGGTGCGGCTTGCGGGCCAACTTAAAATGGCTCATGGGCCATAGTTTGCCTACCTCTGTTCTATCTCCAACTAAGCTTCCTCCCTCCCCTATTGTCATGAGCACTACAGCTGGGTCTACATCAGTCTTTTTCCCCCTTCAATGTTTCCTGCTGTTGCTATCACCAGTACGGCTTCAATGCCTGTGGCAGCAGTGGATGCATCAGTGTGGGCCAGTTGCCAGAATTTCAACCACGGTGTCATCTAATCCTGCTCAGAGCAGATCTAAACAACATGGCGATTAAAATGGCAGTTGCACCAGCACTGTATCTACAGCAGTACTCCCACTGTTGCTACCAGGGGTAGAGTGATGGTTGGGAAATTTAGGAAAATATAGCGTAGGCAAGATCTATGAGGTTCCCTCAGAAAGCTCAATGGGAAGGAGCTACAGAATTTAAGAGGCAGGAAACCTGTAGGATTCTACAGAAGTTACTTTTAAAATTACGATATCTTCCATTGTTGTTTTCGATGCTGTTGTGTAACCCTGTTGATCCTGGGATATTAGAGAGACAAGGTGGGTGAGGTAATAGCTTTTACTGAACTAACTTCTGTTAGTCTCGTCTGGAACTCTATGTAGCTTGAAAGCTTGTCTCTTTCACCAACAGGCATTGGTCCACCCTGTCTTTCTAAAACTTACAGCATTTAATAGAAAACCACCCTATAACATTCTAGAATTGAGATATAATTGTCTATTAGGAAGAGGACAGCATTTTTCAAAAGGATGGTGATTATCTCTGAGATGCCAGTTAAAATCCCTTGGGGTGCTAAATTATCCTCCCGGCATTTTTTTAATATACACCTCTACCTCGATATACGCTGTCCTCGGGAGCCAAAAAATCTTACCACGTTGTAGGTGAAACCGCGTTATAGCGAACTTGCTTTGATCCACCGGAGTGCGCAGCCCCCCTCCCCCGAAGCACTGCTTTACCGCGTTATATCCGAATTCGTGTTATATTGGGTCACGTTATATCGGGGTAGAGATGTACCAATAATGAGTTAAGGATGCTGACCTCACCTCTTTCAAAGGTGAGAGTCAAGGATACAGAAACAATTCAAGGGGGACTTGACTTGGTGAAAGAACAATGACGAAAAATGCTCAGTGTTCCAGTGTACAAATCACTGTGGGTGAGAGCATAACAAATAGTTCTGCCTCTCCTCTGGGGCAGCAGAGCCAACAACACTATGTGGTTCTCTTGCACTTAATCCCAGATTTAAGGTTTATTTCTGGAATTCTCCATAATAAAACCAAGTGAAAAATAAATGGCCAGGCATTATATCTTCGAGTAAAGTATCAACCACTGAACCAACAGCCAGATTTATAAGAAAAATAACTGACAGGGGTTCATTTGAAAAACGTGCAAATTTCAGTTTGTTTTAAGTTCATATACAGTATACTAAATACAGTCATTCATAGTTTTACAAATTAATTCTTTAAGGTTTTGCTTATTTTTTCAATGAATATAAAATATAAGAATCAATGTCAGACTACTGGTAAGGACTTCAGCTTTCCAAATCAACAAGCATCAGCCATGAAACCATCTTTCTGTTTCAAAATAGCGAAAGAAAGCACATCTTTTATGCCAATTTTTTATACAAATCTAAATAAAATAGATAAGCCAATGCACCATTCTATACTGTAGAATAAAAGTATTTCATGGTAAAAATGGTATTCACATTATTTCACAGACATATATCTTCATATTTATGTAAAACTGCAATTTCAGATGAGGCCTTGTTTATTTACCTACAGAGGTATTTTGTATTGATATTCCTCATGTTTTATTGGCATATGACTACAGAGCGTAGTTTCTACTACAATTCCTACTAACTCAGGCTCCTCCTACATGAACTTGCAGCAGAAAAAGAAACACAAAAATGTATATAGTAAACTTTTATTTTGAAAACTTAGTTTGGACCTTTTTATTTCTTTATAATAAATGTTGGAAAGTTTTTCATCCATATATCACCAGCCCAAAGACCGAAGAAGTTTTACTGATTGGCTTTTATATCAGAAATTCAGGTACTGTCTATGCCTCATCACCCTGGCAGAGTCTATGGGCCACTGGAGAACTAGCATTATGAGGATATCATAAATATCAAGCAAGAGAAACATGGATTTGGGGAGGGTAGCAGGTGGCAGGAAAGATTTATATAAACTAACACTTTTGTTTACACCTATTTAAAATCAAACTCCAGATGGCAGATCACACATTTTGCAGCATCCCAGAGTTCAACTCTAGCTAGCTTCTTCTACCACTGACTTACAATATTCATTTATCTTACTGTCAGTTTAAGTTCTCCCCTCTTACCCCCTCATTATTTCAACCATCCCCAACTATTATAAGAAAGGAGGTGAAAATCTGGCACCAAATATGGGTGCTGAAAGATTCTGGCCTTCATCTTGAAGCATCTCTTATATACTGCTGAATTTGAAAAGCACAGGGTATCGCTTGCACAGAAAAGAGAATGGATACACTTATTTCAATGGGATACGGATATTCATTGTTACCAACTGTATAGTAAAAACTAGTTAGGTTATGGAAAAAGGGATGGTGCAAAAGAAAGCATTATTATAGACATTATTACTTTATTACATTAAAGACCACGTAGTGGAAATAAAGATAGACATTCCAAATAATAAATACAAATATCATAGTGGGAGTTAAAAACGCACTATCAGTTTCCAGTATCAGAGGGGTAGCCGTGTTAGTCTGAATCTGTAAAAAGCAACAGAGGGTCCTGTGGCACCTGGACAGTTGTTATGGTGCGGTGCGTGGTTGCTGGTGAGAATATGCTTAAGGTTGGCGAACCCTACAAGATCTTCACCAAGCATTCTCAAAACTACGATACCCACACAAGGAAATAAAGAAACAAATCAACAGAGCCAGATGCGTACCCAGAAGCCTCCTGCTACAAGACAGGCCCAAAAAAGAAACCAACAGAACTCCACTGGCCATCACCTAGAGTCCTCAGCTTAAACCTCTCCAACGCATCATCAGTGATCTACAACCCATCCTGGACAATGATCCCTCACTTTCACAGACCTTGGGAGGCAGGCCAGTCCTCGCCCACAGACAACCCACCAACCTTAAGCATATTCTCACCAGCAACCACACACCACACCATAACAACTCTAACTCAGGAACCAACCCATGCAACAAACTTCGATGCCAACTCTGCCCACATATCTATACCAGCAACACCATCACAGGACCTAACCAGATCAGCTACAACATCACCGGTTCATTTACCTGCACGTCCACCAATGTTATATAGGCCATCATGTGCCAGCAATGCCCCCCTGCTATGTACATTGGCCAAACTGGACAGTCACTACGCAAAAGGATAAATGGACACAAGTCAGATATCAGGAATGGCAATATAAAAAAACCTGTAGGAAAACACTTCAACCTCCCTGGCCACACAATAGCAGATGTAAAGGTAGCCATCTTACAGCAAAAAAACTTCAGGACCAGACTCCAAAGAGAAACTGCTGAGCTCCAGTTCATTTGCAAATTTGACACCATCAGATCAGGATTAAACAAAGACTGTGAATGGCTATCCAACTACAGAAGCAGTTTCTCCGCCCTTGGTGTTCACACCTCAATGCTAGCAGAGCACCTCACCCTCCCTGATTGAACTAATCTCGTTATCTCCATACTGATTTATACCTGCCTCTGGAAATTTCCATTACTTGCATCTGAAGAAGTGAGGTTCTTACCCACGAAAGCTTATGCTCCCAATACTTCTGTTAGTCTTAAAGGTGCCACAGGACCCTCTGTTGCTTTTATCAGTTTCCAGATGCTTGATAGAAGTATTGTAACAATATGCTGAACAAGGTCAATGAAGAAAAAAATAATAAACGTAGCAAAGTGGCTTTAAATACCTTACTATTAACAAGCTAAACAGCTCAGAAGATATAGGGACTTGGTAGGGACAAGCATGTTCTCAGTACCACAAATGATTGCCCACTCAACTGAGTGGAAACCCATTGACTTTAATTAGCTTTGGATCTGATTCTAAATACAACAGTAGGAAGTTACTTTGTAAACAGATTTATTTTAAAAATAATACCATTTAACTTTTGCTTTTAGGTTTTAAAGCAGTATTTGTCAAAGCTGAAGCAAGTCAGCACACTCCTAGAATTTTAAACTACTCTAGCTTAAGGACATCAAGAATATAAATATTTTAATGCATAGATGATGAAAAATCCATCTTCAGAAGCTTTAAAAATACTGAGTTAATTTTTTTTCAAATATGGACTGTTTTTCTTTCCTCACTGAACAAATCAAATTCAAAGTTTCCAACTTCAGCTGTTTTGAGCTACGTGTGCATAAGATTCCAGTCAGAATAGCACTGAAATCTTTTTATGACTACTCATACCTCAAAATAGACTACCGGTTTTGCTCAGACATTCCTAAAAATTCACCTTTGGGCTGAGACCAAACATAAAATGTTTCATGCAAATAGGAATTTGTTTGAAAAAATCATAACGAGAGGAATTAGAATGGAAAAAGGAACTCATTCTCAACTAAACTATTATCTTCAAGCAAATGGTATGATATGGAAAGGGAGATGATCACTGACCTAAAATAAGCATAAAATTTTTTTAGCTGTTTCATCAAATGCTATTTTAAAACTAATTTGCCCTTTGGTGTGAACAAGTCTGAAGTCTGCACATTAGCATTCTCCACTAAGACATCTCATCTCCTGGCATCAGAGGGTTAATTACAAGTGTTTCCATTTGTGGTTTTGAGGAAGAGATTTTATTCTATGTCAGCAAAACAAAGAAAGGAGATCAATTCCATTTCAGAAACAATGCTAGAAAAAGCAATGACATGGCAGCAAATACATTACAATGCTTCCATGTGAGAAAATGCTTAATGGACTTTGAATAGAGTTCGTGATGTAGCAAACAGACAACTTCTCAAAATAATGCTGATTTGCATAGCTAAAGGCTAGTTCATCCCTACAAAGTAGGAGGAAAGAAAAAAAACATAGGACCAAGAAAATCCATTAATCTCAACTCTGAATTTCTGTATCAATTCATTAGGATGAAGATGGAGGACAGGATGTGACCCCCTTTGCCCTCTGAAGGTATGTCTTGCTTAGGATAAAAGCTTTGCTGTTAAGGTGTTTGCTAAAAGTCTAGTGTAGAGTAGGTGTGTATACTTTCAACGTGCTAGCAAATCTACCTCTCGCCTGCTTCTACTTTTGAATCCTCCTCCCCAGAGAATAGCTCTAGTGCCTATAACTGTTGATGTTCATAGCTTTCCCAACCTGCAACAGAACGAAATTGATGTTATTCTTGTAAGTTTCAGTGCTGCCCAGAGTATCAACAGCAGCAACGAAAAAACACAAGATTGTAGTCAGTTTTCACTTGACTGCAGCATATAGGTGGACAAAAAATGTTCTATGTTTGCAAATTTAGGAAGAAATTCAGATCATATTAGGAAGATTTTTCTTTACAACCAAGTGGGCTAGAAACTCTTATTTTAAAAACAAATATATATATACATACATACACACACACACACACACACACACATTTATATTCTGTGGAAGTTGATGGCAATTTCCCAAGAAAGCTAACTACTCTCCACATGCAAATGGATTTTTCAAGCTCTAGTGTTAAGTGACATGCAAAGTATATTTAACAGGATTATCTGTATTTACACTGAATCCCCTCTATTCTCAGGTGTGTTGTGCTGAATATGACTGAATATCTTCCTTACCAAATTTAATAATTGAGTTGGAGAAAACAAGAGGAAGAACTTCTAAATTACCTTAAATTCTTAAATAAGGCATTTTTAAAATACATCTAAATTCAAAGGTACAAAACAAATAAAACAACCTATTTACATTTGTGAAGCATGACTGTGGAGCTACACCGCTACCAGTTTCAAATTCTAATACACAGATAAGAGTTCCATTTATTAAACTGCTCACAGCTCTATCTATACCTACTAGACGCAAAACCTCTGCCAACATGTATCTAATGAATGAAAGGTCAACAGTCAAAACCTAAAAGCAATACAGAGGAGGTCACCACTGAATCAGCTAAGCCATAGTTTCTGCTTTAAGTCATCAGTTGATGGAAGAAGTAAATGTTGTCTCTACCAAAGTAAATTATAATAATTTAGAGCCTATTATTATTACAGGGGGGTAGAGAAAGACAGAGCGAGAGTTTTGGGTTGATTTTTTCTGGATTATTGAAAATGTGCATATGTGCTTTTAAGATTTCTACCTAATGGCTATATTTATTCATGACATATTTTTTAGAAGTTGATATTAACTTTTCACAAACATTGTATAATACAACACAGCACACAGTACTGAAGTCAAAATATTAGAATAGATGGTTTCCACAGGAAGACACTGATACATCTCAACCCATAAATAAGAAAATTCAAAAGTAACTGTTAGATTTAGTTTTGTCCTGGGACCTCAAAAACATTTTGCAAACACTGTTCAACAAAGCTGATGAGCACCTTCTGAAGTGCAGACATCTATGGATAAGGGTGGAATATAGATATGAGAGACTTCCAGAGCCTACATGACCACCAAGGATTTCTTGTGATGAACCACCACACCCAAAGGTAGAACTGCAGTCACAAAATTCAAAGTGTTCTATTTATTTGGTGTAGCACACAGATTCTAATACAAACTCAATATCCTGCAGACGCTACCAGCATCTAATCCTCACACATCTCTTCTCTGTCTGCCACCTAAATGCTTCTTCAAAGTTGGCCTCTTCACTGCTACAGCAGCTGTGTCTTACTGTTCTGATGTTTCTGCAATGCCACCACAGTAATACCTCCTCCAATAGCATTGCTAATGCTAATGCACAGGAATGCCATTGGATTGGTTAAATCTTAATTCACATGATTTTTTAAAAATAGATTGCAGTGCATTGAAGACTGCAATCCAGGTATTATAAAACAACAAGGAAGTGTTTAATTTGACATTAACTTACATAGTATTTTATATATCACCTTAAAAATAATAATTTAGGAGGGAAAGTAAAAAAATACTTTATCTTGACCCATATGCCCAATTTCTGGGGAAGATATGAGCTATAGTTAAAAAAAATGTAAACTATGTTTTCATAGGAGAATTGTAAGAACCACCACTTATCTTATGTAAAGCTGCTAATAAAAGTAGGAGTCTATATACAGTGGAAAATGGTTGTTTGCTAAGCATTGCCAATGTGCATGGCACTCTACAAGATATAAAAATAAATCTCTGCACCAAAGAACTTACAATTTAGAAAGCAGACACTAAGAAGAGATGATGCATTGGGAAATGATGGCCTACATGCGAGCTTCCTGTTTTTCCAGATCAACACCTTTGTTATGTGTTGCAGTGGTTGGGCAGGGCGAGACAGTAAAATCCTGGCTCTAGTGCCAGCTAAAGTTATTCAATCTGAATATACAAAATATTTCAAAAATCTATGTTCTTTTCAATTTGCAGGATTCTCAAACATAGTAGGCATATTCAAGACAAATGTTAATGAAACAAAATTACTTTGGCTTAGGGTGACCAGACAGCAAATGTGAAAAATCGGGACAAGGGTGGGGGGTAATAGGAGCCTATATAAGAAAAAGACCCAAAAATCGGGACTGTCCCTATAAAATCGGGACATCTGGTCACCCTACTTTGGCCACACATATGACTTGGTCCTAAGGGCTAAAAGAATTTCCTTCAATCAGCTGTGTTCATGTAAGAGAACAAGCTTCAGGCTTACAATGGAGATTTTGAGTGAGTGTGTGTGTGTTTTTATATATATATTTATATATATATAAAATCTGTGAAAGTAATGGCACTTTTACTTATATCACTCATTTACGGCAAATCTAAAAAGCTTTCCTAAACCGAACAATGGGTTACAAGTTATTTCTGTGATTTACAGATGCTTCTAGCGCTTTGAACAGAGAGCTTATAAAAAGTTGCACAGAAGAGATAAAGACCAATGATTTTATTTCACTGAAATATGGGGTAGCATATTAGAGAACATAGTTTTGCATTGTTAGTGGGACAGTTATATTTACAATCACCTATAACAATGTCTAAGTAATGTACCACTTGCTTTTAGTAAAACTTAAAAAAAAATGGAATTTGATTTCATATAAGAAAGAATTCTGAGCCAATATATTCTCTAATGCCAGCAAGCTATAAATAAATAAATGGTAAAGATATTTGTATATACAACTTATTTGGATATATACCTCAAAGAATTGTAGGCTCTAGAATCTAGATCATCTACTAAAAGTCAGTGGGAAGGCAGGCTCTTAATTCAGTGCCATTTGTTACCATGCCAGTCCTCATGTCAAGATTTAAACCACATTCATACCTACTCAAGTATAGTTTATAGAATTAATTCACAATATGCTCTTCCATTAGATTTACACACAAACTTCGCCCATGCTTAGATTTGAAGCATCAAAAGTAAACATTTCCAGGATACAATTTGCTATTCTTCACTCATTTTGTTAAATTGTTTTCTTCTAAATCACATTCATGAATTAAAAAGGTAAGAACAGGAATAATTGGAAAACTAAATCACTAACAAATCTGGATTCTCAACATACCAATTCTGCAATATTTTTTTTAATTCTTCACAGTGTGATGCCTAACATTTAAGTGGCTGAAACCCACATTTAAAGGTTCTTACTTTATTGTAATAAAGTGCAAAAAGAGGTAATTCAACCAGTCCCGTTAACTGTAGGTGGAGAGTATGATGTTTCCCTGATGATTTACAAGGGGAAACTGTCAATTTCAAGTTCCAGTTAAAAATAAATACATAATTTCTAGCCTTCACTGATGCAAAAAATAATCTTGACTGTGAAGCCTCAGTGGTTCTCAACCAGGGGTACATGTACCCCTGGGATACGCAGTGGTCTTCCCAGGGGTACATCAAATCATCTAGATATTTGCCTATTTTTATAACGGACTACATAAAAAGTGCTAGTGCAATCAATACAAACTAAAATTTCATAGAGAGAATTACTTGTTTATCCTACTCTATATACTATACCAGGGGTTGGCAACCTTTCAGAAGTGGTGTGCCGAGTCTTCATTTATTCACTCTAATTTAAGGTTTCGTGTGCCAGTAATACATTTTAACATTTTTAGAAGGTCTCGTTCTATAAGTCTATAATATATAACTAAACTATTGTTGTACATAAAGTAAATAAGGTTTTTAAAATGTTTAAGAAGCTTCATTTAAAATTAAATTAAAACACAGAGCCCCCCCGGACCGGTGGCCAGGACCCGGGCAGTGCGAGTGCCACTGAAAATCAGCTCATGTGCCGCCTTTGGCACGCGTGCCATAGGTTGCCTACCCCTGTACTATACACTGAAATACAAGTACAATATTTATATTCCAATTGATTTGTTTTATAAATATGTGGTAAAAATGAGAAAGTAAGCTATGTTTCTGTAATAAAAAAATGCTGTGACACTTTTGTATTTTTATGTCTGATTTTGTAAGCAAGTAGTTTTTAAGTTAGGTGAAACTTGGGGGTATGCAAGACAAATCAGACTCCTGAAAGGGGTGCAGTAATCTGGAAAGGTTGAGAGCCACTGATCTAAGTAATCCTCTGCAGACAGATTCAGTGCCTCTGCTGTTGCTCAAAGCTTTCACAAATCCAGTGAACTTGACAAGACTGGCCAGTTTCATTGCTGTTATTCAAAACCCCAGACATCTATGAAACTGACAACCACCCTGACGATTTCATGCTACTGCTTCAGGGGTCAGCAGCAGGGGCAAGCACAGGAAATGACAACACAGAGGTCCACCAAATAAATGGGGACTTCAAATGTATGAGGCATCTGAGTCATACAGTTATGAGACCAGTATAAAATATGCACAACTAGATCCAGGGACAACACACTGGTAGGGATGCCTGCACTCTTCCCTTTCCCAGGGTTAATGTTCACAATGGTGTGTTGCTTCTCAATCTCATGGCTAGGTGACCACACATTGTTTGATTTGGCCTTGGGCTAACAAGCTTAATCCTCTGGCTAGCAAGTTTTCAATATCTTCTTCAAACCAGGATTTTATTGCATTGCATAAGCAGGGCGTTACTCAAAGTGCAACTTGCCCATGACACCGGGGCTAACTACGTTCTCTCTCACCAAGTTCCAAAAGGCTAAATTAACCTTTCCTTCCTGTCCCAAACTTCCGATACACTGTTAAAAACAGCCGCCAGGCCTCACTCCAGAGACGGCTGCATTTCACTTGTGGGTGAAGGGACTTCTTCGTGTAGGTCCTGCTGTTTGAGCTGTGTTTTGCTCTGTGTTTGTACACTGGGGAGCACAATGGGGCTCTGGCAATGTAAGTAACAATGAAATAGTCAGGGGCTGCTGAGGGACTACACTAATGTAAGAGTGTGACAGCCACCTCATGGCCCCGGAGACTCCACAGCAGCAGCGAGGACATAGAATATCAGGGTTGGAAGCGACCTCAGGAGGTCATCTAGTCCAACCCCCTGCTCAAAGCAGGACCAATCCCCAACTAAATCATCCTAGCCAGGGCTTTGTCAAGCCGGGCCTTAAAAACCTCCAAGGAAGGAGATTCCCGCTGCTCTCCTGGCACTCAGCGCCCGGCCTGTGTACACAGCTTGGGGAGACTCTGGCCGGGCAAACTGGGCGAGGGGAGAAAGAGGGACTCGCGGGGGCGGGAGGCAGAGCCAGGGAGCAGGGCAGGGGATAAGAGCAGGGAACGGAGCGCTGCCCCCAGGGGATAAGAGCAGGGAGAGGAGCTGGAGGACTTCTCCCTGGCCGTGGGGATGGCGGCGAGGCGGGCTGAGGACCAGGGGGCTTCTCCCACGCGGGGCTGCAGCAGGGGGCGGCCGGGCTCTCACCTGCACCAGCAGCGCCTCCCGCTCCCGCCGCCTCCGCTCCTTCCGCGCCTCCAGGCTCCGCTCACTTTCAAACCCCCCGGACGCCATGGCCAGGAGCTGCCGTAAAGTGACGCCGGGGCCGGCGCCAGTGTGCGGCGCTCGCGGAAAATGCCGTAAAGTGAGTAGCCGACAGCCCCGTGGTCCGTTCGCCGGGGAGCGCCCGGGAACTGCCAGCGATAGCCCCGGAGCCTGCTGCCGGGAGCCGCTCCGCACTGCGCCCTCTGCGGGCCGGGCCGGGCCGGGCGGCTCCATCCCGGGGCAGGGCTTGCCGGGGGGCCGGGGACCACACGGGGCTGCGCCCTGCCTCTCGCCTCTTGCCGTGGGAAACGTTTTGTTTCCGCTCACCGGAGGCTCCGTGTTTCCCTTGCTGGTCTGTGGGTTGGCTGTTGAACTAGTCCAGCTCTTCCCTCGGGGTCACTCCCGCCCTTCCCAGGCCACAGGCTCCCCACCCACCAGTTCGGTTCAAAACACTTCGCACAGCTCCCTCGAAAATGCGTTGTGATGCCAGTGCCGCCGCAGTGCACACGCGTGAGATGACCTCGGCATCTGGCCTCTCCCTTAGGACGGAGCTTTCCGGAGCGTTGGAGTTTTAATCGCCTTCCCTCATTTGCTGTAATTTCCGAGTTTTGCTATGGTGGTGGCTTAATAGACACCACAGTTTATGTTTCCTGAAACCCAAACCTTGCTACCAGCTCCAAAAACAGGCCAGTTAAACATCTAGAATGACAACTTCCCCCAGAGCAGATCACACCCAACCGCATGCCAGCTACCAGACTCCCACAAGGATCTTTCCACAAACTATTAGGAAAATGTCAGAGTAATGTCACTTAATGAATTACCTTTTTTGCACTTTATTACTATAAAGTAAAAGCTTTTGAATGTGGGTGCCAGCCACTTAAATGTTAGGCATCACGCTGTGAAGAATGTAAAAAAATGTACTGAAGAATTGATATGCTGAGAATCCAGATTTGTTAGTGATTTAGTTTTCCAGATATCTCTGTTCTTACCTTTATAATTCATGAATGTGATTTAGAAGGAAACAATTTAACAAAATGAGTCAAGAATAGCAAATTGTTTCCTGGAAATGTTTACATTTGTTGCTTCAAATCTAAGAATGGGTTAAGTTTGTCTGTAAATCTAATGAAAGACTACATAGCAACATGACTTCATTGGTAAATGTTTTTCCTTTACATTCAGCTTCACCCCATCACTCCCACATGGCAGCATGATCCAGTGGATAGAATGCTGGCCTGGGAGTCAAGATGAGACCTGGATTCTTTTCTCAGCTCTGCCACTAAGACCTGGTCTTTACTGGGGGGGGATCAATCTAAGTTACGCAACTTCAGGTATGTGAATAACGTAACTGAAGTTGACATACTTAGATCTACTTACTGTGGTGTCTTCGCTGTGGTAAGTCGACGGCTGACGCTCTCCCATCGACTCCGCCTACGACTCTCGCCCTGGTGGAGTACCGGAGTCAATGGGAGAGCACTCGGCGGTCGATTTAAAATTGACCCCCTCTGGATCAATCACTGCCCGTCGATCCAGCGGGTAATGTAGACAAGCCCTAATAAGTAGGGTCACAGGCAAGTTACTTAACTTCTGTTTCTCAGTTTATTTAGCATAAGAGATTAATGAAACTCACTTTGCTTTGTAAAGCACTTTGAAGTCTAAAGAACTATACATGATTATAAGTATCCCCACACTATAGTTTGAGGTATAGATGAACAAACCAGTTTATTTATGGCAGTCTTCTTTCAAGGCGGGCAACTAAAATGGATATTTTGAGAAACCCGTAAAAAAAATTATGTAGTTTATCACTATCTGCCCAGAGAGGCTCCTTCACTGCACAATGCCACATTGAGGTCAGTGCAGCTCCACACAGGCACAGAGTTCAACTGGTATGGATCCACTTTCAGGTTTGGGGCCTGAGTTCATGATTCTAATCAATTTCTTTTCCCTTCACGTCCAGTTGATGTGTTGCAATGTTTCTGTGCTGGAACACTACTTCTGCTGCTGGCCAGTTGCCTACTGCCTAGGATGGGTCTGGGCAGGATGAAAGAAACTGATTAGGAAGTTTGCTGAGGCTCTTATACCTGGCAGTTAGCCAACAGCATGTGCCAGGTCCAGTACACCACTTTTGTAACAAGTATTGTGCCAGGACCATAAGTCCCACATCACCTCCATGTTGGTGCACATAACAAAATTCATTCCGCACATGGTTTGGGAAAAACTAGAGGGAACACTGCCTGCCAGGCCTGCTTTTTCATAAAGAAACAGAAAAGGGCACAAGCCAAATTATTCTAAAATCCTTTGCAAGTCACCTTTAATGGCTAGCAGGCCATCCCCTGTTCTATACTCTCACTGTGACTTCGGAAATCAACAGTGCTAATAATAGAATATGGTCTACCCAAACTTGTACTCCAACAGTGAGACACTAACCTTTGCAGAGTGAGTTACCATTTCCCATTTAACACTGTCCCTAAGAGAAGCTGCATGGTCAGTGGTGAGTGATATTATAAATGTCTGTACTGCTTGTGTTCCCCACTTTCTTTTAGTGCTCTGTGTGAAATTTTCCATAGAAAAGAAGATTGTCAAAAAGTCAGGGGAAAAAATTCTTTCCACTGAGTGTGATTCTGTACAATTCACCTTAAGCAGAAAGCAAAATTTCACAAGAAAAACGTGCACTTTGCTCTGAGAATATGAAATGTGTTGGTCACAGTTACAGGGAAGCTGGACATATCCTGATTGTTGCTTTGTGAGTTCTCCATCTGAATCTTAACAATGTCTTCTGAAGCACTCACACAGAAGAAAGGTCACAGCCAATGAGGTGTGAGTGTGTGGGGTGAGGTGTGCAGAGGCCAAAATGGACTGAATCTAATTCAGTTCCTAGTCTTCAGTTCATTTCTAAAACAATCCATTTCTCAGTTTGCTACTTGTGTTGCTGGGAGAAAATGATAGTTCAGATTGGTATGGGAATGTCCTGTGGTTCAGTGAAAGAAATAAAAAGTCAGTCCCATGAGAAATTATAGAAAAAAGCAAAGGATGATATAATTAGAGGGTATTTTTCTTTTATGGAAGTTTTACTAAGTCGGTGCCACAAAAAATACCTTGTACCATGACAATGGAGCAGCAGCACCCATGTTATTTATTAGATAGCCATGCCTCAGTTCATTATGGAGGCTTGAATCAAGAAACAAGACATTTTTACCTCTGTAAAATCAAAAAGACAGGCAATGGCCTCTAACTTCAGCAATAAAAGGGTTAATGTAGTATTAATAATATTGACAGCCTACATTGTAAATTCAGTTTACAATGAAAATGAATGAAGAGACTCCTGGAGATCAAAGGATGATTAATCCATTCCTCCATATTCAGTATCAGACCATGTGTTTTCTGCCTCTAGGCAATAGTTGTTTGGTTAATGTGCTCAGCTAGTTAGCAGACAAATGGTATCTTCAGTTACAGTTAGATGGAGCAGAGCCACAATTTAAAAAAACAGATCCATTTTTTCCCCAAAAGTTCTAGGTTATTTGAATTCAGGATTTTCAGTTAGACAGTTCTCTAGTTACAGTTTTGGACTAATATGTTACAAATAAAGGTTTTGTAAGGAGCCCATATAAGTGTAGATGGTACTAAATCATGTAAGTGATAATTTGCTTAATTAATTTATTAAGGAGGTTTGAATGTTTTGTTTCTTTTCAAGACCTGAAAACTATGAACAACATTGGGTGGCGGAACATATCATAATAATTGTCTCTTTATTCCTATCCCTAGCAGATGGTTGTGATTTTCAGTGCCCCACCATGGCCAGTCACTCTCTTCTTAGCCTATCATCTCTTTTGCTCTTATGTGTAAGAAATTGAGACTAGCCACGTAGTTCAGCTGCCGGCCCCTGTGACTTGCCATAATAAAAATCACTTTGTTTCCAGGGAAATTGCTTCTTCTCAATATTTTCTGCACAGAGACTATATAAGATCCAGAGGTGCATATGAAGCAGGTACTTGTGTCAGTGGCTGCTAATATTTTCATGTGACATGGGTAACTTTATCTGGACCTGGCTGGATACTTTGGGAAGTGCTTGGTTCTGATTGTCCTGACATTTTGACTGCTTGAAAAATGCTTTATTTGTCCTCAAAGTCTTTTTTTTTTTTTTAATGGGTAAGTAAAATAAATCCTGAGCTGTAATCTAACCCCATTGTGCCACTTTTGCACAGGAAAAAAGTGAGAAAACACAGATCTTCCTAGCTGTGGATTCTGTTACTGTCATTTATAATAAGTCTCCTTTGCATCACTTTGGCAATGTAAAGGAGCCTTAAAAATTTTACAGGTTTTATGCTCTTGGGGGAATTGACTGAGAATGGGAACAGTTAACTAACAACAGAAACATTAACAATGTTACTATGTAAGCAGGCTGCTACATTTCTGCCTCAGAGAATGAAATCAATTAACTATCAATAGTGCCATTAATAATTTTTTTTCACATCAAGAACAGTGTTTTATTTCAAACATTGAAACAGTTTTGTAGGAATGCACAGAGCAGACTCGGATTCTTCCACACCATATCCCCTCTCAAGCAAAAACTGACTGAATTTTGTTTCAATCTGTTATCTGCTATAAAATGAGCCTCCAGGCAATTTAAGGGATAGCACTGGCTGATTGCGTTTCCAACCCTGGCAATACAGCTGCTTGCTTCCTTGCAATGAAGGAACATAGCTAAATTTCTGCCTCGGGACGGACAGAGCCTGCCTCATGCTTAACAACCCAAAGCCCTACCCCTCCATGCCAGGTGCTCTGCAGTGGCAAGTGAGAAGGACAGTCTCTCTCTCTCGCTTGTTCACACTCATGCACACCCAGCCCTGCCCCCTGACAGTCATTAACATCCTTCATACAGGCACGCATGCCCAGCCACCCACCTCCCCACAGTGATTTGTGTCTGTGACTGCTGCTCCAGGCACACTAAAACAGACGTACCACCTGGGCTGCTGGGGAAGAGGCACGTGTCTCCCGCAGACTACTTCTGCATTTTTCTGTGTGGGGGGCCCAGAAAAATGCATAAGTCTTCCGCACCCACGCAGAATTCTGTCAGGAGTAGCATTTGTATGTTATGCAACATTGTCTAGAGCATCATCGTGTAGAGTTTCATTACTATGCAGTGAGTTTAGAGTGCTTCGCCACCATTGATGCTTCAGATCCCTGGTCTTCTACCTGCTAGCTTCTACATCCTTGGGATGTGAGAACTATCTTCATGCTGCCGGGTCTCTTTGTGGGTCCTGCAGGACTTCCAGTTGGTGCTGTGTTCTCCTCATTTATGTGTTTAAGGCATAGCCAGAAGAGGAGATCCAACTAGAGGCACTGCAGGATTCATATATAGACTTAGCTGTGTAGAAGCATCATACGAAGCTCTCCCACCACAGTGGGAAGGGGGAGGGGAAAAAAGAGCCAGAAAATCATGAGAGGAAAAATCATGCCTGGAAACTTCCAGAATGTTTGGGGTACACATTTCCTTTCTCTGAGTGAAAAATCATCATTGAAGAAACTGTTAGAAATCTAAATTTAACCGCCATGTGGAATTTCCATGCTTTTTTTTCTTGGTGGAACATCATAAGGTCTTCTCCCCCTCCAGCTTCACATACCTAATTTAGGAAAGTGTTTTTAATGTTTTAATTTTACAATGAGTTAAAAGGAAGGTATAATTTGATTTATAGTCATGGGATCTCAATCCCTGGCCCAGTAGTGGGTTAAAATACTACTGAAACAATGTTCTTAAGGCCTGAGGCTTTGCCCTTGTCACAATCCTTGACAGCAAACCCTGTAGAGGTTGTAACATTATTATTTAGCTTATATCACAAATAGAAAATCAGCTCATCTCATTTTGCAAGCACAAATCATCCTCAGGCCCACCTTATGGCAGGCAGGCAATAGTAATTATACAGTCCCCCAGCATGAGTTCCAGGTGATATGGACAGCCACTGAATTAGAAAGAGGATTGTATTGTGTGAGGCGTTTTCTATTAACTTTGTGTATTGACCTACACTGAAAGCAGATCTAGATCAGGCAGGGACAAATGCAGTGTCTCTTCTGGTCATTGTCAAGTTTCAGCCAGAGTCTCTCACTATGATTCTGGATATGTTAAGAGCTATAACTTGCAAGTTGGTTCCATTTCCTTTGGGCCTGGTAAAATAAAACAGGTGGAAGAGGGAGCAGCATTAAGTCCACTGTTGGCTACTGTATTTAATGCTTTTCTGTTGAAGGGCAGTGTGCTAAAAAGAAAGGACAGAACTATTTAGTAAGTTTCCATTAACCTCCCAAGCAAGCCAATAAATCCTCAAGATTAATAAAGGCTGCTGACACATAAAAGATAATAGGCATGGATAATTGACAGCTGTCCATTCCCAGGACATCATTTGCCAATTAATCTAGTATACTCTCCATGCCATACTCTGGCTGAGAACAGGCTTAAGAAAAGCATAAAACCTTAGATTACACCAAAATTGCTTTACTGCCCTCCTAATAATACTGGCCCAAAAGAGAAGGTTAGAGACATGGTGATCGTTAAAGAATGTCAATTTAAAGAGATGTTTTCTTGAACATGGACCTAAGAACTACCCATATTTGAGGGGAATTCCAGCTTTTGTGTATGGTTCTGTGAATCTCTGTTCTATCACCTCTCATTCTCAATGTGTACGTGAAACCACTGCAGAGAATGGACTGATTTAGGTTACCATAGTTGTAGCTCAACCCCCGCACGGACAAGCTTTGCCCTTATTGTAGGGAGCTCCATTATGCTAGTGGAGCAGACTTATGGACCAGTCTTTGCCCCCCAAAGCTTTAGTCATTCTTTTAGATGCTCAATGGCCCAGGCTGTCTTGAAGATAAGGATGAGATCTTGAACTTGGATTTAGTATTCTATGGGAAGCCAGGGTAGAGAGTGGAGGACAGATTTGATGTGTTTTCAGTAGCCTCTTTTGTTAAGGAGACACGCTGCATCCCCTTGTGCTGGTACAACGTTCTTTACTAGCTAGAATTGCCTAAGTGCTGAAGGCTTAATGCCCAGGTATAATAGTCCAGCCACAAGGTGATGAAGGTGTGAATAACTGTGGATGGCATCTCTTAGCCAACTGAAGATGGTAGAAAGTGTTATTTACAGCTACTGCTATGGGAGAGCTCGGTGTCAGTGAAAAATCCAAGAGCACACCTCGCCACAGGCTGAACTGACCCTTTTGGAGGTGTGTATCTTCAACCAAAGCAGAGTGCATCATAGCTGCAATCTTTTCAGAATGCTCACCCAGGGAGCATATTACACCAGCTCTCCAGGGTAAGTACGTACTTCCAGGTGCAATCTGATGTGTTGACCTATACAACCCTATATGATTTGTGTTCCATTATGCAGCCGAAGAAGTGGGCTGTAGTCCATGAAAGCTTATGCTCTAATAAATGTGTTAGTCTCTAAGGTGCCACAAGTACTCCTGTTCTTTTTGCGGATACAGACTAACATGGCTGCTACTCTGAAATCTGTCATAAAGAGTCTTGTTACTCTTGTGAGAGTTGAGGCATTATTGCTTAATGTCCCTAGATTTGAATGGCTGCTGGCAGGGTGTTCTTAGTACAGTGCCCTGTGCTCTAGAATTTGCTTCTCTGGTTGGATCAACAAAGCTAGAGACTGGTTGGAGGATTTGGAACAATTTCAGATGCTTTGAGAGTGGGTGGCAGTTTCTCAACATCTTTGTAGTAATTTCACTTGAGACAAATTTCAGGGGTGGTAAGGAGCCATAAAATTAAGGTCAGACCAACTATGTCCTGTTATTCTGGATTGTTCTGTTGAGAGGCAATGATGAGCTTTGAACAACATTCCATCAGTCTTTCACTAGAATGCGATGCAGGGCTATGAGAGGGTAAGGAGGAAGTGTGGTGGGGAGAAGTGGAAAAGTCTTTAAGAATAACAAAATGTAAATTAGAAGTCTGAGAGAGAGAGAGAGAGATCTGAGATTAAGGACAATTGAAACAGCAGCAAAAATGTTTACCAGCCAAGACATTCAAAAATACCTAGTGATGTTGAGCGACCAACTTGAGACATCTTAAAAGGGCCTGATTTTTGTAAGTGCTGAGCACCCGCTCTGAGAATTAGGCTCCTTTACGTTATTTCAAAATCAAAGTACTGTGGACAAGATTTTTAGAAGTGTCTAAACATATAGCTCGGACATGTCCCTGTCCCAAAGAGTTTACAGTTCAAACAACACACACAAACTCCTCAAGATAATTCAGTAGAGGGAAGGGGTGAACATTGTTCATGAAAAGGGAGGATGCATTGCATTGATGGTAAGTTGCAAAGTAAATAAGAAATTAACAGGGTCTCAGTCCTATCTCTGTTTCTTCATGATACATAAAGAAAGCCAGATTTCCCCCTACCATCCCACCCCATGTTTATTCTTTTTTCTGCTTAATTGTTCCTTAGAGATATGATTCCGAGTCTTGACTTCCCTTTTAGGGTTGGGACTTCTAAAACAATACAGAAATGAGCAGGGATCCTAGAAATCTGTTTTCAACGGAAAAATGGAGAAAAATGCAGAATTTGTATTTTTACAGGTAATCTTTGGTTTTTACATTTTGTGAAAAAATAAAAACATGTTAACTATTAATTAAATTTTACTGAAAGTACCAATGTCGCTTATTGAATGCGTGCAACCTCCCCCTCTTGTGGTTGATTTTTGAATGCACTTTAATTTTACAGTGAAACGCAGTTTATCCAATCTAATTGGGAGCGGGGCCAGATCCGATAATTAAAAGAGCTTGTTATCCCTTATTTTAAGATGGAGGGAGGGACTTGGGCAGTCAGCCCCGTGCCAGGAGGGCTTGGGTGGTCAGCCCTGCCTGGGACTGACCGCCACAGCCCCAACCACCCAGGGCTGACTGCCAGTTCGGTTAATATATAGAGGTGGATAATGGAGGATCAGATAAACAGGTTCTACAGTATATCAATAAAACACGTTCAACTGATACCTATATATATTGTGGCTAGGGAATCTAAAGTTCAACGTTTCATTTTAATCACAGAAAAACACAGATTTTTATGTTTTTTGAGCAGATAATTTTAGTTTCTTTTGTCATGGAAAACTAGGATCCCTGGAAATGAGTATAGGGAGAATCAGCCTTTAGTTGAGGGAACGGGGTAAACAATCCTTAGGCTATATCTACACTTAAAATGCTACAGCAACACAGCTGCTATAGCGCTTCAGTGTAGACACTCATGACAGTGTTGGGTTCTTCCATCGCTACAGTTAATCACTTCTTCGAGAACTGTCTACCCTGGGGGTTAGGTCAGCTTCACTACTTCTTTCAGAGGTGTGGATTTAAATCTCCAGTGAAGATCAGGCTTTAGTATGCCAAGTGTTTTGGTTCCATTCAACAGGTCTTGAAAGAGTTAATGAGTCAGACTAAAACTCATTTTTCTTTTCAAATGCACTTTACTTCCTTGTTACTTGTGATGTCATAATATGCTAGTTATCCAGCTGTCTGTAGAGTCTTCCAGTTAAGCAAGATCTGAATGTCTAATGTAACCCTCCCCCACACACAACCCAAACTTTTGAGTTTTCTTTAAAAGCCACTCTCTCCCCCATAAGGAAGCATAAAAGGGGGAAAGCCCAATTATTTTCTCCTTCAACAAGGAATCTAAAGCAGAAGAGAAAAGATGCATGGTAGATGTCATAGTTTTCTGTACCAATTATGGACTGCCTACTGAGCTTGCTTGTACACACACCAAATGTGTTCCTCATAAGATCCTTTAATCCACTGCCAAGTACGCCTAAGCTTTATTTAAATAAGGTATATTACACACCGTGCCACCTAGTGGCTAAACGAGTATAATACAGGTTAGCATTCCGTTACGTCCCCCCCTTAAGTTCTACTTTGCTACCATTTAAAATATTTACATCTTTGAAGTTCAGTACCTATCAGTCTGATAAGTGTCTCTGATATTTTCATGTTTTTCATTCCCAGAATTAGTTTTCAGCCACTGCATGCACAGCTCTTATAAAACATTCAATATTTTCCCCTGGTTCTTGTACTCTCTGGTGAAAACATGCTCATGCACATTTCTCTGAGGTACAAAATATGCATCAAACATAGCCAGAACCCTTTCATAGTCTTCTTTGTGGCTGTCTTCAGTAAAGTCAAAGGATTTAAAGATCTGCTCTGCTTGCGTCCCCATCACATAAATTAAAGAAGATACCTGTATATCTCCAATTTCTTTGTGAAGTTTGTTTGCAATTCAAAATCTTTCAAATACTGCTTCCAGTCTGTCCATTGGAAAGGTTTGTCAAAGCTAAAGTTCTCTGGGGCATTGAAGAGTGGCATGCTGATGAAATCCTGCAACCTTTATTGCTGTTCCTTCTGTCTGCAATTATTGTTGCTTTGTTCCTTCTGTTTTTGTTCTTGGTTTACTCCTGACATCATGTCATGTTCTTTTGTACCAGATATGGCCTGGTCACAGAGCTTGCTTATACACATCAGATATGTTCATCATAAGATCCTTTCATGCACTGCCAGGTATGGCTGAGGTTCATTTTAATAAGGTATTATTAAATACACTACCACCTAGTGGCTGAGCAGTATAATACAATTTAGCATTTCATTACAGGCTAGCGTTCCAGGCATAAGGAGTACACTAGCAACATAAAAAGAACTGGAGTACTTTTGGCACCTTAGAGACTAACAAATTTATTTGAGCATAAGCTTTCGTGGGCTACAGCCCACTTCTTAGGATGCTTAGAATGGAATATATAGTAAGAAGATATATATACATACAGAGAACATGAAAAAGTGGAAGTAGCCATACTAACTGTAAGAGGCTAATTAATTAAGATGCAACATAGAAGGCATGAAGCTGAGAGAGGGGAAAGAGAGAGTGGGCTACAGTTGTGGCCAGTTCTGTGCAGATGCACGAGGTGCGAGAGAGATCAAGAAATCTTCCCCCCTCTCCCTCCCCACCCATCAGCAGAGGAGGCCCAATGCAGAGGCAAATGTACACTGCACCTTTTCAGAGCATTGCAGAACTGCTGGTGCTGCTGCTGAAGCAAACAAACACAGAATGTCCCAGGAGGAATTCTGGCTGAGTGCAGCATTGCATCTCTCATATACTCACATTTTTAAAAGCCACACGCTAACCCAAAGAGAGCAATAAAACAAGAGGATTAGGAAAAGAAAAAATGCAGGTGGGGGAAAGGTCATGTAGAATGTTGTAGGTGAGGAGGAGAATCTTGAACATGATGTATCAAGTGGTAGGAAGCAAATGAAGGGATTCAGGCAGGGAATCAATGTAGTCTGAACAGGTGAGAGAATGATTTTAGTAGCATCATATTAAATAGACTGACGTGTGGGAGAAGTTAGAGGCAGTGAGAACAGACAGGAGGTATTGCCAATAAACAAGATGAAGAGATGAGAAGCCCACGAATAAGGGCTTTGGTGTGGGGTATTATGAATAGAGGATAGATTTGGGAAATGTTGAGAAAGAAGAGACAGATTTGTTGCTGGATATATACAAAGAGAACTTTGAGTCAAAGAATGGACCGAGATTGTATTGTGAAAACTGTTTTAAACTTGTAATGAGTTTTGCCTTTTGGAGCTAGTATTGCAGGATTCACTGTGATCCTTTTAAACTAGTTTTAAATATTGTCATGCCAAATTTAGAGTAATGGCTGAAGAGAGCTTCAGAAGTCTGCGAAGGACTGATTGCATCCCTGACAAGAATGCCTTAGCAGTCCTTTTATGGGCTTTGGTTGAAGTTTAAAATATTAAAGCCACCCAAGAATAAGAATGAAAGTCTGAACCTTTATCCTGAAGTGTGACTAAAACTGATGAGAAATGTGTTTTTCATATATTTTGCTTTGAAATACACAGCAGAAAAAATAATGAACTAGTTGAGTAAACAAGATGGCCAAGTCAGCAGCAGCCAATAAACTACATTTTAATGTTTGCAATCTGTAAACTATGAGTAAGACTTGGAATGATTATTACAGTTTAGATTTAGGTATTAGACTAGATGGAATATTAAGAATCACAAGATCAGTTATAAAACATCTCACACCTATTTGTTCTACTGCACTGTACCTCTGATCAATAGTTTTCCATTTAATTTAGATTTTAATGGGAAAACTCTTAATTGTATGTTCTTATAAACATGTTTTTTGAGAAAATAATGCAAGGTAGGTGGCTTTTATTTTAGGATGGTAGTGGTTCAGTGTGGGCGCTTGGGGCAAGGAGGGTTGCAGAAAGAAGGATCAGGGCTGACTGCATGCCTAGATGCGGAATAGGGCATTGATGTGCTCTCTCACATCGCGGTAATCGGCCTCCGTGATCTCTTCAGAGGTCTCATGCAAAAGCTGGGCAATCCGCTTGTGCAGATTCCTTGGCAAAGCTACTTGCTCCTTGTCCCGGTCAGGCCAACATGTCCGCGCCACTGTGCCGTGACGGGCGGGGGGACCATTGCTGCACACAGGCAAGCGGCATAAGGGCCAGGGCGGAAGCCGCATTGTAGTAGAAGACCCTCCCTTGCTTCCCAGGTCACCCTCAGCAGCAAGATATCTTCCAGGACGAACTCATCCTGTGGAAAATGTGGGGACAGTGTTCAGTATAGGGTCCCCCTGCAGCTGTTTGCTCTCCCCAAGGCACAAAACCAACCTCAGAGGACAACAGCCCTGAAACAATCAGTCCCACTTGCTCCTGTGCTTACTCACCATTTTGGGGCTCCTGTGGATTATGTGCGCTCGTTTTGAGGCAGGCAGTTTCTGCTGTAGTGTACACTGTACTGGTCTTTAAGTATGGCCGAATCATTGCTCTGTCTAGTGTAAACAATGCTGCCTCTGTTAAGTGTTGCATTTTGGCTTTACAGATCCCAGCCATCCTTGCTATCAACGGCCAAAAGGCTGCAAAGAATCAGGAAGCATCCATGAAGCACCAAAGAGGACCTGCTTCATGAAGTCACGCAGCAGTCTCTTACTGAAAATCAAAAAGTACAGGAGTGGTGCGAGACTGAAAGAAGGCTCCGCCAGTAGAATGCGGATCACCAGCACCAAAGCACGGAGTGGCTCATAAGCATCATGGAGCGCCAAGCATACTTAATACAGGTGCTCATAGCACTGCAGACAGAGCAGATCCGCACCTGCCCCCTCCTGCAGCCCTTGTCCCAAAACTCTCTCCCTTGTGCCCCCATGTCACCGCCAACCCACTTCCCCCAACATCAGGTTTCTTACCACCACCAGCTGCCTCCAACATCTGTAGCTTCACCGCCCAGCCCTGCAAACTATAACCCTTACCCACTGCACTCAACCCCCATCACCATGCATTTTAGCCAGCTCAAATGCAGCACTCATTGCCTGGCACTCCAGACAGGAAGGTTGAATATGATAACAGGACATATGCAAATCTGTGATTGTCCCGTTTCCCACCCCCGTTCCCTCCTCCCCCACAGCACAGATGTGTCATGCCCTTTCTGTTTCCCCAGCAGTTGTGTTACTTTTCAATAAAAAAAATTTTTGGCTTTGAAAACATTCTTTATTGCATTAAGTAAAAGATACCGTAGTCCAGGAAAGCAACAGGCACTGCAAGTCAGTGCATCATACGTAGCAAACACAGATGCCTACTACCATTGGAACCACTGCACTTCACTCCCATGCAGTGCACCAAATATTAGTGGTGGCTTTCAGCATCGAATTGCTCCCTCAAGGTATCCCTAATCCTTACAGCCCCACACTGGGCCCCTCTAATAGCCCTGGTCTCTGGCTGTTCAAATTCAGCCTCCAGGTGTTGAACCTCTGTGGTCCATGCCTGAGTGAAGCTTTCAACCTTCACTTCACAAATATTATGGAGGATACAGCATGTGGCTATAACCATGGGGATGTTGTCATGGGCCAGGGCCAGCTTCCCATACAGACAGTGCCAGCAACCCTTTAAACGGCCAAAAGCACACTCAACAGTCATTCTGCACCACCTTTGTCTGTTGTTGAACCGCTCCTTGCTGCTTTCGTGGGTAAGAACCTCACTTCTTCAGATGCAAGTCATCTGAAGAAGTGAGGTTCTTACCCACAAAAGCTTATGCTCCCAATACTTCTGTTAGTCTTAAAGGTGCCTGTAAGAGGGCCGGACTCACCCCTGCGGCGCCTCCTGCTGGTCGTCCAGGGAATTAGCTCACCAGCCTCTGGAGCACCCTCTGCAGGCCGGTGATCCGCCTTGTCCTCTGCACTGGCCCCCGTGTCCCTCCCAGGACCCCGGTGCCCCTTGCCCTGGGTGCTGCCCCCTGGCAGTACCCACACACACTAGGTCTCCCCTCCCAGGGGAACCCCCACCCACTAACCCCACCTCGCCTCAGGATAAGGCCACTGCCAGTCACCATCTAGCCCCCACTCTCTGGGGCAGACTGCAGTATAGGCCACTCATCATCGGCAAGGAGGGTTTGGACCTGATGCCTTGGCCTAGCCCTGGGCTGCCCTCTGCAACCCCCAGTACCCCTTGGCCTATTACCAGGCTGCAGCCTGGGGCTATCCAGCTCTTCAGCCTTTCCCCAGCCCTGCTCCACTCAGGTGCCTTATCTAGTTCCCTGCAGCCAGGCCCTTCTCTCTCTGCACTCAGAGAGAGACTCTTGAGTTGCCTGGCTCCCAGCCTCCTTATACAGGCCAGCTGGGGCCTGATTGGGGCATAGGCCAGCTGTGGCTACTTCCCCAATCAGCCCAGTAGCTTTTCCCTTTGCCCCAGCCCTCTGCCAGGACTGTTTTAAACCCCTCAGGCAGGAGCGGGGTAGCCACCCTGCTACAGTGCCACAGGACCCACTGTTGCTTTTTACAGATTCAGACTAACACGGCTACCCCTCTGATCCTTGCTGCTGTTAAGGCATGTGTAGGGTTTCATGAGCCACAGCATTAAAGGGTAAGCGGGGTCTCCAAGGCTCACAATGGGCATTTTGCCTTCCCCTACGGTGATCTTCTGGTCTAGGAAGAAAGTCCCAGCTTGCAGCTTCCTGAACAGGCCTGTGTTCCAAAATGTGTCATGCATCTTTCTGGACCAGCCTGCGTTAATGTCCACCGTTAATGTCCACGGTGATCCACAAGCGCCTGGAGAACCATAGAGAAATATCCATTCCAATTTATGTACTCGGAGGCTAGGTGGTCTGGTGCCAGAATTGGAATATGCATCCCATCTAGCGTCCCACTGCAGTTAGGGAAACCCATTTGTGCAAAGCCATCCACAATGTCACACACGTTGCCCAGAGTCAGGGTTTTTCTGAGCAGGATGCGATTAATGGCCCTGCAAACTTGCATCAACACAATTCCAACGATCGACTTTCCCACTCCTAACTGGTTAGCGACCGATTGGTAGCTGTCTGTAGTTGCCAGCTTCCAGATTGCAATAGCCATCCACTGGCAGGGCAGCTCTTTATCTCATGTCCTTGCGCCGCAGGATGGGGGCGAGCTCAGCACACAGTCCCATGAAAGTGGCTTTCCTCATCCGAAAGTTCTGCAGCCACTGCTTGTCATCCCAGACTTGCATGACGATGTGATCCCACCACTCAGTGCTTGTTTCCCGAACCCAAAAGCAGCATTCCACTGTAGTGAGCATGTCCATGAATGCCACAAGCAATATCATGTCATATGCATTATGTGAGTCAACATCATCGTTGGACTCCTTACTGTCACTTTGTAGCTTAAGGAGTAACTCGACTGCAATTCATGACATGCTGGCAAGACCCATCAGCATATTCCTCACAAGTTCAGGATCCATTCCCGCAGACCGAAAGGGAAGACAGAGCGTGCAGTACAAAAAAGGTTAAAAGATGATGCCAAATGTGGACAGAAGCACAGGGATTTCTGGGATGCGAAGTGATGCATCATGGGGCATTGGGACAGGACCCAGAATGCCCCGCCCCCTTCCCACAAGCCATAGCACCAGAATGGGAAGAGGTACTCTGTGGGATACCTGCCCATAATGCACCATTCCCAATGCCGCGGCAAATGTGGCCACGCCACTGGGCCTGCAGCTGACAGTGTGAACACACAGCAGCGCTTTCCCTGCTGCAGTCTCTGAGGGCTGGTTTAACTCACAGCACTCTACATCTGCAAGTGTAGCCATGCCCTGAGTGTGTTACAGATTGTTGTAATGAGACATAAAACCAGTGTCTCTGCTGAGTCCGTGATTTTTGGTATCTAGCCGAATTATGAATATAAGCTCCCAAGCTCATATTTTGAAGGAGTTATGCCGATTTCCTTTGAGGATGAGAACTGAAGAAGAGCTCTGTGAAGCACAAACGCTTGTCTCTTTTGTCAGCAGAAGTTGGGCCAGCCAATAAAAGATATTACCTCACCCACCTTGTCGCTCTCATATCCTGAGACCAACACAGCTGCAACAACACTGTGATCATCATTTTAAAGTATTTAAAACCTACTACTGCTGGCTGCAGATTCAGTCCATAGCAATGGTGAATGGTGACTCCAATCTCAACCCAATTGCATTAGTCCCTTTGAAGACATGACAACTAACCCTAATTTACGAGAGTTCATTTTTCCTCGTAACTTCCTATGCAGTCTATGTTTTTACTTTTCAGATCTTAAGGTTCTAAGACATTTACCTACCCATGTGGAGGAGGGAGGAGCCAAATCCATGATTCCAGTGGCACAAAAGCAGCTTCACAAATTATCATTAACTAGTTGTGCAACTCAGACATTTCAGGCATTGCACTGGAGGTGGGGACTGGAGGGACTTAGACCACTGAGAGCGAAGTACAGAGCCTCTCAGTACTAGGTCAGATCTGGTCCAGACTAGTCATGACCATAAGGCCTAGATCCACAAAGGGAATCATGCACCTTAGTCCCAAATTTTGTTGCTATTGCAATCCCCAAAATCCACACTCAGCTTCAGCTTAATCCTGTATGTAGTTAACTCAATGCCCAAATTTTTGCTATAAAAGTTCCCTTGACGCCTACATTTCTACCACTGGGCATGCACACTGCTGCTTCAGGCATGCGCCCAGATGCCTATCTCATGCCTTAGCCCCAGCCTCAATCAGATCAGGTGAAGATAGGCTGGGCAACACCTATGTTGCTTGTGGAGCCTAATCCATTAGGCATGTGCTGAGCACGCCAAACAGTTGCAAGGAGGGGAATGCACCAGTAGCCTCCCTTATAACCCTCAGCCTAGTAGCAAGGGTATTCATCCAGAATGTGAAAGACGCTGGTTTTATTCTCCTATTTACCTGCTGAGAAGAAGGGATTTGAACAGGGGTTTTTGCACTTCTCAGGTGAGTACTCTAACCATTAGACTATGAGCCATTCTGATGCAAATTTCTTTCCGTCTCTCCTCTTGAAGCAGTTCCATTATGTATTAAAACACATTGGGACAGAAAAAATGGCATTATAGTCCAGTGGCTAGGGCACTCACTTGAGAGATGGGAAACCCTTGTTCAAATCCCTCTTCCATATCAGGCAGAGCGAGGAATTGAACCATGGTCTCTCACATCCCAGGTGAGTGCCCCAACCACTGAGTTAAAAGGGAAGCCATTTCCTCCTCACCCCCCAGCCATTTTGTGTGGCATTAGGTGTGCTGCCAATCTGGTAAGAAACAGCCGAAGCCGCCTGACTGTAGGAGAGGGTTTGTGGCTATGGATTACAAGCAGAAATAGTCAATTCCCTCCAGCCTAGAGTTAGAGGCCTAACTCCTTGAGAAGAGTGGGGCATAACACACACCCCTCTCCTCAGCACTTGCTGTTGACTAATTTAGGCAGCTCCGTGCCTACCCTGTTGAGTCTCACTCTCAAGGACTCTCACTGACAGCTTAAGTGACCCAGAACAAAGGTATTCTGGAGGAAGGTCAGAGCAAGCCTTCGGTAGAAAGCCAATGGCTCAGGACATTATAGACACAGGGTCAGAATGGCTGTTAGAACTATTGTTGGTTTGGTTCTCTTCACCCTGGAAGGGATGGGGTTTTGGTTTCATTAGAGGGTTAACCTACCCAGAGAGTGAGGGAAGTTGTAGCAACCAGGGCCAGCTCCAGGCACTAGCCCTCCAAGCATGTGCTTGGGGCGGCACCTGGAGGGGGGCGGCGCTCACCCGGGGAGAGCGGGGCCACAGCCGGGCTCGCCACCCTCCCCCGGCGCTTCGGCCGGCCAGGAAGAGCGGGGCCGCCCTCCCCTGGCGCTCCAGCCAGTCAGGGAGAGCGGGGCCCTGGCCAGGCTCACCGCCCTCCCCCGGCGCTCCGGCTGGCCGGGGAGAGCGGAGCCGCGGCCAGGCTCGCCGCCCTCCCCCCAGCGCTCCGGCCGGCCGGGAAGAACGGGGCCGCCCTCCCCCAGCACTCTGACCGGGCCCAGCCAGGCTCGCCGCCCTCCTCCCGGCGCTCCAGCCGGTCGGGGAGAGTGGGGCCCCGGCCGGGCTCGCCACCCTCCCCTCCCGGGAGGCTTTTTTGCGACTCCAAAAAAGCCACAGCCGGCCCTGGTAGCAGCAATGAGGGGAGAAGAACTTTGCCATGTGTCCACATCACAAAAAACAATGTAGGTGGCGCCCTTGTTGACAGCAGAGAAAGCAAGGATTGAATAGGCATAGAGATCAAACTACCATCTCACTGCTCAAAAGTGGTCTCAACAGATCAAGACTAATACAGGCTAACTTGCTTGCTGCTCCCTGTGGTCCCCACTCTGTGGCTAAATGAAAGGCTTTCTTCTCAGGCCAGTTTCTTTCATGAACACTAAAACTCACTCTAATGAGAGTAGCTAATAAGATTCAGACTCTGCTCAGAGTACCTATGTTGTTCTGAGAGAGCTCAAGGGCTTTAGGAGCTCTTGGGAACTCACTGACTCATCTCATGTGACTTGCCTATTGCCAGTGCTAGATCATTGCACAGGGAGGAATATTTCTGTTTAGTCATCACTGCTTACAGCTAAGCAGGTATTCTACTTTTCTTGCCAGGAACTTTTACATATTACTAAGTTAATAGCCACCTGTGATGTTTTGGGGATCACCCAGACCCTGTAAGGGGTTCTGTCACCATTTGCCTGGTCACTTTGGGTGCCTTAATTCTATGCTGCTATTGCTCTGAGCTCTGACACCAGTAGCCAGCCGACAAGCATAAAGGTGTCACCCTGGCTTCCACCAGCCTAGATACTCCTGGCAGGATTACCCCAATAGCCCTTCTGATCCCAACACCCTCCAAATCCATCTCCCCGAGTTCTTCATTACCATACATTGGACTTTTCTCCTCCGATTCATCACACCCAAAGGAGTGAAACCTGCCCCCAATTATCAGTGCACTTTGGACACACACTACAGAGACCCACTTGGGGTAAAAATAAACAAATTATTTAATACAAAAAAATCAGATTCAAAGATGAAATAATAAGAAAAAGCAAATACACAGAAGTTACAGAGAAAATAAACAAAGATGCAATCTCAGGCTTTACATTTCCGTATTAGCTAAAGTTCCTTCTCTAATAAAAGTTACCTATTTCCTTTTAACAGTTTCCCAGTGAGCCTCCTGTCACAGAAGGGATCCAATGTTCTACAAATAGCCCCCTACTTAGATGGTGGCCCTCAGTTTCTGGACAGTCAGCCTTCACTTCAAACCCCTTCCCTTTTAACAGGCTTTGCAGTGTCTTGTTCTTTTCTCTCAGACTACTGTAATTCCTGGTTACACGGAGTGGGGGAAACTCTCTTGCCTTAGTTTTCCAAGATTGGAGTTTACTTTTCAGTTTTAGTGTCTTTCCAGTAACTTTAAAGGTACACCATTGTCTGTCCCTGGGTTGGTTGCTAGGTGCTTGGAGTTAGTTTCATTGAAACAACTACCGTGGGAGGTACCCCTCCTTGCCTGATTGCTTCACCCCTTCTTGTGAGGTGATGCTGCAGTTGCATTCTAGTTACAATTACAATGTTCCACACAAATGTACATGTATACATTCAGAACCATAACCTGTACACATGTCTCCCAATGACCATCAAGTTCAGAACATTACACACTTTCATAAAAGACCTTATTTGACATATATTTATACACAATAACATCGTATCTAACCAGTTGATTCAGTTGCTTGTCCTTTGGGGTTCTCACCCCTGATCTCTGCTTGGGGTATCTGGACCCTGATTGTCATACTGCCTTCAGAATCATACTGGAATGTCTGCACTTTATACAATCTATTTCTGTGCAAAAGATCAATCGCAAGGACTCTTCTACCAGCGTAAGTAACAAACTGTCCATCAGATATCTTCCCAGCGGTGCCAGAAGGGAAAAGGATTCAGGCTGTAGAACAACAGTTGAGCTGTGTCATAAGGCTGAAGTTATGCTTCAGGGCCTGTGAGGACTCCCTACTTCAGTGAAGGGAGAACAGGATCTATACGGGGTGGATTCACTGGCAGGGATAGATTCCATTGCCATGTCCCATGTAATAGGATAACTATGGATGTCTTCCTTGACCAGAGACATTACATTTCTAAACCCTTTTAGTGGCAGTCACCCACCAAATTCTGACAATTTTTCTAACTCTGTCATGGAATTTCCAGTTCTAATTCAAAAGGTCACTACAGGTCTGTCGCATCTTACGCGCATTTAACAGCGATTTCAGCTTTACGCGGTCGGCAAAAAAAAAAAAAAAAAGAGAGAGAGAGAGAGAAAAACAACAATTTTAATACTGTACCTGTAGTGTGGGCGATTCCACCCGCCATTGAACTCAATGTAATTTTGACTATACGCGGTTTTCGCTTTACGCGCTAACCGCAGAACGGAACCCCCGCGTAAGATGAGACAGACCTGTATTCTTCAAATCTCACTTTGGCTTCATACAGCAGCATTAATTCATTTTCCTACCTTTCCCCCCTTCAGTTATGACTGCAGGTTTCAAACATTGGTTTGGCCCATTACCATATACTCTGTTAGTATGGTGTGATGTTGTATGATTGAAATATGACCATTTATATCATTAATATTGCCACTGTTAAACAATTTCAGCAAATCTTGTACTAAGCACATCATGTAAGGTGTCAATGGAAAAGTTATGATTTCCTAAGTATGATTATCCTGTTTATATGCATGTATCAGTTTTGTATCTGAAGGGATAAATATTGACTATGTACTGGCATCATACATGTGTGCTGTATTCCTGGGTAACACCCAAGTAAAATCTACAATGAAGTCAGACAGCTAAGTGTTGATGACCTATCAAAGACACTTAGCTATCACATATCAGGGGGTAGCCGTGTTAGGCTGTATCCACAAAAACAACAAGGAGTCCGGTGGCACCTTAAAGACTAACAGATTTATTTGGGCATAAGCTTTCTGAAGAAGTGAGTTTTTTACCCACGAAAGCTTATGCCCAAATAAATCTGTTAGTTTTTAAGGTGCCACCGGACTCCTTGTTGTTTTTGTTAGCTATCACAATGGGCCATAGAAGAAACTCATTCCACCCAGATGGCTCTTCCTGCAGATGCCTCAGCCTCCAAGGGGCCAATGGCTACCCTCTTGGGTCATCAAGCCATGTAAGGACATGTGATATTTTCATGTGACCCTGGACTTCATCTTATGCCAACAACTTTCCACAAACTGGGCTGTGACCTTTGTTTGAAACAGAAAATTTCCAGGCACATGGCAAAGGGTTATAAAAGACATGTGGAATGACTCCATTTTGCCTCTTTCCTGCTCTGACTCTCTGGAGTGTGGATTTACACCTAAAAGGAGAATATCAAACTATGGACTGAGGACCTTCCAATCTTTTGGAAGTTGCTAGAGAAACTTTACAAGCCAGAAGTCTGTAACATCACTGCTACAAACTTGATGCAAGAACATTGCAATTAATATATGTATATGTTCTATTAACCATTTTAACTCTCTTCTTTTCTTTTATTAATAAACCTTTACATTTTAGTTACTAAAGGATTGACAGCGGCGTAATTATTGGGTAAATTCTGAATTATATATTGACCTGGCTAAGTGCCTGATCTCTTGAGATTAGAAGGACTCTATATGTGATTAAATTGGTTTTCAATAAACACTCATCATAGAGTTCAGGTCTGGGTGGTGAGATAAGGGCTGGAATGCCTAAGGAGACCACACCTCTGACTTCTTGTTAACCAGTGTTGTGAGACAGACGTTTACTTTTGTTACTGGCTCGGTATAATCTAATGATAGAATAACCACCAGTTTGGGGCGAGTCTGCCCTATTTCTCAGCTGTTTGTCCTGAATCTGGCATTCTCAGCTGTGACCCACTGAGGCACGGTGACATATGGTCAGATAAGAATGGGAGATAGGTGTAGAGACGTAAGTTCACAGGCCAAATCTTCAGCTAATGTCAATGGAACTATATGAATATACTTCAAACATTTTTTCTTCAAAAGACGTACCTGCAAGGAGGAAATAGAATAGACTGAGATGACACAGTCTATAAATACCTACATTTTATGGTCATAGCATACAAAAAGATAAATACTCTTTCTGGAAGGTTGCAACATAACACTAATTTATTGCTTAGAATCCAGTCCTTAAACACATTAGAATCAAGAGTGGAGAGAGAGAGCGAAAGCAGGTTGCTCCCTAAGGCAAAGAGGCACAACTCACCTCCCCTTGCTCTAGGCTGATTCTTTGTGCAGACTGACTGCTGCTAAACCCAGATGGCACACTTCTCTATAGAGCCCCATAGCCTACAAGCAGGACCAGGAAAACCTCTCCGAATTTAAAAGTGATAGCTTACAATTTTAACACAGTTTTCAATATACCACACTACATGGGAAACAAATAATGGGGTCTTCAACCTAGCAGACAAAGGTAAAACATGATCCAATGGCTGAAAGTTGAAGCTAGACAAGTTCAGACTGGAAATAAGGCGTACATTGTTAACAGTGAGGGTACCTACAATGAAACAGCTTACCAAAGGTTGTGGTGTGCATCAGTATATTATATTTGGAGGGCAGATCTATACCAAACTCATGATGCAAAAACCTTTCCATAACACCACACCATCATGCATTCCTTATTTTTATTACATGCTTATTCCACACATTTTGTATAGAAATTAAAGTGTCCATTAAAAAAAAGAAGCGAGTCCAACTGGCACTTTCTCTTTACAGAACAGACAATTTAGCAGTCCTGCTGATACAACCCTGTGTTTCATTCCATGCTCAAATTGCGCCTATTAAGCAATCAATCAAACGCACAACTACAAAATGGGGAATAACTGGCTAGACGGTAGAACTGCTGAAAAGGATCTGGGGGTTTCAGTGGACCACAAATTAAATATGAGTCACCAATGTGATGCAGTTACAAAAAAGGCTAATATCATTTTGAGGTGTATTAACAGGACTGTCGTATGTAAGACATGGCAGGTAACTGTCCTGCATTACTTGGCACTGGTGAGGCCTCAGCTACAGTACTGTATGCAGTCCTGGTTGCCACACTTTAGGAAAGAAGTGGACAAATTGGAGAGAGTCCAGAAGAGAGCAACAAAAATGATAACAGGTTTAGAAAACCTGACCTATGAGGAAAGGTTTAAAAACTGGGTATGTTTAGTCTTGAGAAAAGAAGACTGAGGGGGTCCTGATAACAGTCTTCAAATATGTTAAGGGCTGTTATAAAGAAGACAGTGAACAATTGTTCTCCATGTCCACTGAAAGTAGGCCAAAAAGTAATGGTCTTAATCTGCAGCAAGGAAGATTGAGGTTACATATTAGGAAAAATTTTCTAACTATAAAGGTAATTAAGCTCTGGAATAGGCTTTTAAGGGAGGTTGTAGAATCTGCCTCACTGGAGGTTTTTAAGAACAGGTTGGAAAAACAAGTGTCAGGGATGATATAGGTTTAATTGGTCCTGCCTCAACAAATGGGGCTGGATGTGATGGCTTCTTGAGGTCCCTTCCAGCCCAAGCATTTCTATAATTCTATTTTCATTAATAGGTTACCTATAATAAGATGAACTTGATGGTTCAAAAAGTGAGTTAATACTTTTTAAACACACTTACATGAACTAAGAGAAGGAATGTTTGTATGTGACACATTGTACCTCAAGACAGCACCCTGTAACCCCATATTCACCACTTGTATATGGTTATGATATTTTGTACAAAGAATGACTTGTAAGGTATCATATGAAAGGTCGTGATCTGCTGAAACTCATTGTTCTGTGAAAATATGTACATCATCATTGTATATGGAGTTACGAGATTTTGCTATATAGTTTTGTTATTGAAATACGTTGCGAGTCTGTGAGAAGCCCACAGTTAACTCTCCAGTGGCAACAAAAGAGATGACCCACACCAAGATGGGTGTTAAGCAACCATCACCAGCCATTGACCAGCAGGGGAATTGTAAACAATTGATTTACAATTCAGTAAGAGACAGTTACTCAACCTCTACACAATGGGGATTCCTTAACTCTGTGACTCAGCAAGTCATCAGGACACGTGATGCTTGACTCCATGTTTGACCCATATTTTTCCAGGCACATCAACTGAGGGTATAAAATAAGGGACAGTGGCATCTTGAGATCACCTCTCTCTCTTCCCCCACCTACTCTGAAGGCAACAAGAACAATTGGAAGAAAAAGACTTTGAACTGGCGAGATTGGTCCCAGGCTGAACAGGGAATTTAGCCTGTGTATTAAGAACTGTGAACTGCTTACAGTGCCTAGTGGGGGGAGAAAAACTGTTTGATTCAACTCTTGTATAGTCTGATAAAGTTTAGGATTTAAAATGTGTGTTTACTTTTTATTTCTTATGTAACCATCTCTGACCTTTGTGCCTACCACTTATAATCACTTAAAATCTATCTTTCTGTAGTTAATAAACTTATTTTAATGTTTAATCTTAACCAGTGAGTTGGTTCTAAGTGCTTGAGGGATCTGCTTAGATTACAGAGGCTGGTGCATGTCCACTATCCTTTGATGAAGTGGCAAACTAATTAATGAGCTTGCATCATTCAAGAGGGTCTTAAGCAGTATAAGATGGTTCATTTCTGGGGTGCAAGGCTGGGTCTGGGGGGAATTTGCTGGCATCTCCCTGTGCACAGTTCATGAGTGGCTTGGAGAACATTCATGCAACTTAGCTGAGTGTGTCTCTGCCTGTTGATGGCTGTGATAACAGCACCTGAAGGGGTTTGCAGCTTGTAACTAGCATAGTGTTGTAAGAGAGAGTCTCGGGTGGAGAGTTAAGGGCACACAGCAGTTCCACAGTTCCAGGTTATAGCCTGGGTGTCTGTCACAGTGTATTTTAGTTCAAAAGCATTAAATAACTTGACAATATCATGATTTCCTTTACAGCATCTATTACCTCCTACGTAGCAATAAGCATGGACTCTAACATTCTCTAACAAGTTCTCTAAGAACATAGATTTGCGGCTTTCAATTCCTGGAATATTTTCCTATTACATATGGAATGTCTTCTGTTTGGCTAATACTACTGATTGTACTAATATTCTACAGGTCTGGCGCTATTTAGTTTCTTCTCTCATTATTCTAAGTCAGGCCAGTCACAATCCTGATGTTTTTGAAGAAATGATCCTTCAGACACAGTTTAGAGTTGAGTGATGCTGCCACCATTTTATCAGAGAACCAACATGAAGTGTGACTATGACTATAATTTTAGTTGGTGGTGTGAAATATGGAATACAGTCCACTCCACACTGATTATCAATGGCACTTATAAAGCATTTACCAGTGTAGTACCTAGGCACTTGTCTAGATTCTTATTTTCATAATCCACTGACTACAGTACTAGAATGGATAAGTGCCAAGTATTGTTATGCATATAAGAACCATATTGTCCTAATCCTGTCCCAGGAGGTTGCACATTAGTTAATTGCAGAATTTGGTTATCTGCATACTAAATTAAGGTCAAATACTGCTGTTCGGTGTAATCACTTCAGATAAGTCAATTAGTCATCATATACAAGATTTTCCCAACGACGAAAGGTCGTTCTCCCTTCCCCCTCAGTAAATTATGGAAAAATTATACTGCAAAATATAAACAGTGTTTATGACAAAAAAATCCTTAATCATACTGGCAAGAAGAATGCAAAAAACAAAGCATAGCCAAGATAGAATGCAGCTATTGAATTCTGTATAGGAGTTGCTATTCAAATCTTTAAAGCAGAAAGTGTTCCCATGATATTTACAGTAAGGCCTGGTCTACACTAGGCGTTTATGTCGAAGTTAGCGCCGTTACATCGAATTAACCCTGCACCTGTCCACACCGCGAAGCTATTTAGTTCGAGATAGAGGTCTCTTAAATTCGACTTCTGTACTCCTCCCCGACGAGGGGACTAGCGCGAAATTCGACATGGCCATGTCGAATTAGGCTAGGTGTGGATGGAAATCGATGCTAATAGCTCCGGGAGCTATCCCAGAGTGCACCACTCTGTTGACGCTCTGGACAGCAGTCCGAGCTCGGATGCTCTGACCAGCCACACAGGAAAAGCCCCGGGAAAATTTGAATTCCTTTTCCTGTCTGGGCAGTTTGAATCTCATTTCCTGTCTGGACATCGTGGCGAGCTCAGCAGCACTGGCAACGATGCAGAGCTCTCCAGCAGTGATGGCTGTGCAATCTCAGAATAGAAAGAGGGCCCCAGCATGGACTGATCGGGAAGTCTTGGATCTGATCGCTGTGTGGGGCGATGAGTCCGTGCTTTCCGAGCTGCGCTCCAAGAAACGGAATGCAAAGATCTACGAGAAGATCTCTAAAGACATGTCAGAGAGAGGATACAGCCGGGATGCAACGCAGTGCCGCGTGAAAATCAAGGAGCTGAGACAAGGCTACCAGAAGACCAAAGAGGCAAACGGACGCTCCGGATCCCATCCCCAGACATCCCGTTTCTACGAGGCACTGCATTCCATCCTAGGTGCGGCCGCCACCACTACCCCACCACTGACCGTGGACTCTGAGGATGGGATATTGTCCACGGCCGGTTCCTCGGACATGTTAGCGGCCGGGGAAGATGAGGAAGGAGATGAGGAGGACCAGGCAGTCGACAGCGCTTACAACGCTGATTTCCCCGACAGCCAGGATCTCTTCATCACCCTTACAGAGATCCCCTACCAACCGTCCCCAGCCATTAACCCAGACACAGAATCTGGGGAAGGATCAGCCAGTAAGTGTTTTAAACATCTAAACATTTATTTTTAACAGAACAGGAATATTAAGAATAACAAAAATGGGTTTCTCATGATTAGTTTGCCCTAGGCGCTTAACGTTTCAGTCCTGGGCAGTGCAACTATTGAAAGAAAATCTAACAATGTCCGGTTTAGCATGATTGTTCTGCCCAAGCCGCTCTACTGTTTAGTCCCTGCCAGTGCAGCTACAGTAAAATGCGGTCTATATGTCCGGGGATAGAGCAGAAATCCTCCTGGGACATCTCGAGGAAGCTTTCCTGGAGGTAATTGGAAAGCCGTTGCATCAGGTTCCTGGGGAGAGCGGCCTTATTGGGTCCTCCGTAGTATGACACGTTTCCGCGCCACGAGACAATCAAGTACTCAGGGATCATTGCCCTGCACAGCAGTGCGGCATATGGCCCTGGTCTTTGGAGGCTTTCCCGAAGCATTCTTTCTTTCTCGCTGTCTGAGATCCTCATCAGGGTGATGTCGCTCATGGTGACCTGCTTTGAATTAGGTAGGGGAATGTTAGTGTTGGGACTGCTTGCCCGTTCCTTTACAGAACTGTAACCGCTGGTTTGCAGCCACGCGGTGGAGGCGGGAGAGGGGCAGCATACAGGGATCGTTCCCAGGGACAGCCGCGAGGGGGTGGGACAGGGGCAGAGTTCCTGCTTGCCGGATTGCTGGCAGCAGGGACTGACATTGCTTTCAATGTGAAAGGAGGCCAGTGCTAATATTAAAGTTTTAAGCTGCCACAAGTCTACGGCTTACCATGTCTGCCTGCTACACAAATTCCGGTGTCCTGCCCCGCTTCTCAGATCTGCAGTGCAAGACCCCAGGCACTGAATGTGAAGGCCGAGAATTCGACCTTGTCCTGAGTGCGCATGTGATAGGTGCTGTGCATGGTCTTGTTCACAGAGAAAGACTATGTTCTTTGTTCACAACTACATTTATCTTTCTGAGGAATTCACTCCCTTTTTCCCATTCCCACAGCCACATCTGCGACTGTCTCACAACCTAGCCTGGCATCACATTCCCAGAGGCTAGCGCAGATTAGGCGTAGGAAGAAGAGGACACGGGAGGACATGTTCTCGGAACTTATGGGCTGCTCCCGAGCCCAGGCAGCACAGCAGACCCAGTGGCGGGAGAACTTGTCCCAAATGCACCAAGCACACATGGAATGGGAGGAGAGGTGGCGGCAGGAAGACCAGCAGGCGACTCAAACGCTGCTTGGACTAATGAGGGAGCAAATGGACACGCTCCGGCACCTTGTGGATGTTCTCCAGGAACAGAGGCAGGAGGACAGAGCCCCACTGCAGTCTATCTGTAACTGCCCTCCCCCGCCACCAAGTCCCATACCCCCCTCACCCAAAGTGCAAAGAAGGAGGGGCAGCAGAGTCCGTGCAAACTCTCACTCCACCCCTGCAGACAGCTCTAGTAATAGAAGGCTCTCATTCCCCAAAATTTGACAAGTTCTTTCCTTTCCGCCTCACACAAGCCCCCGTCCAAGTTTCACCTCCCAGTTCCATGTGTAGTTGCTAATAAAAAATACGTTTCTGTTAATTACTGTTTCCATCATGTTCTTTTGGAGGAGGGGGGGAAGGGGGGGAAGGGGGTTGGTAATTGGACAGGACAGTCACCTTTGGCAGGGTACATAGGCGGGGGCAGGTCCAGCAGCAGGGCACATACACAGTGCAGTCACTAGTTACCCTGGTCAGTCTGGGAGGTGGTTTTCATGTTCTGTGGTGGGGGGTGGGTTGCTCTGTGACTTTGTGGTGGGGGAGGGCAGTTACAGATCTTATGCGGCGGTCCTTATCCTGGATCACAGAGCCACGCAGCAGGGGATCTGTAACCGTCCTCCCCCTGCCACAAAGTCACATAGCCCCCCCATACACACAGTCCCGATCAGGAGGGGTGACAGGCTCCGTTGAAACAACTAGTCCACCACAGCGGAGCCTGTCAATCCTGGAGTTTAGAAGCGTCATTTGCGTCACTACACTACACCCGCTCCCCACCACAGTCTGCGTCCCAGGTTTAAAACATTCCCGCGAAAACAGTAATAAAGAAAACGGTGTTCATTAACAAAGTAGAAGTGATTTTATTTCTAAACGTGTGTTGGAAGGGGGTATGTAACTGGAGAGGATAGTCAACATTAACTGGGTAAAGAAACGGGGGCAGGTTCAGCTTCTCTGTACACTAACTTAAAAGTCACAGGTTACCCTGCTCAGTCAGGAACCTAGCTTTCAAAGCCTCCCGGATGCACAGCGCATCCTGCTGGTCTCTTCTAATCACCCGGCTGTCTGGCTGGGCGTAATCAGAAGCCAGGCTATTTGCCTCAACCTCCCACCCCGCCATAAAGGTCTCCCCCTTGCTCTCACAGAGATTGTGGAGCACGCAGCAAGCTGCTATAACAATGGGGATATTGGTTTCGCTGAGATCACAGCGAGTCAGTAAGCTTCTCCTTCTCCCCTTGAGACGGCCAAAAGCACACTCCACCACCATTCTGCACTTGCTCAGCCGGTAGTTGAAGAGTTCTTTTTCACTGTCCAGGGCGCCAGTATAGGGCTTCATGAGCCAGGGCATTAGCGGGTAGGCTGGGTCCCCGAGGATGACTATAGGCATCTCCGCATCCCCAACAGTTATTTTGTGGTCTGGGAAGTAAATACCTTGCTGCAGCCGTCTAAACAGACCAGAGTTCCTGAAAACACGAGCGTCATGAACCTTGCCCGGCCATCAGACGTAGATGTTCGTAAAACGTCCCCTGTGGTCCACTAGTGCTTGCAGCACCATGGAAAAGTAGCCCTTTCGGTTAATGTACTGGCTGGCCTGGTGGTCCAGTGCCAGGATAGGGATGTGAGTTCCATCTATGGCCCCACCGCAGTTTGGGAATCCCATCGCTGCGAAGCCATCTATGATCGCCTTCACGTTTCCCAGGGTCACTACCTTTGACAGCAGTACATCAACGATTGCCTTGGCTACTTGCATCACAACAACCCCCACGGTAGATTTGCCCATGCCAAAGTGGTTCGCGACTGACCGGTAACTGTCTGGCGTTGCAAGCTTCCAGAGGGCTATGGCCACTCGCTTCTGGACAGTCAGGGCTGCTCGCATCCGGGTATTATTGCGCTTCAGGGCAGGGGACAGCAACTCACAAAGTTCCAGGAAAGTTCCCTTCCGCATGCGAAAGTTTCGCAGCCACTGGGATTCATCCCAGACCTGCAGCACTATGCGGTCCCACCACTCAGTGCTTGTTTCCCGGGCCCAGAATCGCCGTTCCACAACATCCACATGACCCATTGCCACTGTGATGTCCTCGGCGCTGGGTCCCATGCTTTCTGAGAGGTCTGTGCTACTCTCAGACTTCAGGCCCTCACCGCGGTGCCGTAGCCTCCTCGCCTGACTTATCTGCCTCTGGGAAAGGTGGATGATAAGCTGTGAGGCGTTGAGAACGGCCACAACTGCAGCGATGGTCGCAGCGGGCTCCATGCTCGCAGTGCTGTGGCGTCCGCGCTGTCACTGACTAGAAAAGTGCACGAACTGATTTCCCGCCAGCGCTTTCAGGGAGGGAGGGCGGGAGTGATGGACGGATGACGACAGTTACCCAAAAGCACCCTCGACACATTTTTTTTACCCAGAAGGCATTGGCGGCTCCACCCAGAATTCCAATGGGCAGCGGGGACTGCGGGAACTGTGGGATAGCTGCCCACAGTGCACCGCTTCCAATGTCGACGCTTTCCCCGTTAGTGTGGACTCACAAAGTCGAATTACTGTCCTTAGTGTGGACACACACGTTCGACTTTGCAATATCGATTCCAAAAATTAGATTTAAGTAAAATCAAACTACTCTCGTAGTGTAGACATACCCTAAGAGTAAAGCTGACCTAAAATTCAGAGACTAAAAATCATCTATGTTCCTGCAAATCTGAAAGTCATACAGGAATAAATGCTATTGAGTAAACTTATGATTATTTAAGTGTTTCAAATGTCTCCCAAGATAATTTGGATTTACATGTATTTTCTATACTTAGTCTAGGGAGTATTACATTCATAGATAATAAGGCCAGAAGGGACCATTGTGATCATCTAGTCTGGCCTCCTGTACTACACAGGCCATAGAACTTCCCCAAAATAATTTCTAGAGCAGATCTTTTAGAAAAACATCCAAACTTGATTTTAAAATTGTTAGTGACAGTGAATCCACCACAACCCTTGGTAAATTGTTCCAATAGTTAATTACTCCCACTGTTAAAAACAATTATGCCTCATTTCCAGTTTGAATTTTCTAGCTTCAATTTCCAGCCATTGGATTGGGTTATTCTTTTCTCTTAGATTGAAAAGCCCATTATTAAACATTTGTTTCCCATGTGCATACTTCTAGACTTCATCAAGTCACCCCATAATCTTCTCATTGTTAAGTTAAATAGATTGAGCTCCTTGGGTTTTCTCTCTGAACCCTCTCCAACTTATCAATGTCCTTCTTGAATAGTGGGCACCAAAACTGGACACAGTATTCCAGCAGCGGTCAAACCAGCATCAAATGCACAGGTAAAATAACCTCTCTCTCCTACTTGAGATTCCCTTGTTTATGCAACCCAGGATAGCATTAGCTCTTTTGGCCACAGCGTCCCATTCAGAGCTCATGTTCAGCTGATTATCCACCACAACCCCTAAATCTTTTTCAGAATCACTGCTTCCCATGATAGAGTCCCCCATCCTGTAAGTATGGCCTACATTGTTTGTTCCTAGATGTATACATTTACATTTAGCCGTATTAAAACAAATATTGTTTACGTGCACCAGTTTAACAAGCAATCCAGATCACTCTGAATCAGTGACCTGTCCTCTTCATTATTTACTATTCCCTCAATTTTTGTGTCATCTGCAAACTTTATCAGTGATGATTTTATCTTTTCTTCCATGTCTAATAAAATTAGCCGAGGGCCAAGAACCCATTCCTGAGGGAACCCACTGGAAACAGACCTGCTTGATGACGATTCTATGTTTACAGTTACATCTTGAGACCTATCAGTTAGCCAGTTTTTAATCTATATAATGTGAGCTATGTTCATTTTATATCATTCTAGTTTTTTAATCAAAATGTCATGCAGTACCTATTACTTCAACACTATTACCTTTAATCAACCAAACTTGTAATCTCATCAAAAAAGGATATCAAGTTAGTTTGACAGAATCTTTTTTCTACAAACCCATGTTGATTTGCATTAATTTCATTACCCTCCTTTAGTTCTTTATTAATCGAGTCCCATATCAGTCACTCCATTATCTTGTCTGGGATTGATGCCAGGCTGACAGGCCTTTACCTGGGTCATCCCGTTTACCCTTTTTAAAAACTGGTACATTAGTTTCTTCCAGTCTTCTGGAACTTCCCCAGTGCTCCAAGACTTATTGAAATCAACATTAATAGTCCAGTGGCCTCCTGAGCAGCTTTTTAAAAACTCTTTGATGCAAGTTATCTGGATTTGCTGATTTAAAAATGTCTAACTTTAGGAGTCTCTGTTTAACATCCCCCAGAGATACTAGTGGAATGGAAAGAATGCTATCATCACCATATGATAGACTATATCATCTATTTTTTCTCCAAATACAGAACAGAAATATTTACTGAACACTTCTACCTTTTCTGCATTATTACTGATAATTCTCCCATTTCCATCTAGTAAGGGACCAATACCATAGTCAGGATTCTTTTTGTTCTCATTATATTTTTAAAACTCCTTATTGTGCTTAAATGGCCATCAATTTCTCCTTCTCAGTGAATACCATGTCATGTTTATTATCTGCAATGACAATTGTAAATATTTTAATTACTACCACAGTAAACATCTAACTTTGGGTAACTGCATATTCTACCCATTTGCTCATAGTGATGCACCTTAAGTGGACTGCGCTTTTTTCTCAAGTTACAAGCCTCAGGCATGAAGGTGCAGGGCAGAGCTAGGAAGTATATTTTTATTTTGTTTTTTGAAAATTCTCTAGCCATCCTGCTCAAGACAATCTGTCCACGTCACTCAATTTGGTTACTATGCTTCTAGGCTATATTCAGTATCTATTGTGGATGTTTATTTTAATTGCTCCCATCTCTGTACCCATTGCGTTGGGCTGATTTCATGAGAATCATAGAATATCAGGGTTGGAATGAACCTCAGGAGGTCATCTAGTCCAACCCCCTGCTCAAAGCAGGACCAATCCCCAACTAAATCATCCCAGCCAGGGCTTTGTCAAGCCTGACTTTAAAAATCTCTAAGGAAGGAGATTCCCCACCTCCCTAGGTAACGCATTCTAGTGCTTCACCACCCTCCTAGTGAAAAAGTTTTTGCTAATATCCAACCTGGACCTCCCCAACTGCAACTTGAGACCATTACTCCTTGTTCTGTCATCTGCTACCACTGAGAACAGTCTAGATCCATCCTCTTTGGAACCCCCTTTCAGGTAGTTGAAAGCAGCTATCAAATCCCCCCTCATTCTTCTCTTCTGCAAACTAAACAAAACCAGTTCCCTCAGCCTCTCCTCATAAGTCATGTGCTGCAGCCCCCTAATCATTTTTGTTGCCCTCCACTGGACTCTTTCCAATTTTTCCACATCCTTCTTGTAGTGTGGGGCCCAAACTGGACACAGTACTCCAGATGAGGCCTCACCAATGTCAAATAGAGGGGAATGATCACGTCCCTCGATCTGTTGGCAATGCCCATACTTATACAGCCCAAAATGCCGTTAGCCATCTTGGCAACAAGGGCCCACTCTCGACTCATATCCAGCTTCTCGTCCACTGTAACCACTAGGTCCTTTTCTGCAGAACTGCTGCCTAGCCATTTGGTCCCTAGTCTGTAGCAGTGCATGGGATTCTTCCGTCCTAAGTGCAGGACTCTGCACTTGTCCTTGTTGAACCTCATCAGATTTCTTTTGGCCCAATCCTCTAATTTGTCTAGGTCCCTCTGTATCCTATCCCTACCCTCCAGTGTATCTACCACTCCTCCCCGTTTAGTGTCATCTGCAAACTTGCTGAGGGTGCAGTCCACGCCATCCTCCAGATCATTAATGAAGATATTGAACAAAACCAGCCCCAGGACCGACCCTTGGGGCACTCTGCTTGACACCGACTGCCAACTAGACATGGAGCCATTGATCACTACCTGTTGAGCCCGACGATCTAGCCAGCTTTCTATCCACCTTATAGTCCATTCATCCATACTTCTTTAACTTACTGGGAAGAATACTGTGGGAGACCTTATCAAAAGCTTTGCTAAAGTCAGGGAATAACACATCCACTGCTTTCCCCTCATTCACAGAGCCAGTTATCTCATCATAAAAGGCAATTAGATTAGTCAGGCATGACTTGCCCTTGGTGAATCCATGCTGACTGTTCCTGATCACTTGCCTCTCCTCTAAGTGCTTTAGAATTGATTCCTTGAGGACCTGCTCCATGATTTTTCCAGGGACTGAGGTGAGGCTGACTGGCTTGTAGTTCCGCAGATCCTCCTTCTTCCCTTTGTTGCTAACATACCTGTAGAAACCCTTCTTGTTACTCTTAACATCTCTTGCTAGCTGCAACTCCAAGTGTGATTTGGCCTTCCTGATTTCACTCCTGCATGCCTGAGCAATATTTTTATACTCCTCCCTGGTCATTTGTCCAATCTTCCACTTCTTGTAAGCTTCTCTTTTGTGTTTAAGATCGGCAAGGATTTCACTGTTATTTGAATTGTTCATTGAATTGATTGCCATTAGTCTCACCTTCCCACTGCCATGCTCATTTATCTGTTGCCATTAAACCATGGCTGCTTTTAATTGAGCTCTTCTTCATGTCATCTTTCTGCACTTCCACCTGTTAGTGTATTGTCTTCCTCACATGCAGCTCTCTTCTGGACCTTCAAAGCCATCTTCCTCACTGGAACCCCCCCTTCCTTTGTTCCATCTACCCTTACTTTCTACCCTCTATATACACACAAGCTCTACCTTTAGTTCACACCTCCACTACACCCTTCATCCCCACTCCTTGCACTCATGTTCTCTTTTAATATCTTCCTGCTCTTAGCCCCTGACCTTTGCCCCAACCTTGCCATGATCATATGTGCAACATCCTCACCACTCCCAACCCCTGCCTCCCAGCTCCATGCCCAGTAAGGTAAGGCTGAGAGCTTCTTAATAAGGCTTTGATGTGTAAGGCCTTTAACACCTATTAACCCTTAACCAGCAGGCGGGGCTACTCAAGGAGAACAGAGATTTGAAAAGCCAGCTGCTAAGCGACCAGAGGAGCTAGCAAACAGGAGCAGCTAAGGGAGTTTTGCGAGGGAGTGGGAGAGCTAGATACATCTAATTAACAGTCTCTAAATTTAGGGAAATAAACACCACTCCCCCTGAAAAAACAAAACAGAGAAACAAAACCCAACAAAAAAGCTGCAAGAGTAAGAAGAATGCAGGCAGAAGTCCAGCAACAGAGTGGGGACTGTCCAGTTTATTGCACTGGATGCAGCATGTATGATTACCTGCCTTATGGGCAAGTGGCATATGTGTGCATTTGTGCAAGGTCGTCATGGTCCTCAGAGACTAAGTACAGGACCTGGAGACCAGAGTGGCTGAACTGGAGGACCTAAGGGAGACAGAGAAGTACATAGATGACACTTTCCGGGACACAGTAGTGTGGTCTCACCTCAAGTCTGATAACCTCTGTGCTGTTGAGGAGGATGAAAATCTTGGGGAAGGAGAACATCAGAGTGGAATGGAGGGAAATGATCCCATAGTTGGGACCCTCCCTCCAGATGATGTCATGGTATCCTCTTGCACTCAGGATACCTCTCCAGGGGAGGGAACCCTAGTCACTAGGAAGAGACAGGTAATAGTAATGGGAGATTTCATCATTAGAAATATAGATAGCTGGGTTTGTGATGACTGGGTGAACCGTATGATGAATTGCCTGGCAGGTACAAAGGTTGCAGATCTCTTGAGACATCTAGGCAGGCTTTTATGTGGTGCTGCGGAGGAGCTGATGGTTGTAGTACATGTAGATACCAATGACATAGAGAAAGGTAGGAGAAAGCCAAATTTAGCCTGCCTGGTAAGAGATTGAAATCCAGGACCGCCATGGTGGCATTCTCTGAAATGCTTCCAGTTTCATGGGCAGGGCCAGTTAGACAGGCATCACTGCCGTGTCTCAATGTGTGGATGAGACAATGGTGTAGAGAGGAGGGGTTTAGATTTATTAGGAACAGGGGAAGCTTTTGTGGAAGCAGGAGCCTATACAGGAAGGAAGGGGTCCATCTAAACTAAAATGGAACTAGATTGCTGGCATGTAAAATTTAAAAGGTTGTAGAGGAGCTTTTAAACTAAGGGCTTGGGGAAAACCGACAGGTGAGGAGGAGCACATGGTCCGGAGAGAGACATTAATGGGGATTCTCTATATCCTAGAAAGAAGGAGAGGATGGAAGATGATCAAGTACAGGTAAGAACTGATGAGAAACAGTCAAATGAAAGAGAATCCCATTCAATTATATCACATAATGTGAAGTGACAAATTTTATAAGTACTTATGTACAAATGCTAGAAATTGAAATACTAAGATGGGTGAATTTGAATGTCTGGTATTAAATGAGGATACTGATACAATAGGCATCACAGAAATGTGGTGGAATGGTGATTATGGGACACGATAATACCAGAGTACAAAATATATAGGAATGACAGAGTAGATTATGCTGGTCGGGGGAGTGACACTATATGTGGAGGAAAGCATAGAGTCCAATGTAGTAAAAATCTTAAATAAATCAAAGGCTATGGCTACACTAGTGAGCATACAGTGGTGCAGCTCTCTAATGTAGCTGCTCTAAGCTGAAAGGAGAGAGCTCTCCCATCGGCTTAATTAATTCACTCCCAACGAGCAGCAGTAGCTATGTTGGCGTGAGAAGCTCTCCCACCAACATAGCACTGTCCACACCAGCGCTTAGGTTGGTGTAACTTATGTCGCTTGGGGGTGACTTATTCATACCCCATGAGCGACATAAGTTATATCAACATAAGTGGTAGTACAGACATTGCCAAAGTGTACCATAGAATATCTATGGATAGGAATTCCCTGCTTGAATAAGAATATAGGAGTAGATATATACTACTGATCACCTGACCAGGATAGTGACTGTGAATACTCCAAGAGATGAGAGAGGCTATAAAAATAGAAAACTCAATAATAATGGGGGATTTCAACTATCCCCATATTGACTGAGTACATGTAACCTCAGGACAGGATGCAGAGATAAAGTTTCTTGACACCATAAGTGACTGCTTCTTGGAGCAGCTATTCCTGGAACCCACAAGAGGAGAGGCAATTCTTGTTTTAGTCCTAAGTGGAGCACAGGTTCTGGTCCAAGAGGTGAATATAGCTGAACGGCTTGGTAATAGCGACCATAATATAATTACATTTAAAATCCTGGTGGGAGGGGACATCAAAGAAGCCCACCGCAGTAGCATTACTGTTTAGTTGGGATCCCCATTGTGCATGATTGCAAAACTCACACTTAGGAAATTACTCTATTTATGATAATTTTATTAATACTGCTAGCAAATTCACAAACACTCCAACCCAGCAAGGTAGGGAGAAATAATACAGAATGAGCTAAGCATCCACATACTTACACCATCCCTTGCAAAACAACCTGAAGTGCTAGTTAACATCTTTCTCATCTTTCCCCTCACCAGTTATCATCCTGTCATCACCCTAGGCACGCTGGCCAAGATACAGCTTTTATATGTGTTATACTGACACCGCTATCCTTAATGCATATTCAGCAGGGGTTTCAGCCCTTTCCCCTGATTTGTAGTTCCTCATCCTACTAATGTTGGGGTGCCCTTCTCCCATGGGTTATTAATCCTTTTTCCTCAAGCTTATTAGCATATACGTCAATTAGTTACCATGACATTCTTGTGGTCAGACATCTGCTGTTGTTCCTAACTTAAAATATCCAAGCTGGTGTAAACTATCATTTTGTGGTTACTTGTCAGCAGTTTACTCATTACAGCATTCTATTTTGTGATACCTTATGATCTAGTGTTACTGTTGGTTAGCTGCTTATGCTTAAGGCTTTCTGGGGCTTATGCCTGAAGTAGTCCAACTAAGCTATTGTCTTACAGGCCTTGAGGCTTGTAGGCTCATTGCATTATTGCCTTAACTTATACCTATGCCTCATGTCATAAATACCTGTATCTTTAAGCTACAAGACTAAGGAACCCATGAAAGGTTCTCTATGTGTGAGAATCTTGTCTTCCTTCTGTAGTTTATTTTCTGCTACTTACTTGCCCATTGTGAGAGGAAAGTTGGTCTAATGTTGGTAACTAGCTGGCAATTTGGCAGATCCGTGTTCTACCTAGGCCCTGTGGGATTTTAGGCAAGTCATGTTGTCTCTCTGCCTCAGTTCCCCATCTATAAAATAAGGATAATACCTTCTCCACAAGGGTGTTGTAAGGATAAACACATTAAAGATTGTGAGGTGCTCAGCTACTATAGCCAGAAGGACCATATAGGATAGAATAGAGCGGATTTTTTTCCCCATCTTGTTGCAGATGGTCAGGCTGGTCACCAGAAACTGAGACTGCCTGGCCTACAGCTGGGTGCACCCTTGCCCAGCACATGGAGCTGCACATCCCATGTGTAGTTTGCTATGTGCACAAGAAGGTAAAAAAACACCCTTGTACTCTGCCTTTCTCTCTAACCTTGAGGGGTCCTGTGGGAGGATGCTCCCCGACCCCCATGCCCTGGTCTTCCAGAGCTTGTCATCCTGCCCCTGCTCCACATGCCGCACAGCTTCCTCCAACACACAACCTGAGTAGGCTGCATTTCAGGCAGCCAGTCCATCTCCAAACTGTGCTTCAGAACATCTGCACCCAGCCCCGATATGAAGTGGTGGGATCTCTTATCACCTTCAAGGACAAGGATCCTCAGTGTGCAAGCCTTTCCTCCATTCTGGTTCCATGGACTTCAGGGAATATAAATTGGTGGCTCCTCCATGGAGCTGTGAGCCTGGGCGTGTTGTTGGCATGGTTCATGGAATCTCCCAACACTTGCTGCTTCTGCAGTGAGAGGGAAATGCTGATGCACATCTACTTAGAGTGGGCCAGGTTGCAGCCCCTGTTCCAGCTCCTCCAGAACCTCTTGCTGAGCTTGTGGCTGCACTTATCCTCACGTCTCTTCATCTTTGCACACCCGGTTGATGGCCCCATGAAGTCATGAGACTTCCTCATCAATATCCTTCTGATGCTGGCCAAAACGGGTATCCAGCAGTCCAGGAAAAGGGAGCTCGATGTGTGACATACTTCCATTCTCTCATTATTTCACAAGTTCAAGCTGAGTTCATTTATGCAGTGACCACTGACTCCCAGAATTCTTTCACAGAGCTTTGGGAACTGTCTGGAGTTCTCTGCTCAATGCTCCCATCCGGTGCCCGTCCCTGTTTTTTCATTTGTTGTCCCAATAAATCACTTGTGTCCTGTTTCTGTGACTCCTCACTTAGAACACAGGGTGGGCCTCAGCCTCCCCTACCCTGGATTCAAACAGACAGCCTAGGAGAGTTTAGCTGTCATTATTTCAAGCATGAACTACTGTTGATGAGTCTCTTATCACTTTTGCATTGCAGTACCATTCTTCCATTGCTCAATCCGTACTAAAGTGTTGCCTCGCTACACAAAACTGGTAACATGTCTGAGACAAGGTGAAACACTCCCAGTTCCAGAGAATTTATTTTGTTCCTGTGCCTCTTGAACCTCCTTAAGTGCATAAATCGTAATTGTTTTGTCTCTGGAATGATAGTCTACAGGATTAAAGGGAGAAATGGAAGAATTGACGGCAACCATGTCTCGTGCTAGCAGATGCTTCAAAATTTTATTTATTAGTAGTATTACCATAGCCTTGGTCATACACCTGGACCCCATACTGCATAGGCACTCCACAAATACAACTAAAATATGGCCCTTGCCCTAAAGAGTTTACAATTTAAGTTTCAGACAAAAGACAACAGATGGATACAGACAGCCTAGCAGGGTCGTATAAAGAAACAGTGAGATGCTGTTGGTTAGCATGATGGGTAGAAGCTTAGTGTACCAGCAGCCTAACCATTGTCAAGTTTTTTGTAGGTGTCCCAGCAAAAGAGAAGGGATTGAAGGAGGACAATGACATAGCTTTGCTGATATTTACGTGAAGCTCCTCCTAAGCATGAGGGGGCAGCAAGGGAGAAAGCACAACAATGCTTGTTTGAAAATTTAACAAGAGGGTGATGGAGGCTGACATCCTGGGCTGATCAGAGGTGGAAGCCAGGTTTTGGATAGTGAATGAGAGATGATGGGTAGGGTGGAGGTACATATGGAAGGGTCTTGAAAGTAGAGGCAAGCATCTTATATTGATGCAGTAGAGAAGGGGAAGCCCGTGGAGGGGTGCAAAGAGAGGAATGACAAAGTGACAGGAAAATGATTTTTGCAGCAGCATTCTGAATGGATTTGAGTGGGGCACAATTGCATTTGGCAAAACCAGAGAAAAGGCTGTTGCAATGAGACATACAATGATGAGAGCCTGGACTAGAGTTTTAGCTAAGGGTATGGATCGGAAAAGCCATATCTCTAAGATCCTTTCTGCATAACATCTCTAAGATTTAGACATAGCCTATGTGAGGATCTAGAAAAAGGTCTGAGTCAAAGATGACACCCAGGTTACAGGCCTGAGTGACAGGCAGGATGGTGGTGATGTCCACAGTGATCAAGAAAGGAGGTAGCAGGGAGGGCTTATGAGCAAAGATTAAGTTAGAATTCCTAGGATACTTAGCATTGTGTTTCATAATTTCCCACCCATTATGCAAGAACTTTTTCAGTAGCTAGAAATAGAAGTTAGAATCTGTTTGCTAACACAGCACTGGGTGAATTTCAAATGTTATCTGTTTGCAATTCAGCTATCTTGGCCCTTTTTTCTCTGTTTCTGAGAAATCTCATTGTAAATTTGCCAATAGCTCAGTAAAAGTAAAGAAAAATATTTCAGCAAAAGAAGTATTTTTGGAGGAAAATATCATCCACTGGAAATTTTGGATCACAGAAAAGTCAGCAGCCTAAGGAACCCCTGGAAGGGTTTCATTGTGTGAGGATCTTGTCTGCTTTCTGTAGATACTCTTCTGCTCCATTCTTACCCATTGATAATCTGGTGAGACTTGACCGGTGGTTAGATCACTAGTGTGGTATTTAGGAGAGCTAGGTTCCATTCCTGGCTCTGTCCCAGACTTCCTGTGTGATCTCAAGCAAGTCACTAGGTCTCTGTGTCTCAGTTTCCCATCTATAAAATGGGGATAATACCAACTTCACAGGGGTATTGTGAGAATAAACGCTTTCAAGATTGTGAGGTGCTCAGCTATGATGATAATGGGGCCAATGTTAGATAGAACAGAGCGGATTTATCAAACTGACCCTATTTGTCCTGAAGATGGTTGAAACAGTTTATATAGTTTTCTGTATCAACTTATTTAATTTTCATTTTAAGAAAATAAAACAAAGTTAAAGTTAGGCAAGCCCCTTAAAATGAGGTTATACATGGACAGAAAACTATTACAAAGGGGTGGGGAGGGGGGGAAGGGTCATAAGTGGAGCTGGTTTAAATTTTTTCACCACAAAAGGTTTTTTTTAAACAAAAACCACTCTTTTTTCCACAGGGGAAAGGTGAAGGGGAACTGTGGGAGGGTGGCCTGGGTGCTGGGGACGGGGGGAGGAGCAGGCAGCAGCATGCTGGATGGGGGGGTATTGGTGGGGCTGACAGGCTCTCTACCTGGCTCCGCACCTCCCCTCCCAGTAGCAGCAAAGTTTGAGTGTGGGAGGGAGTTGGGGCACCGGAGAGGGTGAGGAGGGCTCTGGGCGGCACTTACCTGAGGGGGTCCTCGGAAGCGGCGATATCCCCCTCACTCAGTTCCTAGGCGGAGGTGTAGTCGCCTCTGCCTGCAGGCACCGCCCCTGCAGCTTCCATTGGCTGCAATTCCCAGCCAATGGGAGCTGCGAAGCCACAGCTCTGGACGGAAGCTGCACACAGAACTGCTTGGCCACGTCTTCACCAAGCAGCTGAGCGAGGGGGATGTCACCACTTCCAGAGAGCACCCCTGGAAAGTGCCGTCTACAGCCCACCTCACCCCATCCCGTGCCCCAACCCCCTGCCCCCTCTCACATCCAAACTCTGCTGCTGCTGGGGGTGCGAGGGCGGTGGCCCAAGACTGCCCCAGCAGCGACCAGTGTGACTTGCGCAGGGGCTGCCTGTGCTGCCCCAGAGCCAGGTGCCCCGGCTGTTGCAGAAGTCACGGAAAGTCACGGAATTCGTGTCTTCCATGACAAACCAGGCCATGACCATACCTCCGAAAAGGAATCAGGGCCCAAATCTATATAGTGATGAGTGCCCTCTTTACTTAGAGTAAAATCCTCGTCCCATTGAAGTTAAGGAGAGTTTTGCCCTTATGAATTTGAGTGGGAAGTGCAGGACTCAATACTTTGCCAGATCAGCCTTTTAGGCCCTGAACCAGCAAAGCACTTAGGTGTGTGCTTAACTTTAAGCATGTAAAATAATGCCATTGACTTCAATGCTTAAAGTTTACATGCTGAAGGGTTTTGCTCTATCAGGGGTGTGGCTGCCAGGTTATCCCCTCCAAGGAGGCTGAGAATTAGAGGTGTGGAGTAAGGAGCGGGGCTTCCACCCCTAAAACAATCTACCTCTGTTGATGGACATGACGTCAGACATTTGTCTTCATGTGCTCAGGGTTAAACCGACTGTCAAATATGGGGTTGATTTTGCCTTGGGTGATTTCCACCTTCCTCTGGAGCACTCAGTGAGGATCAGCCAATAGGACTAGTTAACAGCCACTGCAGGGGGTGTGTATGGATAGGCCTTATTTAGTCTTTTCATCCAATAGATTTCAAATTCATAATAATAATGACAATAATTCAAGCAATTTTGTCATTTAATGAACCCTAAATAGAAACTTAGTGTGAAAACCCATGCCCCACCAAGCCTTAGACATTAAACCAGACTCTTGACCCTGAAGCGTTCTGGCTCATTACATTTCCAGGAGAAAAGACAGGCAAGTGTTATAAAGAGTGCTTGTGGGTGGCAAATCACTCTCTTCTGTAATAAGAGTTTCAAGTTAATCCTCCCAAACGAGAGCCCTTCACACCACCTCTCTGTAATAAATCTGTTACCACTTCACCGTCATTCTGCCTTGTCATTTTCTCCTCCAGTGCCCGTTTATTCTCTGGAGCATTACAGGAGATTGCCTCACCTTTCCTGAAGAAATCTTTCCGGAAAGATCCAATCCTGTGAGGTGCTGAGTGACAACTGCAAGAGGTTCTGAATGCCCTCAGCTCCCAGTAAGGCTAATGCGAGAGTTGAATACCTCTTTTTGGATACTCACCAGACTGCTGTGAGGGAACAAACTGCTGGATAATTTGTACTTTAAGCCTCTGGATTGTAAACGGAGTCTGGGTATTGCTCCTGTCTTGAGGCTTCTAGACACACTCTCAGGGTGCAGATCCTCTGTCTAGCACCCACCTCCGAGAGCTGAGTCTTCACAGTCCAACTGCCTCGACCCTGGGACTAGACTGATGCCTCAGACTTCCTCCATAGCTTAACACACCCTTTCCCAGAACTCCAGCCAGGTGGGTGTCCTGTGTCTTCAGGGATGTGTTGTTAGGGTGATCATATTTTCTAAAGGGAAAACAGGACACCACACAGTGCTTGCCTGAAGCACCCCTCTCCCACCCACATGCAGTGCTGGCCCAAGCCGCTTGCCCAGGAGCTCCCTCTCAGGCACATGGCTGGCCTTAGGTCTCTTAGGTCTCCCCCACAGGCCCGAGCCGCCTGGCGTCACTGCTTACCTAAGCCCCACCATCTGTGGCTGGCATTGCCGTTCGCCCTCCCCCCCAACATTCCTCTGCACGTCACTAGTGGGGCACGCCCCACTTTTTTTTGTCAAAGCTGGGTATTTGTCCTGTTTGCTCTTGTTTTTTGGGGAAAAAAATGGTATGCCCGGGACAGTACTGGCCAAAATGGGACGTATGGTCACCCTATATGTTGTAGGTGGAACACAACCCACAGACTTTGCACAGGATTCTAAGACATTATTGCTCAGTACTTAATTGCACAAGCTGTACACAGATCTAGACAAACAATAAACCCTACATGCCTTTCCTTGCCTCGGTTTCCTCACCATTCCATAGTATTCTTTGGGTGGGGGTCAGAGTCCTGTGGGGCCATCCAGGGTTCGTCTACGTCAGTGCATGGCTTGTTTTCTCAGTCATGGAGCCTCCCCCACCAGGTCAGCTTGCTCTCTCTGACCTTGGTTGGTTCCACAGCTAAACCAGCCCTCCCACTAAGGCAGCATGCCTAGCTCTTCCCCTCCAGTGCCAGCCCAAAGCTTGCTGTGACCATGTGTGTTTATATATCCCACCACCACCATCTGATTTATTTATTCTGCTTCTGGGGATTTTCCACTACTGTAAACACCAGCCCCCTGTTAAGGTGAGGGAGAAAACTGGTTCTTCAGGCTTCAGCCAACCTTCACAGCCTACCCATTGTTAGGTCAGAGTACAGATATTGCGGTCAACTGTGCTCCATTGTCCCCAGTGCAGTGAAGTTACATGCTACTGGCCCTGGTGAATTCCACGATACAGCAATTTTCAATAGTCTCATAATGTCAACTAGAATCCATAAGTTGTACAAATTCCTCAGATCCTCACAGCTCCAGGGTACCCTCCACTCCCATTAAGGTAAATGAGAGTGGAGAGTACTCAGCACCTTGTGGAGTCAGACCTTTGACCTGTACACTCTGGTGATTAACAACACTCTATATTCCAGACAGGGTAACTGCTGGCATCTTCCCAGGGATGGTCTGTTTGTTTGATGAATCCCATCATGGCCAGTTATCTTGTAAGTACATTCGTATAAAAGGAATACCCTGAACAGATATTTGGCCTTTTTTTGTGGGGGTAAAATTCAAGGTTTCTTAGCATGGTAATCACATCATTAATAAAATCTGGGCCCAATTCTCTTCTCATGCAAGAGAACGTCCATGGCGTTTCACCAGGGTAAAAGCAGTGTGAGAGGGACTCTGGCCTCATTGATGGGTCCAGTGTCTCAAGGCCTAACAGAATAGCTAACACAGAATCAGAAGTGAGGAGCTGCCAACTCCTGTCTCCCCAAGAAGCCGTACTCTCTGCTACGAGGTCAGAGGGAGCAGCAACTTTCCAGGGGTGCTGTAAAAGCCCCTGAGAAAATGTATTTTCTTTTTAGAGCTAGGTCCATGTTAGACTCCTAAGGGTTCCATTCTGTGATGGGCTGAGCACTTTAGCACCAATTTAGCAAAGCACTTAAATTCAAGCCAAATGGACTACTCACATGCTTAAAGTGGAGCACGTGCTTAAGTGCTTTGCTAAATTGGGCCCCAGCATTTTGCAGGATGAAGCACTCCCTTGCCAGACTCATTATTTCACAAAGTGAGAATCAAGGTTTACAGCAGCATGTCAGGCAGCTTTCTGAACAATGCTTGCCGTTCCTGTCAATAAATTACACGTCGGTATGAAAATGCACCTGCAAGCAAATGCAGGAGCTGTTATGTGTCAGCAGCAGCCTGGGCATTGCTATACAAATGGCCAAGCAGTCTGTATGGCATTAGAAAATGAAAGAGATGCAGCGTACCCTAGCTTGGAGAACATTAGAACAAGCACATACAGTCAGAGGATTCTGAGTAACTAGGAGTACTAGGCACATGGGATGACTGAACTGCTCATCTAAAGAAAAACACCTCCACAAATAAAGACCACAACCTATTTGCAATATCAATAGCAAAAAAATTAATAAGGAAGTCACAGAATGCCTGGGAATAGAGAATAAGTCCCAATTCCCTCATTTTGGCCACGTCAGTGTGGAGACTTTTTTTTTTTTAATTATATGTATCAATGGAGCCATAGCACAGAATAGAGCACTGGAGTGATATAAGCCAGATTTTTCAAGAGGACTCAGCCTTCATAATTGGGGTTAGATTTTCAAAAGATCTCAGGTTCTATAATAATTATTTATTATTTGTATTAGGATAGCACTTGCAGGGTAGGCCCTCATTTTGCTAGAAACCTGTATGAACATAAAACAAAGAGTTGATCCCTGCCCTGTGTCACAGAAGGAGCTGAGCATTTGAAAATCCAACCCAAAGGGATTAAAGTGTGCCAGTGGATATTTACTTCTACAAAACATGCTGGATTATTAATGAATTGTTATGCACAGCTGAACAGTGCTATTTCACAGCAGCAAATATAGTGCATATAATGAACTGTCAAGTTAAATGATCACATTTTCTTTGTCAATGCACCACGATCATCACCCTAAATGTTCTTAGTTTGCAAATATATCAATGAGTCTTATCTTGTGCACAGCTATTTAAATAATAATCAGCTATGCATACTTCGGCTGTCTTCCAAACACTGCCCTCTGCTGCATGGAATGTCATTAGCAGCTCTATTCAAATGCCTATATGAGCAGGCTGCCCTCTAGAGACCTACATCTTGGCCTAAACAAAGGGTTGGGAAATGGGATAGGAGAAAGATGAAAGGGTGAGAAAGAAGGAACAGAGAGAGAGAATGGAGGAAGGGGAGAAAAGAGCAAGGGAAAAGAACAGATGAAGGCAGCAATAAGGGGAGAATGGGAAAGAAAAGGAAAAATGAAGGAGAAGAGGCAGCTACCTCTGTTGTCATAATCCTACTATGATGTGAATTTCTCACCGGCATCAGCTTGCAAAAGTTGTCAAGAAAAATTTACCAGCCAAGACAAAAATCTGCTCACCTAAACTTTTACCACGAGAGGGAGAAGGAAAACAAATGACATGGTTTTACTTACCAGTCAAAAAACAAAACAAAAACCCAGCTCACCCTGGCCGGCAGAGTGTTGCCAGGTTGAGTAACGAGGTGTCTGTGATCCCACATTAGTCACGTTTTGCACTGGCCTCTGTGGGGTGGATGTCAGACCTGTTCAAGTGTCATCATGTCGCCCTCCCAGCTAGTAGCCCTAGTGGCTAAATATTAACCCCAATAACCAGTATTGCTGTAGTGTGAGGGATCATAATACTAGTGGCCAATGGAAGCAGCCTAGAATGTATAGACACCTTTAGACTATCCTGAAACAGCCATGAATTTCACAGATTACAACTATTACTCATTGTGATGGGGCAGACAAACCCCAAACTGGACCAGGAAAGAAAGGAGTTAATGGTGTGTTCTGGAGACAGGACATGCTACGCTATAGCACAAATATTACTGTTACAAAGGCAGTGTGCTCCAGTGTTAGGGCACTGCAGTGGGACTCAGAAGACCTCAGTTTTACTCCCACCGCTACCACTATGTCTCCTTGGGTGACTCACTTCACTTCTCTATGACTCTGTTTCTGCTCCACCCCCTGACTGTCTTGTGTATGTAGATTGAAAACTCTTTCAGGAGGTGCAGTAATGCACACAGTGGGGGCCTAAGCCCACTTGGGTCCTCTAGTTATTACCATAACATAAATATTACTACTACCAGCATCCTAGCATTAGGGACTGACACCATCAGGTCTCCTCACCTCTACCTTTAACAGTGTCTTTGAGAGACCACTGCTAGTTTCTCTTAGTCTTAGGGAAATACTGAGTTCTAGCATTTGGATGCTGAGTGAAAAGTTTCCAAGGGTCTGCCTACAGTTTCCACCATTGCAGATCCACTAATAGTAGCAGTGCTAAAATAGATCGTTAGGTCTAAAGATGACAGTGGTTAAAATGTCCGCAGTCAGTCTATATTCCGGCTCCCACCACTAAAGCTGCACCAAGGAACAGTCAATAGTGGATAATTTAAAGAGAAACATTACTAAAAACAAAGCCTAAGAAAATGAGAACTTAGCAATGCGGTGTCCCATCAACATCTTCTGCCAAAGTGCCTAACTGCACATTTTTTCTACTTCACCAACCATTAACGTTACACCAAAGTTAATTTCCTGATAATGGCCTTGGTTCTCTGCTCCAATACTATCCCGGTGCAGTGCAGTGTTCTACCCTTACCAAGGCAAGTTCAGTTACACTGGCATAAAACTAGCGTAACAGAGTGGAGTATATGCCCTGGATGAAATCCTGGCCCCCCAAAGTCAATGTGAGTTTTGCCACTGACTTTCACATGGTCAGAATTTCACTCCTTCTCTCTTTCTTTCTCTTTACTACTGTGAAAAATAAAATAAATTTCTCTGTTAATATCAAATTTTACCATAATTTTAGTAACACAAGGAGACAACAACCAGCATCTAACCTTGGCTAATGTCTTAAAATAACTGTGTTTATTGTACAATTTTAAAGGCAGTAACAACTGCAGGATGGGTTTTAAAATGCCTCTGCACAGTACTATCACAGGCAAAGATTTAGGCTGAAAATAGCATCTCTTTCAGATTCACAGGAGGAAGTGCAGCGGGTTACTGTTTTTCAAGAACCACACACCAGTTTCCCTGATCATAGTAACTCTTTTGAATTCTTATGCAATCCAAGGTTTTGCAGGCTGCTTCCAGTTCTCCTTCACAGAACACATGATAATAGCGGTGGAAAACAGGACTGAATTCTTGAAATTCCTTAGAACCAGCTGGAAGCTGAAGGGCTTTGACACATTCCCCTTTCTTGTTAGTGCCCCCTTTCAGGTGCCAGGGAACCAGCACATCTTGAGAATGAAAGGATGTTCTGTTAGTATGAACAGGCAGCTTGGAGTGAATTACCTGCTTTGCATTGCCGCCTTTGTCCTTAGAGTCATTAAGGACTCGGTCAGAACATGCTGAGTCTTGGCTACCGTTGTCATGCATTTGATCACAGAACAATCCCCAGGCCACATCTGTATTGATTTCCTCCTCTTTCCCTTTACTAGCTCTCTTTTCCTTAAGGTACTTTGACTTCTGTTTGTTGTATTCTTGTTCCATTGCCCAGATGTAAATGAGTGCCTTTCCGCCAGGCCTTAGGAGCCGGGCTAATTCACGGACAGCAGCCAGTCTTCTCTCCTAGTAATGAAAAGACTCAATGAGTACATATGAAGTTAGTGCATAAGCAGGAACACAATGAAATGGAACTGACAACAACACCACTGCTGCAATGAACAGAAATGATTCCTCCCTGCTCTACCCCCAGGTATGAAACAGACTGGAGATTTTTTTTTTCCATCCTACTTTTTGGTTATGTGATCTTAGCCTGACAAAAGTGAGCATACTCCCTACTAGTGGGTGATGATGAGTAAGGGGGCAGGGGAATAATTCATTCATAATGTAGTCAACCACTATGCACACAGGCTAGGCCAAAGCTTCATGGGAACTACTTTTTGTCTACAGTATGTGGTAACATCAACTGTATTGATTTTATTTATTTTTATTACAAGTAGCACTGAGAGGTGCCAATTGAGATACAGGCCCCATTGTGCTAGGTGCTGTACAAACACACAGTCCCTGCCACAAAAATCTTACCATCTAAATAGACAAGACAGACAAAGTGTTGTGATCCCCACTTTATAGACGGAGAATTGAGGCACAAAGTCTCAGACTGAGCCAGGAATTTAATCAATGTCTCCTGCATCCTAATGCAGGGTCTTCCTCTCAAATGTCATTAATTGTAACTAGACCAAATGAAACATAGATGTCTATACAATCAAACCAAATTCTTAAGAGAATGTGGAACAATTCTATGGGGGTCTGCACAGAGTGGGAAAATGACAGGGACAGTGATACCACTGGAGATTCTGTTGTCTAAGGAAGTCTTTGAGTTGTAATACAGATATATTGCAATCTTATCACCTAGGACAGCATGCAGCAAGCAATGGGAAGTGATTGGAGATGCAAAAGCAGCTGATAAGGAGGAGGAAGCACATGAAGACAATTTGTGGGGAGGAGCAGAAGTGAACCAGGTTAGCTGGTGTGCTCTGCCTGCTGATCATCATACTAAACTCAGTCATTTCTCTGTCTATCATGTCCTTCTTCCATTTTGTCTGTCGTCTTCACGTGTTTCTCATCATCTGCTTAGATTGTAAACTCTTAGAGGCAGGGACTCTACTTGACTATAAGGTAGATAGAAAGCTGGCTAGATAGTTGGGCTCAATGGGTAGTGATCAATGGCTCCATGTCTAGTTGGCAGTCGGTATGAAATGGGGTGCCCCAAGAGTCGGTCCTGGGGCCGGTTTTGTTCAATATCTTCATTAATGATCTGGAGGATGGCGTGGACTGCACCCTCAGCAAGTTTGCAGATGACACTAAACTGTGAGGAGTGATAGATATGCTGGAGGGTATGGATAGGATACAGAGGGACCTAGACAAATTAGAGGATTGGACCAAAAGAAATCTGATGAGGTTCAGCAAGGACAGGTGCAGAGTCCTGCACTTAGGACGGAAGAATCCCATGCACTGCTACAGACTAGGGACCAAATGGCTAGACAGCAGTTCTGCAGAAAAGGACCTAGTGGTTACAGTGGATGAGAAGCTGGATGTGAGTCAATAGTGTGCTCTTTTTGCCAAGAAGGCTAGCAGTATTTTGGGCTGTCTAAGTAGGGGCATTGCCAACAGATGGAGGGACGTGATCATTCCCCTCTATTCAACATTGGTGAGGCCTCATCTGGAGTATTGTGTCCAGTTTTGGGCCCCACACTACAAGAAGGGTATGGAAAAATTGGAAAGAGTCCAGCGGAGGGCAACAAAAATGATTAGGGGGCTGGAGCACATGACTTATGAGGAGAGGCTGAGGGAACTGGGATTGTTTAGTCTGCAGAAGAGAAGAATGAGGGGGGGGATTTGATAGCTGATTCAACTACCTGAAAGGGGGTTCCAAAGAGGATGGATTTAGACTGTTCTCAGTGGTAGCAGATGACAGAACAAGGAGTAATGGTCTCAAGTTGCAGTGGGGGACGTTTAGATTGGATATTAGGAAAAACATTTTCACTAGGAGGGTGGTGAAGCACTGGAATGGGTTACCTAGGGAAGTGGTGGAATCTCCTTCCTTAGAGGTTTTTAAGATCAGGTTTGACGAAGCCTTGTCTGGGATGATTTAGTTGGGGATTGGTCCTGCTTTGAGCAGGGGGTTGGACTAGATCAGGGGTCGGCAACCTTTCAGAAGCAGTGTGCCGAGTCTTCATTTATTCATTCTAATTTAAGGTTTCGCGTGCCAGTAATACATTTTAACGTTTTTAGAAGGTCTCTTTCTATAAGTCTATAATATATAACTAAACTATTGTTGTATGTAAAGTAAATAAGGTTTTAAAAATGTTTAAGAAGCTTCATTTAAAATTTAATTAAAATGCAGAGCCCCTCCTGCCCAGACCGGTGGCTAGGGACCTGGGCAGTGTGAGTGCCACTGAAAATCAGCTCGCATGCCGCCTTCGGCACGTGTGCCTTAGGTCACCTACCCCTGGACTAGATGACCTTCTGAGGTCCCTTCCAACCCTGATATTCTATGATTATATGTTTGATGTGTGCAGTGCGTCCAGAACCTAGCACTTCGGGGCCCTAATTTCTGACAGATTATTCTAGGAGCTACTGCAATACAAATTATTACTATTATTTATATTTGTATTATAGTAGTGTCTAGAGGCATCAACCCCATTGTGCTAGGCACTGTATAAACACATAGCAAAGAGATGATACCTGCCCCAAAGAGCTTACAGTCTAAGTAATCTAAACAAATATTAAATCTACGTAATAATAACAACATAAAGATGCAGCAGAGGCCGATCTTATCAACCACCCCACATGTGACATCTCTTCACCTTATGATCCTTTTAATGCCAGGGAGCAGGGAAAGTGTTGAAAGTTTTTGAGGAGGAAGGTGTTGCAGGAGACAAGAAGAGAAAGGAATCAGAAGGGATGAAGTGGCTATATCCATCCCCATAGGCCTTCATCCTCCCTGTCCATACCTTCTCCTCTTTTCTTTCCCTCCCATTTCCTTACGCTCCCACTTTCGAGATCCTCTTTTGCCGTTCACTTTCCAATGGGACAAGCTGGTGACCTCTTGTGAGATCTACAGATGTGAGAGTGGACTTACTGCTGTTGAAAAATGGTGGATTACAGCAATGGAGATGCAGGCATCACAAGAACTATTTCGAACTGGCACAGACAACGCGTCACAGACAAACGCCTGGAATTTCTTTTCTCCACAGATGTCCACCAAGTTTTGGCTACGATCACAGCCAATCTGTAACAGAAAGGGTATTGTTAAACTGCTGGTTTTCACAGGAAAATAGTTACATGAATGGCTCCATCAGTCTCTTCTGTTCAGACACTCACTGGATACATTTTAGTAAAAAAATAAGTTTTAGTTAAAGGGAGGAAAAAAAATAGTCCAAATTATTTTTTTGTTGCTGCTCATTTAAAATTAGCTTGTGGGGTACTGGACTCTCAGGCTGTTGATTATGGATCCTTGGTTCTGAAAAGTGTGAGTCAGAATAGCCTTGGGACTGCTTGGGATAGTTCTCAAGGTACCCAGGCTATGAACCACCTTGTTACTTCCTGCCTCCAGCATGAGGGAGCCTTACCTGTGCTAGCTGGGGATTTGCTCCTTAACACCACTAGCCTGCCAGGCACTCAAACACTCTCCTCTGGGCTATGCCAATCCTGTCTTTACCTTGCAGATTAACAATCGATGGGTCGCAGTCCCCTTGAAATATTCCCCTGTGATATCCATCCCGACACTGGCTACTCACAGAAATCCCACATCCCCTGCTTTAAAAGGAACAGTGCACCCCAGTTTACCACCCTTATATCACCACTCCTGTATAATGTACAGTACTTGTGAGCACTTATAATAAAACAAAACTTATAATAAAACAAAAGAAACTTTAATTAAGAATAGGGATTCCACTAGACAAGAGAAATGGAAACAAATGGTGACAACAGAAAACAAAATCATACAACACGAATAAGGGCCTGTGCTTATTAATGACCCTTCCTATTTAATAAATAGGTTTTCCCCACCCGAAAAGTTCAGTCTGTTGCAGAGCTGGCTGGCTTCCCAGGAACCAGGATCCAACCTTTCATGACCCCCCCACCCAAGATATCTCCTCAGTGAATGGATGCAAAATGTCTTTCTCTACCCTGTGATATACTGAATCAGTCTTTTGTCTTTACTCACAGCCAGGGTGATTTCTGGTCTGGTATAATGTTCCCTTTTTACCTCCAAGTGGTTTCAATTGTTTGCAGTTATCTTTCATGGTTTTCCATTGACTGTTCGGAAATGGGGCAAAGCTAGACAATTACAGACTAACCAGGGAGAGATGACAACTCCCTCCTGCTTAAATGGATCATCACCGAGTCATCTGATTCCCTGGTGACTAACTTTTACTCTAAATCTATAAGGCATCATTTCAATATAGTTACATTATTCCTTAAATATTACCTGTACATGCATCTTGTAATGATTATGAGTATTAATAAATTACAAGCTTTCAGTAGAGATCTCACATGCTATCCTGTATGGATAAATACCATGAAAGTGGTGTATTAGGTGTCAGAAACTGTTCATTGGCTACTTATTATCCAACCACTCTGCACCGTGTGAGCAGTGCAATGTGTTTGACTGGTAACCCCTTGCCTTTAAAAACTTGGGTAACATCCAACAACTAAACTCCTGTAACAATGGTAAAACTCTCATTCATTGACTTCATTGGAGCCAGGATTTGGCTCCCAGATGCCAAATTTTTGTCTGATAAAATTTTGAACCGCAAAATACTGAACTCCCAGAGTTGGATTTTCCAATGGAATAAAGCAATTGAGCTCTAATTCTGGTGGTGCTGCTACTCGTGTCGCTGTAGTAATTGCTATAAAGATTCAAAACACATCAACACTTCCTAGTTTCTGTTTGAGTACGGGAATGTGTAATGTGTCGGTATAGACTTCCCAGCCCCAAGGGAGATGGGCCACAGGGTCAGTCTTAGGGCAGATTTCATAATATGATATTTCCTTAGTTTGTACTTTCCTCTGCATTCAAGTCAAGAGTGAAGAGAAACAGCATCTACAAACATCCTTTTACATGCCTTACATCAAAAGAATAAATCAGCGATGAGCAAGGGACTTCTGTAAAACAACCCTGCAGTGATGCACACATCTCTTTGATTTCCAGGTCTGCCACTTGTATTGAATTTAATAATCAAGCTACCAAAATATATTTCAAATGCATGTTGGCTGGAAATATTAAATTTAATTTTGTTTTAAACAATCATCAATAGGCAGATAATGGAAAACAAGATTCCTAAATAATATTTGCTGGCAGTGTTTGTTTTATTTGAAACAAAAAGAATTCCAAGTCAGCCTGAATGGGAGAAGAATAGCAAACAACATGTTCTGACTAATCAGTTTACTAAAGGTGACAGCATAGTTTAAATTAAAAAAATCTCTGCTGCATTAATTTGTAAAAATTACTATATGGCGAGAGAGTGTAAGAAAGAGCTGAGTTATCCATAATACTATCACATTTTCTAGGTTCAATCTAGCTTAGCTTTTGAGCATGCAATTAAGGCTTGTTTGCAAATTTCCAGCCAAATTTTGTGATCTGACTCAGGCAAAATTCGTATTGACCTCAGTCAGAGTTTTGCCCAAGTGAAGAAACTGCAAGATTTGGCCCAGAGTAAATGTAACTGTTGCGAAAACTGCTGAATTGACAGCTCAGGAAAATGGAATCCTTTTACACAATAAAAGCCAGGTACAGCATGGACAGCGGCACTGCAAATTTGCACACACTGCCCTGCCCAAGTGCCTCAGTGCAGCCCTGAAGGGATCAATTTAATGTTGTTCAATTTCTATTTTTGGCCTCTCCACAGAGCTTACCAAAACCTGAGCCAAATGGTGCCTAATTTGGCTGGTGATTGATAGGAGGAGGATACTTGTCCATGAAGAACTAGGCAGAGATCCCAACTCGTTTCACATTGGAAACCAATGGTAGTATCTTCTGATCACTCTCGCCCTGAGCTGAATTCAAACTGATGACCTTCATGTGATAGGCTCGACAGCTCATTACCAGTCTGTCACAGAATCCCCTACAGTTCCTGCTACAGGGGCTGGCAGAACCTGACCATGCCCAGTTACCTACACTGGGTGGTTCCAGCTTTCCTCTGAGTGCCACCCTGCACTGGGCTTGGATCACAGGTGCCGACTTTCGTCTGTCCGGGACAATTTGGCCCTACATTTGTACAGTAGAAATGGGCTTGGTAGTGTGAATGAAATAAAAACCACAGAAATGACCTTGAAAGAGACCACACTGTACACTAACGAAAACCAGTAAACTGAAACTAACTGAGAAGAACAAATCACAGGACAGCCAGAATGTGAGGTCCTAATTTGCATCTAAATTATATGAAATAATTGTGAAGTCAGGCTTACTTATAATGTCATACTTATTAAAGTGACTCCACTGCCCAAAACAAAAAGATTTGATCTTGTGATGAACAAGGAGACCTTGAAACATGTCGGTTACAATGCATAGCGGATCTACAAAAGGTTCACTAGGCTTAATATAACATTGCATTTAATGTAATTATGATAGAACCCGTGTGTATATGCATAAGGACTGAACACAGAGAATCACCATAAATCTGTCTCTTACAGGAATTAAGCAAGTTTAAGATCCTTACTAGGATAAGCACAATATGACTTTTTTATATATAGTTATCAAAGAATTATAATTCCCATATGCCATCATTTTATAGTTTACAGTGTGAGAACTATACCTTGTATCACTTCAAAATGAATACACATTGGCTCAAGTCTTTTAAAAACAATGAGCCAGACCCTCAGCTAGTGTAAACTGGGTGAGTTCAATGGAGTGGCCCATTATTTTTTATGATATTTTTTTTTCCACAGTGGGGAGGCGATTTTGACCTGTGAGATGTTGTCCGGCATTTACAGCCAGAGACAGGGAGTCAGAACTCTGGGCTCCGTCACTGACTTGCTGGGGTGAGCTAGGGAAAAATATCACTTCACCATCAGAGTGATATGGTGAAGTTTCATGTTCACAAAGCATTTTGGAGACAGAGAAGTGCCCCCGTATTATCATCTAGCAGACCCTCTCCCTTACATTGCTCTCTGAGCCTCCAAGCCCAGGTCGAGAGACTCAGACTCTTGGGTCTCATGCTACTGCACTGAAAATAACTGTGTAGACGCTGCAGCTTGAGCTGGAGCTCAGGCTCTGAAACTTGGGGCAGGGGATGGACTTTAGAGCCTGAGCCATAACTTAAGAGCGCTATCTACACAGCTATTTTTATCACGATAGCATGAACCCCGTGAGCCTGAGTCTGTCGCTTCCCATGAGCCTGGGCTCAGAGGCTCTTTGCTGCTGGCTGATAGACGTACCTTACGTGACCCTGGTTCTCATGCAGCAAGATAACCATATCCCTATGGCAAGACAGTGCAGCCGACTGTGTAAACAGGACATGGCATGCTCAGTCTAAATGCATAGGTGCGTCTTCCTCTTTCCCCAGGAGTTCTCTGCAGCATTTCCATATATAGTTACACATCTTAAGGCCGGGGTGGGGAGGGGGAGAGCGGGGGAGTAGTATGATCACCTAGAATGATCTGCAAAACACAGATCATAGAATTTCACCCATGGATTCCTGCATCAAACCCAGCACTTCTGGTTGAGCAAAGGCATCTCTTTTGGAAATTCATTAAATCTTGATTTAGATGTTTCAAGTGATGGAGAATCCATCACATTCCTAGGTAAGTTGTATATTTTTAAGGGTCCCCCCTTTTCTTATCCGTTTTGGGAATCTTTTCAATCTTCTCTTATTTCAGCAAATCAAGCTCCTTGCTTTGAACCACCTGAAGTCTCTTATCTGCATCAGGTACTGTAGCTGAATGTTCAGTTGAGCATGGCCTCAAGTCTAATCATTCTAGCAGCCAGGAGTTTTACACCTTTTATTATTTCCTCGAAGGAGGCTTGCATCTCAGGTTTAACTGGTTTTATTTTAGACAGCAATCCCCTAAATGGCTGTCTCTGTGGCACACACATTCTTATCTTTCTCCATTATTCTTTGTGAATAGAACATTGGCCCACAGGGAGTTCCACAATGGATGCTGCTGCTTCTCTCTGGTTGCTTGCAAAAAAAGCACTTAATGTAAGCATTGCATTACTGTACAATCATTCCGGGGTTGCAACCTTTAGACACTTGTTAGTTGCAGTTTCAGGGTCTTCTTGATTTTCTAAGACCTCAGCTACACTGCAATTTCAGTCACTGATGTAGATCCACCAGGGAAAGCTACTTAATGTAGACATGGTTTACACTAGCGTATCCAACTCTGTTTTACACCAGAGTAAGCTGCACTGGCAAAAAACATATCTGAACTGGGGTTTGCAGCTGGGCAGGTGAAACCCCATTGTAAACAAGTTCTTAGTCACTTAAATTACCACATGTGGGCTGTGGAAGAGCAGCGCTGCTAAGGAGCAGACCATGTAACCCATTAGACTGAAGAGAGAAATGGAAGAATAAAAGGGAAGTTATAGGGAAGGAAGGTGGGGATTGAGAAAAATGGGCAGAGCGGTGATTTGTAAGCACTTCCCGCAGCCCCACAGGCAGATTCTTTGGGGGTGGGATGGGGAGGAGCATGAAGCAGACCTACTGTCACTACTGGGCTTCTAGCAGCCCAGCTGCCATAGTTTCATCCAGAGGTGGCTGCATTTCAGTGGTGAGTAAAAGGATTCTAATAACATATAGTTAGTAAAGTCATATGGAATGGAACCTGGGGACAAAAGATGCTAAATAAAGATATTATTAATGGCATCACAACCTGGGAGAGGCTAAGTCCTCAGCCAAGTTTAGGTAGAGATAGATAAAAACACTATTATGTTGCTGTGACAGAATGCATCCCTGTGTTCATACCCTACATGTTGTTGTAATAATGTCTGTACAAGGTATGTCTTGTGAGGTATCATTTAAAAACTCATAATTTGATGATCAATAATATGGCAACATGCACATAGCAGTGTTGTATATAACGTTATGAACATATACTGAAATCATGTCTGAAGTATGTTTCCCAGATAAGTCTGGGAAGTGGCTAAACCAATTCCTCAGAGACAAAGGGCAAGCTGACGCCTCAGCCAGGTGTCAACAAGGCTAATGGACCATTCCCTGCTAAGTGGCCATTCTTTGGCAAGGAAGGGGGCCAGCAGGGACAAAAATCTACATCTTAGCAAAGAAACAGCATGGAGTTTCCTTTCTTCACCAGACTGCCTGTAGCCTTGCTCCCAGCTGGAAATGCTTCTCAGAGGGGGGACAGGACTATAAAAAGAAGGGACAGACACCCCAAAACACCCCTCTTTCTCCCTGCCACCTCATTCTTGAGGAGACAAAAGGAAACAGCCATTGGACTCTGGAGGGGTCTAGACCTGAGAGTTTGGGCAGTAATCTGCTGGAGCATGTGATGAGAAAGTCTGCTTTGCAACTAAGTTAGTTTCTTAAGTAGATGCTAGTAAACGTGTTATCTTTATTTTTCTTGTAACCATTCTGACTTTTATGCCTCATTACTTGTACTCATTTAAAATCTCTCTCTCTTTGTAGTTAACAAACTTGTTTTATTGCTTTCTCTAAGCTAAGCCAATGTGTTTAAATTGAAGTGTCTGGATAGCTATTTAAAATAATAAAATGGCATATTTTTCCTTTAAAGGAATACCAGATTTAATATATTTGTACTGGCTAGGAGAGGGCTGGACAGTACAGGACAGACATTTCTGGGGGAAGATCTGGGTCTGGGGGGGATGTTGGGGTCACCCTGCCACATAGCCCCGGCTGGTAAGAGCCACAGTGAGGCTGGCTGGCTGCAGCACCCACAGACATAGCTGGCAGTGACACACATGCCAGAGGCTGTTTGTGAGCAGTCCAGGTAGGAGGCTGTAGCAGCAAGGCATTGTAAAGTGCACCCCAGGTTACAGAGCCGGGGTGACACAGCTGCTCATTAGCCTGGATTGTGCCCCAGTATGTCACAGTATTCCATCATTATGTATATTCTTTGCACTTTACCTCATTATAACTAACTCCACCTGGTGGAATTAGTTCATTTAAGTCTCTTGGAACCTGATTGATTCAACTCATCTGATGCCGATAGAGAGAACGACATCTAATTCTGAAATCCAACCACCAAATGAAATTATATGGCTCCCCAGAGAAACGTTTCAGCTATAACTAATAGCATGAGAGACTCGAGGAACCAAATTACATTCTAGCAAGCGTGCGCACACGCACGCACACACATACAGAGCAAGAAAGACGACTACAGCCACAGCGAGACAGAAAAATTCCCTTGCTTTAGCTGGTCTGAGTCAGACCTTTAGCATTTCCTTCACGTAGTGTTTTGTTTTCTACCACACAGAACCAAGATGCCTTTGGAAATAATATGCTGTGTCTAAAATGGGAGGTTCATCTCTCACTGGCATAATATCAGAAGCAACCCGTATACATCAGTATGTTCACTTGTTTTGTGCTCCTTGCTCACCTGTTCTTTTGGAGTTCTCCCTTCATCCCCCAGCCACCCCACCACAAGAGCTTTCACCCCTTCAGTTACTCTTTATTGAGAGAGTAGGACAATGGAGGCTCCCCAAAACAGACTGCCTGCCCAGTCTTTAGTCAGTGCAGTCTGACCACTACCCAACACACAGAACTGGCTCCAGGGATACTTTGTAAGTCAGTTCTTCCTATCTGCTTTCACATGCCACCAGGCTCACTGAAATGCCATCTCCTCTGGGAGGACAGCATACCGAATGCAGCCCTGATACTTCCACCAACTTGCACTAATAATGCACCAAACCTTTTACTCCCCTTCCTGAAAAAAGGTACATTTTATGTGATACTCTAAATCCTGGCTGATCCTAGACTGGGAGGGGAAATGGAGTGGGGAGAAATAGACCAATGTCTCACTGCAGAAAAGGTAAAATGCTATATCAGAATAACTTAATACTTAAGTAAATCATTAATTAAAGTTTGTAAAATACTTTGCGATCCTTGGACAAGGGGTGCTATAAAAGTGCAAATTTGCTACAATAAAACCCACCATTTTACATCTTATTTATTACATTTCTCACTAATGTCAATATTCTTGCCAAGGTCTACTTGATACACTTCCACACAGTAACTGTTTGTTTGCATTTTCTATCAAAGTGCCATCCCAATTAAAAATGGAAATTCTGAAAATGCAAGGCTACAATGCCCTTCAAGCTTATGCTGTAGCTCCTTGGGGATGCTGTACCTTCCCATGTGCATTCACACATGACCACCCCTGCTTCGGCATGCTGGAAACCTGGAGTCAGATCCAAAGCCCATTGAATTCAATAGGAGTCTTTGCATTGACTTCAGTGGGCTTTGAACTTAGGTCATTGTAGTGGCCTAGGCTGAAATATGGCATTATAAGAAAACAAAAGCCCTGGACGTAGATATCAAAGTTGTGCTTAAAAACAATGACATAACTGTAACGAAAACCAGCTAAAAAAAACCAGGGAATTGTTTGGTGAAAATCAGTTTCTCTGGCTCCTTTGCATACATTACAACAATGAAATACCTGTGGGAGTCAAAAAACCACTGGGATCTCATATTTTATCAGATGCATAATCTTCTGTCAGTTTCTGTCCTAACTAAATGAGGCTCTGATTCCATCTCTCACTCAAAATTCTTCACCTGAGTTTCTGATTGTCATGCAATTGCTGTTCTCTATTGTAACAGAATAATACAGCCATTACAGCATAGCTGGTTTTGTTGAGTGTGCCTGAATTCATGCTAGTTCCATTGTCACACAATAATACCTGACTAGACAAGGCTCTGTGTAATCATCTAAAGAAAGTCAAGCAAACACAATAGCACAGACAGCTGTGGGGACATTTTCAGACAGTGCCTAAAGATTAAAACACCATGAGATGTACCTTAACTTTGAATTGCTGTTAGAGCTGCTATTTAAAGTACCCTTTCTAAAAATGGACTGTAACCTCTACAGCACACTGCCTACACACAGAAACTACTTGTCTCAGTTCCTTCTCTTTACTTGCCAACATCTGCAGGTCAAAATACTTCAGGCTGCATAGCAGCATTGATATATTTATGCCTTAATAAAATAACTCAATTTCTCAGCAATGTGTCACTGCCTCCCGTCCTAGAGTATCTGGGCTGAGAGTTCTGAATAGGTGTTATGAATACAGAGAGACCTCTTAAAAGGAACTAATAAGTATTGTCATGTAAGGGCAGACCACAGTTACTGAGAAAAATGCTGGGTCAAATACCTCCATCAGTCAAGGGGGGGAAATGGAGGAAAGATTTGATTCTCTGTATCTTACTCCTGGGGGAATTCTGCGCCAAAAAATTAAAAATTCTGCACACACTATTTTAAAATTCTGCAAAGCTTATTTCTCAAAGCTTGTCCTCTTGCTCAGAATTGAGGGCATAAGAGGCAGTGTGGACCAACACCTCTACAGTTCCTTCTCTTATTGTGAATCCTGTCATGATTCACAGCAGAGGGGACGGAGGGTGGATACTGGAATACAGATAGGGACCACACATCTCAAAGAACCTCCAGTTACAGGTAAGTCACTCTTTTCCTTTGAGTGCTGGTCCCTATGTGTATTCCACACATGGGAGATTAGTAAGCAGTAGTCAAACAAGAGGTAGGTGGGATGAAATGGCACTTCTCTGCCTTTTTTTGGAATGGGATTGCATGAGGCAGGAGTGTATCATGCTACCCTGGCTGGATCCATAATTGCCTTACTGATGAGAGGACCACTCAACTGGGAGCTGAGGGTTGCAAGATGTCCAATAGCCTATGTTGAGGTATTTGGAGGACCTTCTCGAGCTCAGTCTGGAGCTCAGATGCCACTTTTTGTACAAGCACCTGATATTGCCTGTGATCATCAGGGAGAGATGGTGAAGACAGGGTGACAGCCTCATCTGGGGAGAACAAAGAGATGACCGCTGGAACCATCAGATCCAGATCAACTTTCTTCTCGTCATACTTTGATGGAGCCATTGGTGTTGGCTAGGATAGATAACGTTCATGCATGGATCCAGGGTGCCTAATGTAAGGACCCCAGAGGCCCCAGTAAGGCCAATGTGATGGGTCAATAGGTTGGGGCCGACTCCATAGCATTGAGAACCATCAGACCCTTGGAAAGTCCTATCTTGGCACAGGACTGAACCCTAATCTCCTGGAGCTTCTGTCTGGACTCGCCTGCCTATGTAGGGACAGAGGTTCATCTGGGGCCTCCAACTCATTCAATGAGAGGGTTGGTTCCCAATCGACCATTACAACTGTCGGTAACGATGGATGGGTACTCAGGTTCGCTCTGTGTTCTTGATGTGGTTTCTTCTTCAGTGTGACAATATCTCTAAATAAGGTCCCAAGGGGACAGGGAACTGAGGATAAGGAAGGGTAAAAATGTCCTCCGGGGAGACACAGGTCTCAGATCTTCTTAGGGTGCTGTGTTGGTACTGGGACAGAGTCTGATCTGGATGGTGAAGGTAGTGGATGCCAGTTCTTGGTTTATATGTCAACACTGAGATCGGTATCACATGTCATGGAGCATCACATTCTTTAGAGGAGGTTTACTCAGACCTAAGTCTATCTGGACCCATGTACGAAGACTCATCTGACTTGGATGGAGTCAAGGAGGGATCCTTTCTTTTCAGGGCAGATTTTGAAGAGGAACTGTTCTATGATTGTGAGTGTCCCCTTAAACTCATGAGAAGCCTTGGATTTTTTAGGCTTGGAAGTTGTAGATTCATCTCCTGAGTTCATGCCTGGAGGGTTGCTGCCCGTTGGTAGGGACCGGTGTATGGGGGGGAGTCTCCCCAGCCTGGATCCTACTGGGGTGTCTCATGGCTTTTTTCATGAGGTGCTTCCTCAGTTTGAGCTTTCAAGCCTCACAAGTCTGGGGAGGGAAAAAGTGGCAGATAGTGCACTTAACAAAGACGTGAGCTTCACCAAGACAGAAAAGGCAGTGTTGGTGTTCGGCGCTCTCTGAAATGGAGAGGGGGCAGAAAACGCACTTCTTAAATCCCAGGACTCTGGCCACAGTTCTTCCTCTCAGAGAAGAAATTCCCCAAGATAGGGAAAGAATTAACTAAACTACACTACACTAAGTACTAAAATGATAAATTCTAAAATAGTGAAAATATATATATATATAAAAAAAACAGCAGATCAAAGAAAGAAAACAACGGAAGAAGCTGTGGACACAGAAGATTCTGACTCAGACCGTGAGGCAGTAAGAAGGAACTGGAGGGAGAGGTCAGGCCCTACCACTCCTTACATGCTTGGGCTGGACCCTGAGGAGAGCAACTGCGCACCAATGGACACGGCTTACTAAAGATCTCTGGACTCAGATGCATGGCATGCATTAATAAATTAATTAATGGAGATATCTTATCTCCTAGAACTGGAAGGGACCTTGAAAGATCATCGAGTCCAGCCCCCTGCCTTCACTAGCAGGACCAAGTACTGATTTTGCCCCAGATCCCTAAGTGGTCCCCTCAAGGCTTAAACTCACAACCCTGGGTTTAGCAGGCCAATGCTCAAACCGCTGAGCTATCCCTCCCCCCATATATATCCATGGGTGGAATTCGCACAGGGACCATCACTTGAAGAACTTTTTCCTCTCTGGTTAGATGTGCAGATTTTTCTTTCTGGAGAGCACTCAGTCAGGAATGAAAGACTGCAATGTACTTGACATACCAGTGGACTAATAATTATTTTCAGGCCAGAGGAGTCAGGCATAAGCATGCCTGCTTATAAATCAGTTGGTTCTTTCTGGCTTGTGACATCAGTAATGCAAACAGCTGTATTACAAATACTTGCAGGGCTTTAAATAATAGCTTATGTTTTATAGCTGAGTATAAATAGTAGGACAAACTCCTGAAACAGATAAACAAGTCAGACTTCTATTATTACTAATGACAATATTTTACATTGTAATGATGTTTTCAGCCTGAAGGATTCCAAACTATTTTACAATCTAAACACATAAATGAATCAATTCATTGCTCAAATGCAGACATTTCTGGGCTAAAGAGCAGGAGCAGACAGCTCGCTGTATAACACCGAGGAGGGTTTTTTAGCCAAAGAATTAAGGGAAACCTGTAGCTCTACAAAAAGTGTCATGATCTCTTTTAACTTTGAAATATCTGCATTTCTTCTACACTGAAAAAAAATAATCATTTGTTTAATATTTGTGTGAGTGTGTGTAGTTGTGTTGGGAAGGGAGGAGAGTGCGTGTGGGGGGAGTATGTGCCAGAGGGCAGAAGATACAGTTGAATGACAGGATACAGGAGATTAGTGAATGTTAGTGATAGAGGGTGTCTTTGAGGATGGGAAAAGAGAAAGGGATCAATAAGGAAGATGAGAGAAAGAACGAGTGACTGAAGGGAGACAAGAAATTGCAAGAACACAATCACAGCAATGAAAGGAGAAGGGTCAGAGGAAGAGAAAAGGGGCGATGGAAAAATTATACATCACAAAAACTGGTATGAAAGGAAAAGAGGAACAAGGAAGAAATGTTACACCAAGATTTATTGAGCAGAAAGGAGCTTAAAGGGGAACAGAAGCAATATTACGTAGGAGGCCAAGTAGGCCAGATCGTTAGCTGGCATAAATCAGTGTAGCTCTACTGACTTCAATGGCTCTATGCCAATTTTAACCAGTGAAGATCTGGCCCAGTATATTTGTTTTTTTTAAACAAATACTGAACGGCATACAAAATGTCAAAGGTTACATTAAATAAACTGATAAAGAATAAAACATGGCTAGAAAAGATGAACAAGGAGACAGGAGAACCATGCTGCAGGAAGTTCACCTTGGGCAGAAAATTGCCTACAGTTGCCCCTCTTATGCATGCCAGGCTGAAAAAGTTTGAATGATGCCCTTTTATTTTGCACTCTTTTCCTTGTTTGTTTATTCTGAAATGTAGGCCCCAAACCTGCAAATGGGGTTTGAGGGCTTGTCTACACTTACATTTTATAGCACTCTAACTTGCTGGCTCACGGGGGTGAAAAATCACCCCCCTGAGCGCACCAAGTCTGAGCACTTTAAAGTGCTAGTGTAGACAGGCTCCCAGCGCTCGTGGAGGTGGATTACCAGGAGCGCTGAAAGAGCTCTCTCCTGGCGCTCACGTGCGACCACACTCGCACTTCAAAGCGCTGCCGTGGGAGTGTTCCCGCGGCAGCACTTTGAAGTTTCCAGTGGAGACATATCCTTAGACTACAAGCTCTTCACAGGGGTCTTGTCTTTGCTTCTTCCATGAGTACTATGGCACATTAGAAATAAATACCACAGATAGTAAAATCCACAGAAGGTGTGGCACCTACTGACTATAAATTATGCCAGTGTGTTAGCTTCTGTCTCTAGCAAAGTGCATCTGTGGAGAGATTTAGTGGACGTTACACACTACGGGGATCTGATGTTATACCCTGTTCCATCAGCAAGAGGCACTCTACTGCTAACTACTAGCATACACGGGAACTAGAGATTTTTATACAGACGCATCTCTCTGGTATTTTTTTTAACAATTCTGCTTTTTGATATTTTTAGAGAAAGACGTATCACTTGCATAGGGTCAAATGCACCCTGTCATTGTGTAATGTAGAAGGAAACAAAAGAGCACAAAGAAGGGGTGAAATGTCATAAAAAACAAAGTGGGGGAGAATGGTGGCTTAGTGGCAGTTCCCTTCATCCCTGAGAACTCACAGAAGCCCTCTTTGAGTGTGCTGCATGCCTAGGGTTTGGGGGGAAGAGGAGGACTGGGGAGCAGTCACTTTACTTTACAGGCTCCCCTCAAAATTTGGTAGAGTTCTAATTGAAAGTCTGTGTTGAACTTGATGCTCCTTGAAAATTCCACTTTCTTCTCTTCACTTCTGTACACACTGAAGATGTGTTTGTGTAGGGGTGAGAGCTGTTGCAGTCGTGATGAGGACAGCCAATGGAAGCCCAGTTCCCAAGTAAGCCATGCTGCCAGAGAAAGAGGACCATGGTGCAGTATACAGAGGACACACCTTGCAGATACACCTTGGAGATCTTATTGGTACTGCAGTTTCAGAGACATCCCCACATCCCTTCCATCCACCTTCCAAGTGGAAAATCTACCGGGACACCTGAAATTGTCTGACCATTTGCCCCTTTAGCAAGTTTTTCATGGCAGTGGTGAATACAGACCATTGTAATTATTCACTACAATTTTCCACTATGACATACTTTGATTTGTAAACCAAAAAGAAAAAAAGAAAAGGTGACAAATGGAATGTGCAAACCAGGGGCAGCTCTATGTTTTTTGCCACCCCAAGCACGGCAGTCAGGCGGCCTTCGGCGGCATGCCTGCGGGCAGTCCACTGCTCACACGGATTTGGCAGCGTTTCTGCGGGTGATCTGCCGGTCCTGCGCCTTCGGCGTACCTGCCGCCAAATTGCCGCCAAAGCCGCGGGACCGGCAGACCTCCCGCAGGCATGCTGCTGAAGGCAGCCTGACTGCTGCCCTCACGGCGACCGGCACGCCCCCCGCGCTTGCTGCACTGGTGCCTGGAGCCGCCCCTGGTGCAAACTTAGGACAATCGGTAATTGCTCTTTGGGGCTGGGAGCATCTTTTAATTCTGTGTTTGTACAGTGCCTAGCACAATGGGGTCCCAGTCCATGACTGGAGGTCCTAGGCATCACAATAACACAAATAACAACAACAATAAGAGAAGACAAATAACATCAGTGACTTACCATGTACAAGTCCTTGTTGATTCCAAGATATTTCCCATTTCCACAACCTATGTCAGCCACTATAGAGCCTTTTGGTAAAGTCCTAAGAAACTCAACAATTTTGGGCCATGGACTATGCCTGGTGCTGCTGAAGTGTGCTGCGATCTCTTCATACACCTTGTGTACATACTCTTGTTCCAGCTTTGAGGCCTCTGTCTCACTGTCATGGAATGAGGGTGCTTCCTCTCTTTGACAGCCTTGCTGACTGTCACATACAGAAGGGTAAGCTAGGATGTAAGAATAAGAAATTCAGATTGGAAACTTTTAACTTGTTGATTACATTTACTTAATAGGAAAACAAACAAACAAAAAAAAAGAAAAAGAGAAAATCCATTAAAACCAAAGAATATAATGAAGACTTTGTAAAAGACATCTGTCAATATAGCTGAACTGCAGATCAAATTGTAAAAGTCTGAAAAACTTTAAAACAAACAGCCTGTATATTAGTCAACGTACTGTCATGTTATCCAAGGTTCCCACCAGCTTTTGATTCCAAAAATGATACATTACCACTACTATCAAAGATCATGTGCTTGCTGTAATAGAGACTCTGCTACAGTGTGTAAGTGTTTAAAGGTGAAATTCACCACTGTTCACAAGGGCTAAACACTACGTAAATCCCTATTTTGAGGGCTTAAGTGGTGCATGTGTCTTGTGATGTCTGTCTATCTAAGGTACTTATACGGTCCCCATCACCATAGTATCTGAGCACCTCCAGTCTTTAATGTATTTATCCTAACAACACCCCTGTGAGATAAGGAAGTATAATTATCCCCCACCTATTTTTTTTTTTTTTTTTTTTTTTTTTTTTACACAGATGGGCAACTGAGGTAGAGAGAGACTAAATTACTTGACTAGCCCAAGGTCATAGGCAAGTCTGTGGTGAAGGAGAGAATTTAATCCAGGTCTCGCAAGTCCCAGGAGAGTGCCCTCACCGCTGGACCATGTCTTGGCCTTTGCCTTAATTTCACCCAATAAGGAGTATGGTCTTCAAGCCTCTAGAAAACATCAATTTGGTATTTTTAGATGGCAGCCTCCCATCTGGCTCTTCCGACATTCATATATCTTACTTTTCATGTCTGGCCAGATCAGCCCCAAAATAGAACCTGACTAGAGTCAAGCTGATTAGAAGCAATCATGTTCTTTTTTAGGAACTATGCCAGATGGAGGTGTCATTAGAGAAGATTTTGGAACAAACTGATAAATTAAACAGTAATAAGTCACCAGGACAAAGTTTTGAAGGAACTCAAATATGAAATTGCAGAACTACTAACTGTGGTATGTAACCTATGATTTAATTCAGCTTCTGTACCAGATGACTGGAGGATAGCTAATATAATGCCAATTTTTTAAAAAGGCTCCGGAGGCCAGTAAGCCTAACTTCAGTACCAGGCAAATTCGTTGAAAATGCATTAAATAATAGAATTATCAGACACATAGATGAACACAATTTGTTGGGGTAGAGTCAACATGGTTTTTGTAAAGGGATATCATGCCTCACCGATCTACTAGAATTATTTGAAGCGGTCAACAAACATATGGACAAGGGGGATCCAGTGGATATAGCGTAATTAGATTTTCAGAAAGCCTTCGACAAGGTCCCTCACCAAAGGCTCTTAAGCAAAGTAAGCTGTCATGGGATAAGAGGGAAGGTCCTCTCATGGATCAGTATGTCCAAAGCAGACTCCAAAGAGTTACAAAGGGATCTCACAAAACTGGGTTACTGGGCAACAAAATGGCAGATGAAATTCAATGTTGATAAACACAAAGTAATGCACATTAGAAAACATAATCCCAACTATACATATAAAATGATGGGTTCTAAATTAGTTATTACCACTCAAGAAAGAGGTCTTGGAGTCATTGTGGACAGTTCTCTGAAAACATCCACTCAATGCGTAGTGGCAGTTAAAAAAGCTAACAGAATGTTGGGAATCATTAGGAAAGGGGTAGATGATAAGACAGAAAATATCACATTGCCTCTATATAAATCCATGGTATGCTCACATCTTGAATATTGTATGCAGATCTGATCGTCCCATCTCAAAAAATATATTGGAAATGGAAAAGTGATTATGGATATGGAACAGCTTTCATATGAGAACAGATAATAAGATTGGGACTTTTCAGCTTGGAAAAGAGATGACGAAGGGGGGATATGATAGAAGTCTATAAAATCATAATTGGTTTGGAGAAAGTAAATAAGAAAATGTTCTTTACTCCTTCTCACAACACAAGAACCAGGGGTCACCAAATGAAATTAATAGGCAGCAGGTTTAAAATAAAAAAAAGGAAGTATTTCTTCACACAACACACAGTCAACCTGTGGATCTATTTGCCAGAGAATATTGTAAAGGCCAAGACTATAACAGGGTTCAAAAAAGAACTAGATAAGTTCATGGAGGATAGATCCATCAATGGTTATTAGCCAGGATGGGCAGGGATACAAAATCATGCTCTGAAGTGTCCCTAGCTTTTGTTTGCTTGAAGCTGGGAATGGATGACAAGAGATGGATCAATTGATGATTACCTGTTCTGGTCATTCCCTCTGGGGTACCTGGCACTGGCCACTGTCGGAAGACAGGATACTGGGCTAGATGGACCTTTGGTCCGAACCAGTATGGCCATTCTTATGTTATACAAAGTTCTCCTGCTGAGGAGATGTAGGTGGGGGAAAGTATCCATTCACTGATACAGTATCATATTGCTTTTAAAAGGAAACAGTGCCCAATAAGCTTTGTTCTTTGGCTACACAAGGAAAATGCAAGCTTTGAATGTGAGGGCTGTTCGTAGAAATACCAAACATTCATTGCATACGATTTCAAATAACTGTGCTTAAGGGTCTGATAAAAGGACAACACACAGGATTCAATGATCAACCCAAGACACTTACTGCAATTGCAAGGGCTTCTCCTCACTTTCCTAAAAGTAAACGATGTCCTTGTTCCCCTCCTGTTCAATGTCAAATCTCCAACATCAGGAGTGACTGATCCAACTTTCTGTCGCTCAGATGCATGAACGATATCAAACTTTCGAGGCGTGATCCTAATACAAAATAAAGTGATTATTTAATCTGTACTGGGCAAACTGCTCAGATGGAGCAATTTCCAGCCATATCCTTGAGAGACCTCATTGAATTTAGTTTAAGTAGCTTTGGGGTCCATTGTACTAAATGAATGGTTTATGATTATTGTGAGCTTGGCTTGTATGTAACCTCTCGAGGGGGAGGTGAATGCAAATTCCCTGCCTCCAGCTATGCAAAAACCCAGTCTTTTGAAGCTATGCCCTGAGGAGTCCACTGTCTGATTTCTTTCTCCTGGCATCTGAAGCTCAAAGGCCCAAGCTGTACAAAGGAAAGACTGCACTATTCACAGATGTGCTAGTTCTCAGCTAAGGCTGATATGAACTTGTAACCACAGGAAAACCCCTTTGTGGGGTTTGAAGGACTGACTCCTACCAGAGCTCTTGTTAGAGCTGGAGTGACCTCTGGTAAGCTTATTAGCATGCATGTATGTTCTTTTATTGTTTTTAATGTTTTTCTGTCATGCTTTCACTTTCAGAATAAATGTGCTTGCTTATAAAGAACTGATTGGTAACTTAACCGTAGCAATTACACTGTTTATAGCCTTCAAAGATACTGAGTCTCTGCTGCCTACACTTATATTTTCTGTAGCTACTAGGATCATGCACAAGCTGATCTGACTGTCCCTAGGGCATAGTTTACAGGTAATCATCAATTCAGATGGGCAGCTTAAATAATTATTGGAGAGGGTATCATTCCCTGTGGTGCAAAGGTGTGATTCCCATGAAAGGGTTGATTTATGTAAGGCTACTGCTTCCCTGGGATTGATCCACCAATGAACGTTTGTTCTGATGATGTAATGCCTGTAACTGGATAACCTGCCAGAGCTCCTGTCATTGAAATAATGGACTCCGTGACCTCCGTGACTTCTGCAGCGGCCAGTGCAGCCCCTGGGCCAGCCGCACTGGCCACTGCTGTAGCAATTTGGTTGTGGGAAGTGGCTCAGGGCTGGGGCAGGGGATTGGAGTGCGGGGCGGTGCTTACTTCGGGGGGGGAGGGGAAGATCCTTGGAAGCAGACAGTATGTCCCTGCAGCTGCCCCTGCCGGGAGCACCGCTCCCACAGCTCCCATTGGCTGTGATTCCCCGCTAATGGGAGCTACAGAGCTGGTGCTCGTGGTGGGGGCAGTGTGCGGCGCCTCCCTGGCCTTCCCTCCCCATAGGAGCTGCAGGGATATTCCGGCCGCTTCTGGGGAGCTGCGCAGAGCTGGGTAGGAAGCCTACCAGCCCTGCCAACCCTCCCTGCTAGCACCAGCAAGGGTTCCGGGCCACGCGCTGCCGCCTGGTCCCCTCCTCCCCAGCACCAGCGAGGGTCCCAGGTCACCTCCCCAGCACCCACAGCGACCCCAGACTGCCCCCACAAAGCACCCACAACCCCCCGGCCCAAGTTTTAGTTAGGGTTATATAGTACAAGTCATGAACAGGTCACGGGCCATGGATTTTTGTTTAATGCCCGTGACCAGTCCATGACTTTTACTAAAAATACCCGTGACTAAAACGTAGCCTTACTCATAACTAATTATATTTTTAGAGGGCAATTCTTAAACAGATCCTGCTACAAATTTTATTCCAACATGCTATTTAACATGCTGTTGCTTCTCTAATTGCAAATATGCAACATGCAATCCATCAACATTACACATGGTGTATACAGTGGTCTCCATTAAGGAAGCAGGATTTCCAACAGTTACCACACAGCGGTATCTGAGTTACCGCAGCTACCTTCATACTTGAGTATCTCCAATACTACTGGGTGCAGGGCCGGCTCTAGGCACCAGCAAAGCAAGCAGGTGCTTGGGGTGGCAAATTTGCAGGGGCACAAGAATCCAGCATGAGAGCTGAGAACCAACAGGGAGCCCTGGGAGCTGTAGTTCCTTGGTTAGCTCCCTGCCTATAGCGCCAGCCCTGGAGCAGGGAAAGAATTACATTTCCCAGCCAGGGCCGGCTCCAGGGTTTTGGCCGCCCCAAGCAGCCAAAATCAAAAAAAAAAAAAAAAAAAGCCGCGATTGCGATCTAAAAAAAGCCGCGATCGCAATCTGCGGCGGCAATTTGGTGGGAGGTCCTTCACTCCCAGGCGGAGTGAGGGACCGTCTGCCGAATTCCCGCCGAATACCTGGACCTGCCGCCCCTCTCTGGAGCTGCCGCCCCAAGCACCTGCTTGAGAAGCTGGTGCCTGGAGCCGGCCCTGTTCCCAGCATTCCCTCAGCCGCAATTAACAGGAAAGGGAGGGGGAAGGAGTGTAGAACTGAAACCTCATGCTACAGCTTGTTGTAAATGGTAGGAACAGAGCCAGCTCTAGGTTTTTTGCCGCCCCCCACCTCCGCCCTGGGCTCCCCCCCCCCCCCTGTGTTGCCCCCCCCCTGGACTCTCCCCCGCCCACACCCCCTGCTGCCCCAGCTCTGGCCTCCCCCCCGCACTTCCTGCCGCCCCAGCCCTGGGCTCTCCTCCCACCCGCATCTCCTGCCACCCCAGCCCTGGGCTCTTCTCCCCCCACCCCTGCACCTGCCCTCCCTGCTGCCCCAGCTCTGGCCCTCACCTGCACCTCCTGCTGCCCCAGCCCTGGGCTCTCCCCCAAAGAAAGAATTGGGTGGACTAAATGGACATTGCACCTCTCTATCTGAAGCCTAGCAAGGCAGGGCAGCTTTAGATACAGTACCAGGCACATAGGAAGATTTACATTTCTGAGCCATGGAAGCAGAAATTGACTTTTCTTTTCCAGATTTAGCTTTCAGTTTTAACTGATTTTTACTGAAAAAATCCCAGGTTTTACAAAAAGTATTCTTCTTTTTTTCCAATTTCCACCTACTTCTGTATAATTCAAATATATAAAAAACTTGTTTTATTAGGAAAATACAATACATTGCATGAGCTATATGTATTACAATAATATATTAGTCTGTGTGTATATGCAAAACTGCCTGTTGAAGTAAGGTTATGTATGAATCTAGAAGATACACACAATAAACAAACAGGCACACATGCCAGCTCTGAAGTGCGTGAGCATCTGAATGTACTGATGAATCTCACACCCACTATGTACACATTTCAAGCTGTTAGCAGATAAAGATCTGACGCACTAAAATAGAAAGAAAATGAAAATCTGTATCCAAATACTTTCAGAATACAAGGAAGTGTTTGAAAGTTAAAAAAAAAAAAACAAAAGCAGGAAAAAAGGATGAAGTTGAGTGTATGTGCCACAAATGGTGTGGCCAAATTATTATATGTAAATATTTATAGTTCTAAGTCTACAACAGTAAACTGTTTATTCAAATGAAAAGTTTTATTTGGGGATTAGAGATGTATTGTTTTCTTAAACTCACAGGTGGCATTGTGTTTTGAATTTGTTTTAGTTCTGCAGCAAACCACATTGAATTCCATTAATCAAAGCATTAATTTACTGAATAAACCCCGATATTTACCCAGAAAAATTATTAATTGTTTTTTTCCACCGATTTTCACCTGTTTTTGTTGTAGTAGTAATAAACACCGATAAATTCCCAGGAAAGAATAAATGAAATAAACACCAAAAATGAAGGGCCCTATGTATGAAATAAGCAAGCCTTGACTAGTATTGAATAGGGACAAAATGAATAGGATTCTATAGACATTTAACTGTGAAATGACTCACTCTATACATTGTAATTGAAAATGAGATCATTTATATAGGATTTTTTGAACCATGCTAGAGAAGTCTATGGTAGAATATTTTTTTCTATGAAGTTCTATGGGCTCACCTGTGAACCTGACATTGCATAGGATTAAGGGGATTATGGAGGCCCCTTATTCCCATGTGCAGGCTCCCACATCACCAGACCTGTGGTAGGAGAGCAGAAGGCTGCTACTCCCTCTCTTATACAAGTGTTCTGGGAAAGATAAAACCTTAACTCCACCCCACCAACATGCTGGCCAGCACGGAACTGGCACACAGGGAGAAGTGAGTTTCACTAGGGAAAAGACTGGCACAAGTTTAGCTCCTCCATGGAGCAAAGGGGGAAGCAGGGACAGAATTGTGACCCTCAGAAGCCCTGCCTCTTCCTGAGCCTGCACAGTTGTGTGCAGCTCCTGACTCAGGCTGGACTGCAAGGTACCAATCCAGCCCCCTAGGACTGTGCCATAAGGGTTTTCACCCTATTCCACTGAAACCCAGAAAGAATTAGACTCCAAAGGGAAAGCGAGTGGTACAACAGGAGTCAGCGGATTTCATTACTTACTGAGAAATTTAATTTTTTTTACAATTTTCCTCCCCACACACAGGGTCTGGTTTTGGTTGTTGTTTATTTTCCTCCCAGATCCCTGAGCTAGAGAAGATGAAAGATGTCTCGAGAAGAACATTTTTGAGAGATAATCAGTATTATTTATTTGAGTGTAATTGGTGCTTGTGGAAATAACGGCTCTACCCTGGTCGATTGCAAGCTTCCTGACACAAACCTGCCAATTCATTCAGTCTTGATCTGCAACAACCCTGCTTTTCCAACCCTCTACCGTAGGTGAGCCAAGTAACGTGACCATTCTGTAAAACACGTCTAAGGAGGATGTAATTCTGCAGACCACTGGTTTGAAGGACACAGTAGTAAACCTCATCAGCCCACCAGAAAGAAAGGGACATATCAAACAGGTGAGATAGGAGCCAGGAGGGCTGGCAATGAAGTCCCTGCATGATTTCATTTTCTTTTGGCTTTGACCCAGGTCTTGTGAGGAAGAATGGAGAGGCAGAGGCATTTCAGCAAAGCGAGATTTCGGTAATGAAATTATTTTTGTTTTTCAGTTTGTTTTGGGGTAATGTCAACAAACATTTCATACAACTCGGTGAAAAGTTCTGGCTTTCATAATGAAGAGGTTCCAAAATGGGAATTTTGCACAGCCTTATTCAAGCTAGACCTGGCTGTAGGGTGGCAGGAAGCACAGAATCATGGGGAAAGCATGAGGAAGCAAAGCAGAGGATGTGGGACATAAGAGGGACATAGCTGCACCCACATGTGCTTTCTCATGGCTTTCACACAGAATACAGCAGGAAACTTTGGAACAAAGTTGAGACCTTTCAGGTAAATAGCTCGGCACTTCAAAGTGGTTATTGTTACACTGAGGCATTTCCTGAACTCCGCCATCAAGGAGATTAATACAGAAATTTCCTCAATAAAAAGAACTAGTCTCTGAGGAACTGGCCTCGTACTGAAGCCCCTTCAGAACTCTCACTTCAAAGTGAGTACTTGATTCTCAGCAGGAGAGGAGTTCGATGTAATACTGACTTCCATGCTGGCAAGCTGAATTTAACCCTGCTGGGATCAGACGAGCAGATAGTTTATTCATATCTTTCTGCAAAGCACAACAATCAATCCCATCTTTTCATCATCTCTAATTTGTATTGTAACTTTTTCCAAGTAACACCCGCACCATACAGTCTGTATATATACCTATCTGAGAGGCCAGGTGCACCATGGACCTCTGAAACTTGCTCAAGGCCACATGCAAATGATCAGATTTGTTTTAAAACAAGGAGAGTGTTTTTGCACTGGTGCTTACATCCTGATCAGCACCCTCTTTACTCCTGGGGGAATTATGCACCAAAAAATTAAAAATTCTGCACAAAATATTGGAAGATTCTGCAAAATTCTCCATATTCTGCATTATTGTCAAAATAATACAATATCATCATGCCAGTTTCAATTATTTTGGTAATTTATTTCAAAATATCTGTCAGCAAGAATGTCTGTAGCAAAACAGACCAAAAAAGATTCTGGTCATTTTTTTTTTTTTTGGACAAATAGATTCTTTACTAAGCATATTAATACAGAAGGTTGAGTAATTCATTTAAATGACAATACAGAGCTGTATTTCCTGCACCTGTCAGAAACAGCAGTAATGGAGGAGCTGAGGAAGAGGAAAGGAGCCTAGGAGTGAACCTGGAGGGTGTTGGGTGTAGGTGAGAGAAGGTTTTTTCTTTGTGGGGGGTGGGATTGTTAGGGAATTGAGAAGCCTCCCCCATGCAGACCCTGGCTGACCCCAGAGCTCTCCCATTCAGTCAGGCACATCTGCCCCTGTCCCTGCACCCCTCATCCCCAGGGGTCTCTGCAGCACCCCGTCCTCAGGCAAAGCTGTCACCGCCACAGCTCCTGAGCCATGCCCCAGTCTGTCCCCCACACTAACCATTCTGAACCCCAGTCTATGACCTCCCCAGTTGCCCTGTGTGCCCCACTCTGGCCTAACCTGGGTCCACAGGCAGGGTGCTGTGATGAACTTAAACTCCTGGGGGAATTCTGTAGCACTGGGCATAGAAATTTTTTTCCTCGCATAAAATACCTCGATATAACGCTGTCCTCGGGAGCCAAAAAATCTTATCGTGTTATAGATGAAACCGCGCAGCCCCCCCCCCCCCCGGGGCACTGCTTTACCCCGTTATATCAGAATTAGTGTTATATCAGGTCGCGTTATATTGGGGTAGAGGTGTACATTTTGCTTAAGAAATGCTGCAGTTCTGCCTTTTGCCCACCGGAGGCCACTGTGGTGCCAGAACAGCCAGTTGCCTTCATGCAGCTGACTGTTCTGGCACCACAGTGGCCTCTGGTGGGCAAAAGACAGAACTGTAGCACTTCTTAGGCAAAATATATTTTATGCAAGAAAATACAAAATTATGCGGGACAGACGAATTCTGCTCATCCGCAGATGCACAGAATTCCCCCAGGAGTACCTCTTGCTCATTAATGTACACAGTCTCCCCAATTGGTATGTTCAATGAAGTGGCCTCTTGTACCCTGCCACACAGAGAAAACTGGGGTGCTCTGCCTGAAAACCAGAATGCAGCAAATTAACTCCCTGTCTGGATCTTCCACAGATCCAGAGAGGAGTAATGAGGCAGAGCTGGGAATGGAAGACTTAATAAGGGAGTCCAGGGGAGCCTGGAATCTACAGAGAAGCAGCTACCTGTGAGCCAGAAGGGAGGAGCCTCTGAGAATGCACAGCTCCAACTGCATGGCCAGCTTGTGTACGTCAGCCTAGCTCCACTGAAGTCACTGCTGTTGTGGGGTCATTGAACATTTGTACTCAACAACAAAAAATACCCATTGGAACCAAAACGAAAAACCCATAAGGAAGTGCAAGGCTAATTGTACTGACAAGGCAAAATGAGTACTTTGTCCTCCATATCTCCTTTCCGATACTGTCTAATTTGTTTCTTAACCCTATGCTGCTCTCAGAAACAAGAGCTCCTTTCGAAACAGGGAAAAAAATAACACTTTTCTCCATGTACAATGTTAATAGGATTAAATGAAGTCTCTAATTTCCCTGGCCTCCAAGTACACGCGATGAAAACATTTCCAGAATGATTTCAAAATTGAACCTCTTGCTCTCAGTAATTTGATTCGTAAGAAGTAGATAAAAAGCAATACAGATGATCTTAAATACATCATGATTAGTTATATTTGCAAATGAAGTGACTACATTTGCTTCCATGGCAATTATCTAATTTTGTGGAGACTGCACTGCATGCTTCACTGGAAGGCTACACACCACATCAAATGTCTGTCTAGTTGTGTCTACTCTCCTTAGTTTCTTTACTATGAAGCGCCAACTGTTGAAAGTGTCCATTTTAGACACAAAGGGCCAGATCCTCATCTGGTGCAAATGGACATTGCTCTATTGATTGCATCAAGTGGCATTTGAGAGCAAAGAAACTACGGGGAGCAGAGACAACTAGAAAGATATATGAGGTGGGTGTTTTGCCTCCTAAGCATATGCTGAAATCAATGAAGCTATGCCAATTTGCATAAGCTGAGGATCTGGCCCACAAATGCCTTTTCAAAAAATATATGTGGATCCCTTTGAAAATGTTGGACAAAGCATTTTTAGGAAAGGTGGACAAAGTACACCAAAAGCCTGGCCAGGAATTACTGCCTCAAGGGAGAAAGTCCTGGGATCCCTGGTTTGAATCTGGCCCAAGTCCATGGACCCAAAGACTGATCATCTGAAGACGTGTGAAATGAACTGGTGATCTGAGTCTGGTTCTTAGTTGACACATGTCCACAGTACAAAATCCACCACAACTGGCACCCTTGTTCGAAGTCTCAGCAGTGAGGAGAGGGATTCTGCTGACATGGCAAGTGAATCATATTCTTAATCCTGGCTAGAGACTTAATCCTGCAGAGGAAGGTTGAGGGAGGACAGCACAAGAAGCTCATATTGCTGATGAGCATGTTGGATCTATTCTGTCAACAAAGGGCTTTACTGCCCAGAGCATTCAGTATGATGGACTAGGGAGACAAATGATCTGATCCCATATGCTGATTTCTATGTTCCCAAGTTCCTGCCATATGTGTTTCCCAGTTGTGCATGATTTTAACAGCATATCTTTGGCCTGGTCCACACTAACCCCCCACTTTGGACTAAGGTACACAAATTCAGCTACGTTAATAACATAGCTGAATTCGAAGTACCTTAGTCCGAACTTACGCGGGTCCAGACGCGGCAGGCAGGCTCCCCCGTTGATGCCGCGTACTCCTCTCGCTGAGCTGGAGTACCGGCGTCGACGGCAAGCACTTCCGGGATCGATCCGGGATCGATGTATCGCGTCTAGACAAGACGCGATAAATCAATCCCAGAAGATCGATCGCTTACATCCGGACCAGGAAGTAAGTATAGACGTACCCTTTGATTAGACATAGATTTGCGCATTTTATTTTATTTTGCTGTTAAAATCATGCACAACTGGGAAACACATAAAGTAAGTATAGACGTGCCCTTTAATCTCTATAATAAATAACACCTCAAGGTGCATTCATCAGGAAATCCCTACTGCAGAAACCCCACTTTGTTAAGGCCATTTTGTGCTGTATAAGCAGTCAAAAGTGGTCTTAACCCAGTTGGAGATAGCTGGTAGAAGGACCCAATCCCTGTGCTGACAGAGGTGGGTCCACAGCCTCCTGAACCAAACCCCTCTCCCACTCAAACCCAGGCATAGGGAAGGGGAGGGAGATGTATCAGGGGTCAGGCATGGGTGGGACGAGGTGGGTGTAAACTGGAGTTCTATTATACCCAATCCTTCACCAGCATAAGGTCCCTGAGCAATCTTATGCCAGTGGTGAAAGTCAGGACTACCCCTTTGCAGCTCTGAATCAGGGAGCTGCAAATGATTTCCTATAGGCCCCTGCTTTTTCACTTGGTCTGAGCACACCTTGAAAAGACGGGAGAATCATGGCCTGTATATTTAATTATATCATTCAAGTCAATTTCCTTCAGAACAGATTTAAATATAGTACATTAAGGGGGGTGGGGGGCAGTTCTATCCATCTCCCATTTTATGTAAGTCATGCAGTTAACATAAGAGTTTCAGCACATACCCATGAGTCCACAGATATCTGGATTCTCCAGTCATCACCAGCAAACTCCGTTCAGGCAACATAACCGCCACTGTACGGCCATCTGGGTGCTTAAAATCCATTACAATCTGAAAACAAAGACAAAACCCTTCAAAATGATTAGTACTTATGCAGCCCCATGTAAGGGCATGGCACTGTGCAGACAAACAAAGCGTGCTGGGCCAGATCTTCAGCCAGTGTCAATTGGTGTAGATCCATGGAATAGCCACTTCTTTCTTCGAGAAGCAAGGGCCTCAACGTCTCCCCACAGCCCTTAACACCTCCACCCTTCACTACTGCTAACTTCAAGCATTCAAAAGTCTAAGGCAAGGTTCAAAAAACATGAGATTTGGTTTTGGTTTTTTAAATCCCCAGACTTTAAAAAAAAAATCATTTCTATCTAAGGTACTTATATGGCCCCCTTCACTGCAGCATCTGAGCATCTCACCGTCTTTATTCTCACAACATCCCTATGAGATAGGGAAGCACTATTATCCCCATTTTACAGATGGGAAACTGAGGCAAAGAGACAAAGTGACTTGCCAAAGGGCACATACAAGAAGTCTGTGGCAGAGTAGGGAATTGAACCCATGTCTCCCAAGTCCCAGACTAAAGCCCTAACCACTGGGACATCCCTTCCTCTTGTAGTTTACCTTCAGGTTTCTGAACAATTAAGGTGTACTTGGGTCAGATTTTCAAGTTTAGCCCTTAAGGTTGTGGAGAAGAGACTTTTTTTTCCCCACCAAAAGCTGAGATTCCACAAAATCAAGCAACTCCAGGAACTGGGGCTTTAAGGAAAGCACCAAATATCATGAAACTTGGAAAAAAATAATGAGATTTGGCAACACTATTTTGTTCCTGGCTGCCTACTCCCTGGATTTATTGGTACACATTTTCCAAATTGGAGAAAGCCCTGATGAGGAAGATAGGGAGCAGGGAAGACAGATGGCACTTAAACAAGCTAGGTAAGAGAAGACTTACCCTGAAAGAAAGGAGGACAAAAACATATGAGAGGCAATGTCTCCATTATGCTGGAGACCAAGTGTCATGTACTGGACAGTGCTGCCACCCGATTTGTTACCTATCCAGTGTGCGATTTAAAAAAAAAAAAAAAAAGCACTTTCTATAGTATGTTGAATCCAAACAAATTGATTCGTGTCCAGCCTATGGATGTACAGAAGTTTAGCAAAGATGAAATGATGCAGTGATCAGTCATTTAAGAAAGAAAGGTGAGGCAGAGACTGTCATATGTATACTCTTCTTCAAACGCTGCAAATTAACAATTGAAATAGTTTTCTTTAAAATACACTGTCACCAGTGCACACTGGGAAAATCTATAATGGCATTTAAATACATAGGAAGAGCTCATTGTTGTTTATGTTCTGGTAGCACTCACAATCAAGGCACCACTGTGCCAGGGATTGTAGGAACACATACAATGACAGGGTCCCTCCCCTGAAGAATTTACAATCTAAGCTGAGACAAGAAATGATGAGTTTAACAAACCATAGCATTGAAAGGGAAGGGAGGAGGAGGGTGAGGCTAGGTCTACACTACCCGCCTGAATCGGCGGGTAGAAATCGATTTCTCGGGGATCGAATTATTGCGTCTCGTCGGGACGCAACAATCTATCCCCGAATCGACGCACTTACTCCACCAGCAGAGGTAGGAGTAAGCGCCGTCAACGGGGAGCCGCGGAGGTCGATTTTGCCGCCGTCCTCACAGCAGGATAAGTCGGCTCCAATACGTCGAATTCAGCTACACTATTCGCGTAACTGAATTTGCGTATCTTAAATCAACTCCCCCTCCCGTAGTGAAGACCTGCCCTAATAGGAATAAGCTTACATAGCTACAGGTCACCCATGTTGCACTGTTTGACAGTTCTGAAGCATAACTAAATAGCAACCTCCACCCTCACACTTATCAGTTGGCAGTTTCCTGTAAGCATCCTGGGAGAAGTGTGTCGTGAGGAGGAAGAGGCCATTGGCTTTGTATGAGGAGGTAATTCCAGGGATAAATGGGGGCACATGGAGTGTTAAGGCTGCTCTCACTGGCAGAGCAAAGAGGGGCAGGGGAGGACTAGCTAAAGGATAAAAGCAGAGAAGCAGGGAGGGGCAGAGTTGTGAAAGGCCTTGGGAGGGGCAGGGGCAATGAGAAGTTTTAACTAGCTGAAAAAGGCAGGGCAGGATAAAACACCTGAGATGACACACTGAGAATGACAAACAAGGCAGAGGATTCTGGGAGATGTGTTTTGAGTTAACTGGATGGGGCCTGTGGATGTTAGGAGGCGAGAGAGAGCAGGTAAGTCAAGGCAGGAGAGCAGGAAGACCAGGATGAGAGAGTTTTAGCTGCCAGGACAATGAGCGAAAACAGCATTTTAGGATTGGTCTACAAGCAAACTTGCAGTGAAATCAGTTTTAGTTCACTCCTTTGTTATTGTTTTTTTTTCGACTGAAGCAAAATCGAAACAGGACCCTTTCAATCTGGAGTAAGAGTGTCCACATGCAGGTATGCACCAAAATAACAAAAGGTGTGAATTGAAACCAATTCAGTCATTTCAGTGCAAGTCTGTGTGTAGTCCAGCCCTCTGAGAGGCTGTGGAGGAAGAAACAGCAGGAACTAGACAAGGCCTGAACAAAGCAAAGGATATGGCCCAGTTTGCAGGCCTCGGTGACAAAGAGGATGGTAATGTTCAAGGCTGACAGAAGGAAAGGGGCAGGATTTTGACAGAAGATCAAGAGTTCCATTGGGCCATGTTAAGTTTAAGAAGACAGAGTCACCCAGGAGGAGATGACAGAGAGATGGACTGAGATGAAATTTGCTCTTGCTCAAAGCTCAAGTCATCAGGCCCTGTGCAGGGAACTCAACAGGGATGGGTCAGAATCCACCTCCAAAACTACAGGCAGGACATAGAGCTTCAGCACAGCCCTGCTATTGCTATTTCAGCCTATGGACTGGAACAGTGGCTTTGGTCCCTCATGCCTCTCATGTGAGGATACTGGGTCATGGGATCATCATACATGTGGATCCAGTAGCTCCTCTCCCTGTACTCCTTGCTCATCAGCTTATTCAGGTCCGGCACTGAGGCCCCTGCATGGCTGCTCTATTTCTGCTCACTCCCTTCTCTGTGGTGGAAAAACGTGGGAATATTTTATAGCATAGAAGCCTCGTGGGGCTCTCCCCATCGGACTGAATTTCACCCTTATTGCATAGCCGGTGCCCATTCCAGAATGGATTAACCAGTCACATTTCAGGAGTTACTGATAAAAGATTAATTTACTTGGCAAAGAACAATTGTAGTAAAGTACATACCGATAGTAAGGGCAGGAGTTGTTTGCAGCTGAGAATGGGGGACTGGAAGTCAGGACACTGGCTTTCTTTGAGAGATTGGGCATGTTATTTAATCTCACTGGGCCTGATCCTCACTGCCACAGCATTGTAAAGTGGCCTTAGGATAAATGGGAATCTGGCTCTCCTTGCCTCCCTTTACTCATCTGTACAATGGGTAGAATATTCACATACTCCACACGCATGTTGGGAGGCACAGTCAATTATTGTTTGTGAAAGTAATTGGAGATCCTCAGATGAAAACCCCTCTCAAAGTGTATTTATTAACAATAAAAACTTAGATTATTGTTTGCTCTAGGTGCATCCAATACTGACTTTTTTTGTCTCAGCAACAAATCTGAGGGTCAGACTAAGAGCTAAAATTTAGGGACACACTATGAACATCTGAAGGAAGGGACTGTAATTCCTATGTTAGTGTTTCTTGTTTCCACCTAGAATCATCAGACCTGAAGACTTAAAAACCTAAACAACATAATTTCTGCCACTCTTAGACTGTAGTACAGTAAAGAACATTTAACCCTGCTGAGTTTTTGAAGACCTCTCTTCTCATCTCTGAAAGAACTATTGCTGACTGAAGTAGATAACATTTTGAAACTTGTGTGTGTGTCTATCCTATCAGAACATTCAGTTGTTACAGTCAGACACACAAAAAGGAAAGATTAAGTCATTTGATCCTCTTTTTAATTCACTAAGGACTCACAATCAATAAAGCTACTCTGCCACCACTGAATCAATCTGCTTCATGACAGCTCTGATACACAGGAGCTATTTACAATTACTATTTTTGTTTTTTATCCATTTTCTTTATTCTCTGAGGTGGCAAAGTCAATAAAGATCAAATTTCCAGCTAGCCCACGGTGCCTCACTGGGGATGGCAGCTGATGATAAAAATGCTGGATGCTTTGATCTTATATACCCTTTACAATCTTTCTTTGTTTCTGTGGGGAAAAAAATACATGCCTCTACACACACCAAAAACCTGAAAGATACATAAGGAGCTAATAATATCCCCTTATAGAGGTAAATGCCACGTCATGATGCTGGGTTATTTAAGGGATAATGTTCATGATGATGGAGTATATGAATCAGTAAACAGCTTTCAAAGATGGTTAAACATCAAAGCAAAGCAGACGCCTACATCCTGAACACTTTTCCTATTACATAAAATATAGCAAAATGCAAAGAAAGAAAAAGAAAAAAGAAAAAGAGATAAAATAAAAAAGAGTACGCGAATTCTGTGCTGCCTCTGCCGCTGAGCTGACATCATATTTCATGAAAGGCAAGGAGGACAGAAGTGAATAATTGTTCAGGACTCTAGAAAGGGAGTAGTTGTCCAAAGGTGGATAAGGAATGATGCAACTGGACATATATAATGGCAATAAGTTTTCTGGGATTTGACTCTGGTGTAATTTATATTCAATATTAATCTAAAACTTTATGGCAAGCATGGTTTAATGGCTAAAACACTGGGCTGGGAGTCAGACAATATGGAATATTATTCCAGGGTCTGTCACTGATTTGCTGAGTGACATAGGGTAAGCCACATAACTCTCTGTGCCTCTGTTTCTCAAAATGTAAAATAATGCCTACCTCATAAGGCTGCTGTGAAACTAAATGGCACAATTGTGCAAATAAGTCTGCATGAACAGACCCCCTGTGCCCACACCACGCCCCAGCGAAACAGTGGGGTTCCATGTGAGTGCTGGAGTCTGTCTTCACAGAGTCACTCAAAAGATTGATGCCTAATATATTACTGTTGGTACTGTGCTTTGTGATTAAATGCAAAGAGTACATTAAATGTCAGCTTACACAAGTTCTCAGCACCAGAATTCTGAGCAGCACTAGAATACGGGGGGGGGGGGAAAGAGGGGGAAAGGTGTCATTTCACCAAAATAATCTACTCATTTAAATTGTATCAGATCTAGAAAAACATGTTATCTAATCTATCCAGGTATTTATGCTGCACACATGGCCACAGAATCTGAACATGCTCTGGAATATGAAACTATTATGAAGTTGATATGCCTCATCACTTCTCACCCTCAAAATCTCAGTACACACACACACAAAAATCAGGCTAACATTTTATCTGATTTATGCCAAAATATATTAACAATGTCTAACTACTTAGGTGCATAGATACTATGCTGATGGGAGTCAGATAAGTACTTAATAGATTTTCTTTCACCAAAAAGTGTGTTCAGTTTTCCCTCAAAATGATGCATAATATTCTTTTGATACTTCGTTTCATATATCAGTCACCATGTGCTGCTTATAACACCCTGTTTTGTTAACCTCTTCTTAAGTGTAATCCATTATACTGATTTTCAAACCATTAATTATCATCTCAAATACATTATTGGCATCATTTCATTCATTTCTTTTCAGGATCTTACACAGCTAGTTTTTGCTTGATAGCCATAAGAAAGGCAGCATAGGTAATGGTTAGGGCAGGATACTGTGATCCTGGACTCTGTGCCAAGCAAATGACTCAGTGAGCCAGATTCTCTGTCTGCCCTGTTCCCTTTGCAAGATTCGGGTGGTGCCAGGGGAATAGACGGCAGCTGCAATTTCCCCGTGGGGGGTTCCCCTTGAATGCTCCCTCTGTGCACAGCTAGCAGATGGCTCCTTGGGAGTGGTTACTAGGAAGCTGGGACTAGTGCAGAACTGACCAGAGGAGGCCTACCATCTCCCTCACAGCCCCCACTCTGCTGCGCTCCATGGTATCTGACTGCAGCAGTGAATATTGGCCACTGGCCTTGGGTTAGTCACTTTATTTTGCAGGGCCTCAGTATTCCTCATCTGTAGCATGAGGATAAACACTCCTTCCCTTCTTTAGAGGCATATTGCATGACTGAACTCACTCATGTTGATAATACGCTTTGAGATGTTTGGCTGGAAGGTGAGGTAGAAGTTCAGAGTATTAGTATTCCTAATCTCTAAAGTCACACTTCCACCAAATGGTCTGCCATTGCAATAGCCCATCTTTCTGCAGTCCTGACAGAACAAGGAGTAATGGTCTCAAGTTGCAGTGCGGGAAGTTTAGGTTGGATATTAGGAAAAACTTTTTCACTAGGAGAGCGGTGAAACACTGGAATGGGTTACCTAGGGAGGTGGTGGAATCTCCTTCCTTAGAGTTTTTAAGGTCCGGCTTGACAAAGCCCTGGCTGAGATTATTTAGTTGGGGATTGTTCCTGCTTTGAGCAAGGGGTTGGACTAGATGACCTCCTGAGGTCCCTTCCAACTCTAATATTCTATGATTCTATGATTCGTAATGTGTTTGTTTCCCATTCACCAATCATTCATCCTCTCCAAACTTCCACATCATCAGTAGGCTACTAAAAAACAAAGCAACCAACCAATCGCCTGCCACCTCTGCCATGCTAAAGACTCTCACTATCTCTCCTTTCAAAGGCTCTTATTTCTTCAGCATGCTGGAATGTAATTCGTCAGGCCCTCCTGCTTTCCCAGCTTCCCAATTACATAAGCGGCTCCCTGTGCTAAGCCTCAAAGCATCTGATGTTAGAATTTTGCATGAGAGAACCCACATTCCGGTAGTGGAGAGGTAAATCATTTAATTGGCTCACTCTCTCCTCTGCCACCTAATCCCCTCTGGAAAGTGTGATCCAGCCCCAGAATGTGACCTTCAGCTCCTTCTGTGATTGCTGAAACAAAGACACAGCAGTATCTAGTTTATTTCATTTCACTAACTTCCCACTCTCATCCTTTAATAAAGGGCCTCTCTAACTCTGCGCTCAGCCACTTGCTTTCTGTGTACTAAAAGAGTTTAATGGTTTAGTCTTCAATTTATTTCTTCTACTGATTTAGCTTTTCTTAGCAATATTTTACCACTTGAGGGCAGTTGTCCCCAAACGGTGGGGCGCCCCCCCTGCGGGTGATGTGGAGGAACATTCGGGGGGTGGGATGCAGCAGGGCCTGGATCAGCCCCCACAGGGGGGTGCAGAGAGAGCTCCATCCAGCCCAGCTCCGGTCCCAGCCCTAGCTCCACTCTGCCCCCAGCCCAGCTCTGCCCTCATTCCCTCTCCGCCCCCAGGCCAATTCCACCTCTAGCCCCAGCTCTTTCCCCATCTCTAGTTCTCCCTCCAGCTCCACCTTCAGCCCAAGCGCCTCTGCTGAGCCTACTATGCAGTAATGGAGGAGGGCACGGACAGATTTCATTACTAGTAAGGGAGGATCGCGACAGGAAAAGTTTGGGCACCACTGCTTTAGGGGGGATTTCTGCCCTCATGAAAGTGTGTGCTATTCTGCTGACATCAGTGGAACTGCATCTTCTTATGACAAGGCTGAACGTATGTGAGCCTTTCAAAATATCCATTCCATCAGCTTTCTTTTTTGATAATTTAGGCTTCCTATGCTTTCCAATGAGGTGAAGTTCAGTGGTGAGAGCACTAGACCACAATTCTGTCATGCAGGACACGCAATGACCTCAGTGAAGTAAAGAGGAATCATGGCATTGATTTCAATGTGTCCATCTCCTCAGACTTGCATTGCATTTACTCCAGTCTAAACCTCTATGTCCTGGAAGGAAATATACGTCACTGACATGTATATCCTTCCAGACCCCATCCTACAGCTCTCTCCCCTTTCTCCCCTGTTATAGATACCTTCATTTCTTGTTTGCTGTAACCTCTCCACTTGCCCCAGTGACCTCATTGCATCACAGTGACCTGATCTCCTTGGTGCCCACTCTCATGCCTCTCCATTTACTGCCCCTCTCCCTTCCATCTCTAAGATCACTGAACATACTTTTACAATTACTGTTTGGAGTTCCCCTCCTCCAATTCCATCCTAGACTTTCTCCAATCCATCTTCCACTCCTTGCATTCCACTGAAGGTCAGAACCAGTACTCCATTCTCATCCTCCTTGCCCTGTCAGCCACCTTTGACACAGTAAACCATGCCTGTCTTCTTGAACTATTGTCCTCCTTTGGCCTCTGTTACTCTGTTCTCTACTGGCTCCCTTCCTATCTCTCTAATCGCTACTTCGGCATGTTCTTCAGAGGATCTTCCTCGCCTGCTCTCTTACTTTCTGTGGGGGTTCCATAGAGTTCAGTACTTGGTCCTCTTCTTCTATAGCTTATTTTGGGTAATTTCATTCACAAACATAAATTCAATGACCATCTTTATGCTGATGACTCACAAACCTACCTTACTACTCCAGACCTGCCTCCTTAAAATCTTGGCCTGTCGCTCCAACATCTCCTCATGGCATAGGTGCTGACTCTGTGGGTGCTCCAGGGCTGCAGCATCTATGGGGGAAAATTAGTGGGTGCTCTACACCCACTGGCACCCAAGCTCCCCTCACCCCTCGCCCCACCTCCTCCTCCCCCACGCTTCCCCCCGGTCGGCGCCAAACAGCTGTTTGGCGGCCTGCTGGGAGGGCGGGGAAGGAGCGGGAACGTGGCACGCTCAGGGGAGGAGGGTGGGGCCAAGGATTTGTGGAAGGGGTAGGAGTGGGAGCGGAGACTTTGGGGAAGGGGTGGGAAGAGGTGGGGCTGGGGTGGGGCTGCATGGAAAGGGTGAAGTGGGGGCAGGGCCGGGGGCAGAGTGGGGTTCGAGCTCGCAGGGGAAAGCAGGCAAGTCAGCGCCTGTGCCTCATGGAGGTCAGTCATCAGTTCAAACTTAACATGACTAAAACAAAGCTCTTAATCTTTCCTCCCCGCTACCTTCTTTCTCAATCACTGTGGACATCACACCACTCTGCCTGTCATTCAGGCCTACATCTTTGACTCAGACCTTTTTCTAGCTCCTTACATTCAGGCTATGTCTAAATCATGCCAATTCTTTCCACATAACATCTCTAAGATATGACTTTTCCTATCCATCCATCCAGCTAAAACTCCCATCCAGGCTCTCATCACTTTGTGGGCTCGATTACTGTAACATCCTTTTCTCTGGCCTCAACAAATGCAGTCTTGCACCACTCGTATCCACTCAGAATGTTTCTGCAAATATCATTTTCCTAGCCCATTGCTTTTGCCATGTCACCCTTCTCTTTGCATCCTTCCACAGGCTCCCTCTTCTCTAGTGCATCAAATGTACACTGCTTGCCTTTACTTCCAAAGCCCTTCAGGATCTATCCCCACCATTTCTGTCATCTGTCATTATTTAGTATTGAGAGGTCAGCTCCCACCTCTAATGGGCCTGTGATGGGCTTGCATCACCCATTTATTAAATTTTCAAACTAGCACCTTTGTGCTTTTTCAGTTGCCAGTAGCTGGGAATGAGCAACAGGGATGGATCACTTGATGATTACCTGTTCTGTTCATTCCCTCTGGGTCACCTGGCACTGTCCACTGTCAGAAGACAGGATACTGGGCTAGATGGACCTTTGGTCTGACCCAGTAGGGCCATTCTTATGTTCTCCCATGCTGCCTCTTATTCTTGGGAGGAACTCCCCACAAATATCCACCAAGGTATCTCACTATCCTCCTTCAAATTCTCCTTTCTTGTGATGTCTACAAAAAACTTAAATGATAGGCCGCTGGTGTGCTAAGACCACTTCCTAGCATACTAATCAGTATTGTCTTCTTATTTCCTTACTTCCTGTCAGTTTGTCTGTATACATATATTGTCTCTTGTTTTATGCTTAGACTGTAAAACTCTCTAGAGCGGGGACTATCTTTTTGTTTTGTGTTTGTACAACGCCTAGCACCATGGAGTCTTGGTCCGTGACTAGGGTTCCTAGGCAATACAGTAATACACATAATAAATAATAATAATTTACTTATTACATCATCAGTGCTCTCACAGTTTACTTACAAACTATTGTGCTTTTATTACACAATAGATATCACTAACCCTTGCTACTATATGCATATGTAAAATGACTTGGTGTGCACATGAGTTTATGTACTTATATTGGCATAGTGTATATGTAATTTACATACACTCACCTTGTGCCAACTCTGAGACAAAAGGTGGCAGCCAACCAGAGTAGAAACATGTATACAACTGTGGGGTTAGGGGAAGCTTTGTCTAAGGACACTTGGACAAGATTTTTCTCCTTGCAAAAATTACTGCCTGCCCAGGGGTCTTTAGTGTCCGAATAATAGAACTTCAGAGTTTACAAAATGATAACGCCAGTGTGTGTGTGTGTGTGTGTGTGTGTGTGTGTGTAAAAGTAAAAACGTGTGTGTGTGTGTGTAAAAGTAAAAACATGCCCAACACCTGGTAGCTGCTATCTAACTGAGTCTATAAAATATATACAAATATACCCATCTTTGCTGTAACCTTGTCCCCACCGCACCCCAGCTATCTGGTTGTCCACCTACTGAGCCTTGTTATAATTCTAATTTGAGAGTTTTCTGGGCAGGGACTGTCTTTTTGTTTTTACTAATTTGTACAGCACCAGCACACTGGGCCCCTGACTAAGTCCTCCAGGCTATTTAAGGAATAATAATTAAACTGACAACAATACTGGACAAAGAATGTGATGAATGGGCCTAGGTGGGTTCAGAAAATGCTCCCAAAGCTGAAGCAATAGGTGGCCCATGGCATGTGAGGAACCACCTCCGCACCAGGGACAGGATGAAATACTAATTTGATGTTTACTGCTCCGGCACCACTGCCATGCAGTATCTGTTATAACAGCATGAGAGTGAGGACATTCCCTGTGCTTTATGGCCCTGGCTAGAGCAGATTCATCCTCCTCCCGGTTAGTCGGAAAAATGAGTCCCCTCTCTTCACAAAGACATATAGCAGCTCTGGAAACATTCCCTATCTTCCCCACCTCTGTGAGTCTGAATCTCCTGCCCCTCCACAGATTAGCAAAGGAATCTGAGGTAGCTGAGGATAAGGAATGAATTTTGGGCCTCAAACAAGGGGTCCAGTTGGATTGATTCCCAGGAGACCCCAGATTTGTTCCACCTGCCCTATCTTAACCACAACCCCATCCCCTGGCACTGTTCTAGCCACACCACCGTGTCCCCAGCACGCTGCATCTGAAACTCCCACCCGGCAAACTGCATAGTACTCAATGTCCATACCGCAGCCGGATGAAAGGCTAAACTGACCTAGCCTGGAACCAATGGTTGTAAATTAACACGTCTCTGACTCCAGCTTGGAATGGCCCCGCAGGAGCTGTTTCAAATGGTGGGTATTTCCAGAGCACAAGACATACACATACACGCACACCAAACCTTGCGCACCCCTTCCAGGAGTGCGTAGCATAGCATCTACAGATACTCCTAGGCAACAGGAATCACCAAGTGGCCTGGTAGGGCAGCCTTATGTCCTCTTTGTGCTGCAGCGTTGCGCAGAGGGGACATATCGGGGGCCCAGAATCTGGCCCTACATATACAAAACCAGTTAAGCTACACAAAAGTAAAGTCATTCCTTAGCAACCAAAATTGTACTCCCTACAGAGACCATAAAAATAATGAAAGCCATCTTCTTGGCCAATGTTGTCTCACAGGGCAGTGAAGTATAATTCAAACACAGCATGACTTTCTTTGAAATAGATTTCTTTAAACTCATTTGGGAAGATTGCTTTATCCACTGCATGCCGTAGCTGTGTTCTTCTCCACGTCTCAAAAAGTACCATAGATGCATGAAAAGTTGTGAACCGTAACATTTTAAATAGGTTAAAAAAACAAACAAACCCATAACAGCTAGGCAGCTAGTATGCTGAGACCACTGGATATCATGCTGACCAGTACTGTCTCATTGCTTCTTTGAACTATTCCCATCAGTCTATCTGTATCTCTCTATTTTCTTCTGCCTTATACTTTGCTTTATCCGCCTGTTGTCTATATTGTTACACATAGATTGCAAGCTCTTTGGGGCAGGGATTGTGCCTATAAGGGTGTGAACTCACCCCTATGGCGCCTCCTGCTGGTCGATTCGGGAATTAGCTCTGCCAGCCTTGGAGCGCCCTCTGCAGGCCAGTGATCTGCCTTGCCACTGGCCCTGTGTCCCTCCCAGGACCCCGGTGTCCCTTTTTCTGGGTGCTGCCCCCGGGTAGTACCCCCACAGTTCTGGGTCTCCCCCTCCCAGGGGAACCCCCACCCACTATCCCCACTTCGCCTCAGTCTTGGCTACTGCCCCGCTCCATCTAGCCCCCATTCACTGGGGCAGACTGCAGTATCAGCCACTCATCACAGGCAAAGGGGTTTGGACCTGCTGCCTCTGCCTATCCATGGGCTGCCCCCTGCAACCCAGTACCTAATAGGCCTTACCAGGCCTGCAGCCTGGGGCTTTCCTAGGCCGGAGCTCCCCGGCTCCTTTGGCCTTTCCCCAGCCTTGCTCCACTCTAGGCACTTAGTTAAGCTCCCTGCAGCCAGGCCCTTCTCTCTCTGAACGCAGAGAGAGATTGCTGAGCTCCTGGCTCACTGCCTCTTATAGGGGCCAACTGGGCCTGATTGGGGCTTGGCCACAGCTGAGCCTACCTTCCCTAATCAGCCCAGGCTTCTTGCCCCAGCCACAGCTCTCCTGGGCTGTTTTAAGCCCCAAAGGGCAGGAGCAGGTAACCACCTCGCTACAGTGCCTTTGTTATATGTTTGCACAGTGCCTAGCACAATGGGGCCCTGGCCGCTAGGCTATATCATAATACAAACAGTAATAAATCATCCTATATTCCATAGGTGAAATCTTAGCCCCACTGAAGTCAAAAACTCCCTCTAACTCAATGGGGAGAGGATTTTATCCTATATATTTATCTAGAAATCAAAATAAAAGTGTTGACAGCCAAAGAAAGAACAGCTTATCACTGCAGAGTTCAATTATATGAATTCAAAGAAATTTGAACCCCACTTCTATATACATTTGGATAAAAAAGTTGAGATGCTCAAAGAATGGCAGATGTCCATTTCACCTAGCCTCCCTCCTTCCCTCCTCTCCTTATTCATGTATTATCTTCTATTTTATTACCGAAATCCCCACTCTAATGTGCTATATCTGTGTAGTATTGTCTGGTCTCGCAGTTTTGATCAGCTGTAAAATTGCACGATTCTATCGGAAATCGTGGGAAGCATCTGGAAATACATATAAGCTGTACGTCATTTACCTTTTTGTACTTTTCATTGCCTATTTCCTTGTAACAATCAATAAGAAAAATCACCAAAAAATCAAAGCAAAAGAGACAGTTACCTATAACAAAGACACACGTAACAATTTACAAAACCATGTTCATCTCCAACAGAATCAATGCTCTCCACAGAGCTCTCCTGACATACCCACTCTAAAATCCCCAGCCCTGCAGGGAAAGACTGGATGAATAGATAAGCTGTATCCATACCAGCATTAGTGGCTGGTCTACCAAAAAAAAGAGGGGTGTGTGTGTGAAGTTGTAAGCAGCAGGGAACCCTTCCCACTGCTGTGGTATGACCAGATTTTCTAAGTAAAAACTGGGGTATCAAGGGGAAGATGAGGAGCGGATGCCTTGGGAGGGCACTGATAGTGGGGGGCAGAGATAAAATTGTGGAAAGTGGACAAGGAACAGGGAAGGAAGGGTGCTCATTCTTCTCTCCCCTACCACCCATTCTCTCAGCCTCACAATCAACCCCTGGCTCCTTCCAACAATTCCTCTTCCTTCATCAAAAGGAGAAGAGCTCTAGTCAAATTCCCCACATGCTGGAACAATGGCCTTCCATAGGCTCATCAACCTCCCTTATTGCTTAGAATCCACACCTAACTCCCCCCACCTGTCCCTTGGCTCAGAACCCCTTCCCGTCCTGTGACTCCGAACACAGATTTAATAGTTCCAGCTGGAATGCACTTCAAAAAGGAACTGGCATATAACACACACACACACACACACACACACACGCGCACACAGTCAGAGCTTCATCAAAGTCAATGGAGCTCTGATATTTTAAACCAGCTGACGATATACCCGTAAAAGTCTAAACACTGCTGAAACAGACCCTGATTACGAAAACGGACACAGAAGATACTGTAGCATGCAAACTGCTCAGCTTTGAAGAGACAGTGCAAAGGCAGATCGATTTTATACTCCATTTGCTACAATGTGTTGAGCTAGTATCAAAGACCAATTTAAATCCATGAGAAATAATATGCCATGCTATGAGCTTAACAAATTAAGCTTGTTTCCTTGCTTAAAGACTAATTGTGACTGGTTCTTATTTTATCATATGATGGGTTCATTTGTATGCGTGAACTTTTAAATGAAATTCATCACAGTTCTAAAATAGACTCCTATAACAATAGAGAATGACATCACTGAGGAGATGAAATTAGCTTTCTTTATTGAATTCCAGAACTGAAATATTACTGAAATGCAACAGCTAAAGATAATGACTTCTAATGCCCTAAAGTTCAGCTTGTTCACTGTTAATTTGTGGCAGGCAACAGGGGTTTCATTTCATGCACCATGTACTGATCTTCCAAAAATAGCAAGGAGAATGAAAATAATTTCTAATAATAAGGCTCTTCCAGAAATTAAGATTTCTTTTTAAAAAATCCACTACATGTCCACCAACAGATAACAAAATGGATATTTCTAAGATCAGATGTAGCACTGCCACATTCCAAGAAAGGTTTTGGATTCTAGGGCTTCAGAGAGAAAAGCTACATACACAGCTGTATAAAATTTACTGCAGTTTAAATTGCAAGCTGTTTGAGTTTTGGTCCATTTCCACAACTTTTATGGGATCACAACTAGGATTTCATATTTTTCCCTAAAACAGGCAATCCCATTATGACGTAGCATTCTATATGTTTATGGAAATATGCTTATAAGTGTAAATATAACATAACTGAAATATGCTTTATGCTAGATATGCCATGTAATATATCTTTGCAAAGATTATGATCAACTGAATACATTTATCCTATATGTATGCATGTATCATTTTTATATCTGAAGTTATATGAGCGTTGGCTCTATGCTTGTATTTGAAGTGTTTGCTGTAGGAAACACAGAAGGGAGGTTTGGCTAACATACTGTGAAGGGACTATTCAAGTAATTGGGAGTACTTAACTAACAATGAAATTTGGGAGACACCAATCCACATCTGAGCTTTCCTGGGAACGTTCAAACTAAGATGTAAACAATGGCATCGGCCTGCAAAAAGCTGAATAATTCATGGACATGTGACTTGCCCAGGTGGCTACAAACTCCATCTTGTTGCTGTGATTTTGCACAGAAGAACAAAGGGGTTTCCACCCACAAGAGAGAGAATATAGAAGGCCCTGGAAGCCTCTCCATTTTGGTCTTCAGCTAGCTCAAGAGATGGTCTCTCCACCCCAAAGAGATGTCTAAAAGAAACTGGAACAAAGGACTGTAACTACCAGGGTGTGAGTGATTGCTGGACCCAGGCCATAAACTACAACGTTGGTCTGAAAAAGATTGTACCTGAGATAATATTTAGGGTTAGAAGTTGGTATTTGTAACTAGATCCTTAGTGTATTAAGTTAGCCTTGCGTATTTTGATTTATTTTATGTAGTAACTTACCTTGTTCTATTATTACTTGAGAAACTACTTAAATCCTATTTTTTATACTTAATAAAATCACTTTTGTTTATTTATTAACCCAGAGTAAGTGATTAATACCTGGGGGAGCAAACAGCTGCGTTATAGTGGGCAGACAATTTATGAGTTTACCCTGTATAAGCTTTATACACAGTAGAACAGATTTATTTGGGGTTTGGATCTGATTGGGAGCTGGGTGTCTGGGTGCTGGAGACTTGCTAAGCTGTTTTCAGTTAAGTCTGCAGCTTTGGGGGCGTGGTTCAGACCCTGGGTCTGGCAGAGAAAACGGGCTCAGAGGTAGTCTCAGCACATCAAGTAACAGTCCCAAGGGGGTCTCTGTGACCGAACCCGTCACACCCATTACTAAAAATATAATCAGTGATAAGCATGGGGGAGGGGGGTGAGAGAGAGGATCTAGTTTCATTTATTTGTAAAGTATACAGATGTACTATTTCAATCTCATTTGAAACAAACACAGACTGGATCCAATCCATCTTCCACTGAAGCCAGTGGAAAGGCTCCATGATACTTTATCTTCCTCCAAAGGTATGGAACATTTTAGGATACCTAGCTATAGTCATACTCCCCATTACATGGAAGACAGTTAGAATTCTCTAAGACAAGCTATGGAATAACAAGACACTTCAGTAAGCGGGGTGATTCCACCGGAAAATTCCATCTATGCATTTGTATATCACACTAAAACCTGAACAGCCAGGCAGCCACGAAGTGGAAATGAAATGATGCTGCCTCAGCATGCAAAATAGGAATGACACTCTATAGAAACAGCAAATAGGCCTGGAGGCAATGGGCAAGAATCAGCAATGCTCTGTTAACTCAATATCAGGTCGATAAAGCAATTTTGTGGAAATTTTGCTTGTTTGGTAAGAAGCTGGAATTGTTTCTCAGAAGACCAGAAAACCCTCAGCAGATTTCCAATGCGTTTTAAAAAAAAAAAAGTCTACTTTCTCTTAGGTAGATTTTTGGTGAGGTTCCTGACTATTTCACCTGTACTTTGTATTTTTCAAAACCCCTTGTACCTTTGCACTCAATAGCAGATGGGATCTTTTTTAGCCTAATCTTCCCAATTACAATTTCACAGTTTCACTTTCCAAAGTCTTGGGTTGGGGGCTGGTGAAGCAGCTCCGTGGAGTTGTAGTGAACAACACTAAGTCTCCCTCCACCCCTTAGTCAACTCTGGATGCATGGAGGAGAGCAGGAGGTATTTGCTTGATATTCTCCCTGATGAACAAATGGGTTAGGAGAGGAGCAGGGAATGGGAGGATCCCTGGCTCTGCCTCCTCCAAACACCAGCCCAGGTGCATGAGGAAGAAGTAAGCTACTCCAGAAAAAGTGGTGAATTAACTTACTCCCCTCCCCGAGCAGGGAGCAGGAGAGGGATTGTGACTCATCAAGTCACGATTCATTCTCTGCTCTGCTCCTGGAGTGGTGAAGCTACAGCCTTCCCCTTACTCAGGGCAGACTGTAACATTACCGAGAAGCTGGATTCGAGTCAACAGTGTGCCCTTGTTGCCAAGAAGGCTAACGGCATATTGGGCTGCATTAGTAGGAGCATTGCCAGAAGATTGAGGGAAGTGACTATTCCCCTCTATTCAGCACTGGTGAGGCCACATCTGGAGTACTGCGTCTAGTTTTGGGCCCCCCACTACAGAAACGATGTGGACAAATTATAGAGAATCCAGCGGAGGGCAACGAAAATGATTAGGGGTCTGGAGCACATGACTTATGAGGAGAGACTGAGGGAACTGGGGTTATTTAGTCTGCAGAAGAGAAGAGTGAGGGGGGATTTGATAGCAGCCTTCAACTACCTAAAGGGGGGTTCCAAAGAGGATGGAGCTAGGCTGTTCTCAGTGGTGGCAGATGACAGAACAAGAAGCAATGGTGTCAAGTTGCAGTGCGGGAGGTCTGTCTTGACAAAGCCCTGTCTGGGATGATTTAGTTGGGGTTGGTCCAGCTTTGAGCAGGGGGTTGGATTAGATGACCTCCCTGAGGCCTCTTACAACCCTCATCCTCTATGATTCTATGAACACAATTCATGGGCAAGTAAGAGGAATGAGCCCACCAATGTTGTTTGTTGGTGAGAGCAGTAAGAGAAAGTTAGGAAAAGGGGCTCTGTGACAGTTTATACCATTATGTTCACCACTTTACAGCATTATGACAAATTCTGTACAAAGTATGCCTTGTGAGGTATCATTTGAAAGCTCATAATCTGCTGAACATTATTGTCCTGATAAAGTGTGTGTATCAGCATTGTATGTGAAGTTATATGATTTTACTGTATAACACTCCTGTAACATATTCCAAGTTAGAAAAGCAGGCCCAAACACAGTTTTCCACAGTTTTCAGAGACAAAGACACATTGGTAACCCAGCAAGATGTTAATGGACTATCACCTGCTTAAGTGGCCATTCTCTGGCAGAGAAGGCGTGAACAAAAAATTTGCATTTCATCTGAAGGACAGTTCAAAACTCAAGTCCAGAAGAGACTGTTTGTCACCATGATTCAGCAAAGATGTTTTTAGCACAGGGAATTGCATTATAAAGAGGGAAGAAAAACGCTTGACCTCACTCTCCTCCTTCATCTCTGCTCATGACATCAATGACTCTTAAGAAACTAAACTGGGGATGGGGGCTGCCAGCTGACTGCAAAGCTTATGCTGAGAGAAACCTTTTTGCTTTTAAGTTCACTTAGCTTATTCAGTTTATTTTCTTTGTAACCAATCCTGACCTTCATGCCTTATTACTTGTAGTCACTTAAAATCTTTCTTTTCTTTCTGAAGTTAATAAACTGGTTGCACTGTTTTAGCTAACAAATGTGTATGGATTAAAGAGTGTGGGAAACTCCATTTGGGATAACAAAGCTGGTGCATATCATTTTCCATTGATGAAATGAGGACTTCATATGAGCTTGTTTTGTCCAGTAATGTGCTGGGGCCATACAAGAGGCACATATCTGGGGGAAGTCTGGGACTAGAGAATCTGCTAGTGTTCTTCTGCAGTGTAATTCATGAGTGGCTAGCTAGTAGTACTCAATATAATACAACTGAGAGCACATTACATGCTGGAGGCTGTGTATTAACAGGTCAAGCAGTGTAAAAGGCATCCCAGGTTGGAGAACTGAGGAGACACAGCGCTATTCAGCAGTGCTGATTGTACCGTGGGTATGTCACCTGCTCCTGCAGAGGAGAGAGGTGAGAGCCAAATTTCCTCAGCTGCTCTCTTAGGTGAGGCCCTTGGCAGTGAAAACAAAGGTTCTAAGTTTCAGAGTGGTAGCCGTGTTAGTCTGTATCAGCACAGACAACGAGGAGTCCTTGTGGCACCTTAGAAAGGTTCTAAGGTTCACTATACCACAGCAAGTGTAAAGAGGCAACAGGGACTCGGAGAGATTCGCCAAAACGGGGGGAAAAAAAAAACCCAGAATATTTTTTAAAAAAACATCCTTTAAAAATTCAGCTGTTTTGGTACCTTAACTCTGGCTTTGTGCCTTACACAATAGCTGGTTGGATGGGGGTGAGGTAAGAATCAGATGCTTCTGTCTTGCTTCACAGCAAATTACTGTCAAAAAGTTCCCAGAGAAATGATGAGAGCATCATAATTCTTGGGGCAATTCTGTATGAACGCTTGTCTTGATGGCATCTCACTGTGAAGCAAGATCTGTAAGTAGATTGCAGAGGCTTTCATGAAAATAGATGCTTGGCCATGTCATCATTCACATTGGGTGTCTGCAGTTATCTTTTGGCTAAGTGAGAAGTTAGCCCAGAAGCAGATGTCGTTGTGGGAGGGAGAATGGGGGGGTGGGGATTAGGAATTTATGGCATGGAGTCCCATTTGAACAATTTATATGAAAGAGGAATCTGAGCTTCCAGGAACCCTGCAAAATAATAACTGATCAAGTGGACGCAACGGTAGGACATGATGGTGATGGGAGGAATCTTTAATAAAAATGGGAAAAAAGAGACGGTCAGACACAAAAAAACTGGAAACAGTATGTTTTCTGAATAGAATATTTCTTTCTTGCCTAAAAATAGTGAATATATGGCAAATGATCCTAGGCAGAGCTGAGGAATAGGTTTTTGTTCCCTTTCTCTGAGGTCCAAATTCAACACCCATTGAAGTGAATAGGAGTCTGTCCTCAGACAGGCTTTACATCAGGCCCCAGGTCAGTGTGGAGTGGACATTGCTTTGGTAATAGACATATAGGACACACATATTCAAGGGAAACGTCACATGAATGTAGGCTGCATTAAATGGTTGCCTTACTTGACTCTACAACAATTTGGCATGTTCACAAAACAACACTGTTTGGCACATCCACTCAGCATGCCTTACAACTGTGATTACACCAGTGCATTCTGGGATTCTTAAAGCATCTATCCCATGATTAGGGCCCTACCAAATTCACTGCCATGAAAACGCATCACAGACCATGAAATCTGGTCTTTTGTGTGCTTTTACCCTATACTATACAGATTTCACAGGGAGACCAGCGTTTCTCAAATTGGGGATCCTGACCCAAAAGGGAGTTGCAGGGGGGGTCACAAGATTATTTTAGGGAGGACGCAGTATTGCCACCTTTACTTCTGCGCTGCCTTCAGAACTGGGTGGCTGGAGAGCAGCGGCTGTTGGCCGGGTGCCCAGCTCTGAAGGCAACACCCCGCCAACAACAGTGCAGAATAAGGGTGGCAATATCATACCATGCCACCCTTACTTCTGCGCTGCTGCCTTCAGAACTGGGAAGCCAGACAGTGGCGGCTGCTGACTGAGGGCCCAGCTCTGAAGTAAGGGTGGCAATACCATAACTGCTACCAGCCACTGCTCTGCAGCTGCCCAGCTCTGAAGGCAGCGCTGCCGCCAGCAGCAGCGCAGAAGTAAGGGTAGCAGTACCGGAACCCTCCCTACAATAACCTTGCAACCTTCCCCCCCCCACAACTCCTTTTTGGGTCAGGACCCCTACAATTACAACACCATGAAATTTTATATTTAAATAGCTGAAATCATGAAATTTACTATTTTTAAAATCCTATGACCGTGAAATTGACCAAAATAGACTGTGAATTTGGTAGGGCCCCACTTATGATGCCCAAAACTGCTGATGGGAGCAGGAGCTTTTTCGTTACTTCCAACCATGAGCTACTATGTTATGCATACATTCAGGGAGACTGGATGTACAAGTGCACCTGCAACCATTGTGGCTTCCCCCTCTAGTGCAAAGAAATGACTGGAGACTGCACCAGTTCAAGCATCCAATCAATGCTTGTAAAAGGCCTGGGATGGCAGTCCTATGCAGATGCAAGGCATGCTATTCTCATTGCAAGCTCAAGGGAATCCATACAATGGTTTGATGAGGTGACTTTTCATGCAGTAAAGACAGACCCTTCTTATTTAAAGCATAATAGCTTGAACTAACTCCTAGGTCTTATTCAAGGTTAAACTGCAGTGATTAAAATATTAAGTCTGATAATTTTACAGGGAGGTGCAAAGGCTCTAACACACTTTTTAAAAGAATGTTTGCTTTTATTTAACAATTTCACTTAGTACAGTTATGCTGTTAGTGTAAAGAAGGAATAACTTTGTTCAAACTCTCAAAATTAATCAATCCCATAAGATACTGTATGCCTGTTGTGAAAGACAAATAAAGGAAACAAAAAGGCAGGCGAACATTAAATTGAGGAGGTGTCTAAAGAAGATAAGCAAAATACAATTGGGACAGCACGGCTTACATGAAGGTAAATACACATCTACCTCGATATAATGCTGTCCTCAGGAGCCAAAAAATCTTACCGCATTATAGGTGAAACTGCGTTATATCGAACTTGCTTTGATCCACGGGAGTGCGCAGCGCCCCTCCCCCCCCCGGAGCGCTGCTTTACTGCGTTATATCCGAATTCGTGTTATATCGGGTCGCGTTATATCGGGGTAGAGGTGTAGTGTCTGTTTAACTTGTCTGAATTCTTAGAAAGAGTTAACAAGGCAGCAGGTCAATGAGAACCACTAGATATAATCTAGAATTTCAAAAGGCTTCTAATAAGATCCCTCTCAAGAGGCTGTTAAGAAATCTTGGTTTTACTACAGGGTGAGGGGTAAAGTCCTCCTGACTTCTATGTCTTAACACCATATGAATTAGAAACAGATTAAAAGATAGGAAACAAAGTGTAGAAATAAATAGCCCCAGTTCTCAGCACAGAAAGAGGTTAATAGCGGGATGCCCCACAGGATCAGTGTTGGACCAGAGTTGCTCATGAATACCTTTAATGATTCTGTGGCCTGTCTTTTTCTGGTGTTCCCTGCTTCCAAGATGCTGGATAAAGCCACAAATTGTTCTTTTAGATTGAGAGCCTTAATAGCCATAGTTAGACTATCCAGAAGAAATTCTAAGATGTGTGGGACTTTGGCTGAGTTTAGGGACACAACAAGCTCTCTGCACCACTATTTAAACCTGACCCATGAATCTGACTGATTAGCTGAACATCCTGAAACTTCCCTTGTCCAAAACAAATGAAGCCTGTTGCAAACAGACTGTTCCGCTTTACTGTTTGGGATGATGGGGAATGGGACTGCACTGCACCATTGAGGGTAGGAGATCCAAGGTCAGGAAACAAGGCTGTCCCTCAATACCAACTTATAGTCTGTGTTCTATACAATAGTACATTTAGGTACTTTATGGGACTATCATGCCTTCTTCTAAAGCATCCAGAATACACCAATGTCAAAGACAAGACATCAAATGAGACGGCTGTTCTGATATCGCAATTCCTATGTTTCTACCTTTTTAACAACGGATCAGAAGCTAACTGGGACTCATTCGTGATACTGTGTTAAATGTCAAATTAAACCAGTATCAGGAAGCTCAAGGAGGGAAAATCTTATTATTAAGCTCCTTTCACAGTCACTGCGGGTCTGCAAAAGGAAACTCTAACTCCTTTCACAAGCTTAAACCATGACTTCTGAGATCATTGCAAAGTTAGCCTCAAATAGAAGCCAGGCTCTTCCGATAAGAGGCTGTAACTTATGCATCTCTAGAGACCCCATATGGAGGCAGAGAAAATAACAGCCTCCCCCAAACAGTGGAAGTTATTTGTAAAAGAGCTGCTGTGTCCTGTTTCACTGCATTTTGTTCAAACAATGGACACTTTCAGGAAGAGGAGGATGAACAGTTAAATCCTCAGGATTGGTTTTATCCTCTCTGCTTCTCTTTTTTTTTCTATTGTGACATTTTCTCAGCAAAGAAAGGAAAATTGAACTCAGTGCTCAGTCTTCTTCTTCCTATTATTATTATTGATATTGTAGTAGCTCCTAAAGGCAAGGGCAATATAGTGATTGGAATGCCCTATGGAAGCCCAACAGGACGTTTTGGTGGCCTCACTCAACCCTGTAGTTGCCCAAGAGATGTGGGTCGCTCCCTTTGAGTCCGATGCTGCAAGGTGCTGAGCACTTCCTGCGAGGTGCAAATGGCCTCAGCTCCCATGGAAGCTCAGTGGGAGACAGAAGGTGCTATGCACATCTCAGGATTCATCCCCGTCTTTCTCTCTTTCAATCCCTCCAGCTTTCCTTTGCTGGTCTGTAAACCTATCTCCTCTCCCTTCTTTGAGCTCCCGCCTCCCCACTTCAAGGCCAGGGTTAGCCTGCCCTGTAACCTCTCTAGAGGATATGTGCTGTCTTAAATAGTGGTAGGTACTATTTTCTGTATTGCTCCTCCCCGCATGATACAGACATGTGTAATCACAATAACAGGGAGGGGAGAAAAACACCTTGGGCTCGATTCCCTACTCCATTCTACCTGTCTTACAGCAGCATCACACCCTGGATTCCAGTGGAGTTGCCGCCATGTAAAACTAGCGCAACAGAGAGGAAAAATCAGGCTCCCTATTTCCTTTTTTTGGGACTACTTTTTAAACATTTAGGTGCATGATCTATGAGCTGTTAAATGCTGTCCTCTCAAACACAACTCTGCCTCTGGCATGGGTAACTGTTTTCAGTGCTTTCTAAACAAAGAATGGGAGGCAGAAATCATTACTAAGTTTATCACAAAAACAAATTAGACTTGCACAGGTTGATCTGAGAAAGGAATGGTCTGAAGAACTTTCCTACCGGACGGACTCATTCATCAGTAAGAAAAGGAAAAATACTGAACAGTGTGTGTTACGTTGCAAGATATTATTGAGGTAAATAACTTAGTAGATTTGAGAGGAAGGATGGTCCACTAGACAAGAACTTGGGAAACCTTGCTCCACCACAGATTTCCTGTGGAGTCAGGCAAATCACATAGCGTCTCCGTGCACCAGTTCCCCATCTGTAAAAGGGAGATAATAGCATTTCCCTACTTCAAAGGGGTGTTGTGCGGATAAATGCATTGAAGATTGTGAAGTGCTCAGATACTATGGTGATGTGGGGGAGGGGACACAATAAGAACCTAAGATGGACAGATTTCAAAAAACAAGATTAGCCATTTATATGAATGGAAATAACATTCTGCAGTTGCGCTAGCCAAGATAAAAGTTAGAAGGGTGCTCAATCCTCATGTGTGTATAAATTGTTCATCAGGTAGAGGTCAGAATGAAATATCGCCCCATGGCTTAGTACAAACATAAATTATGCACATGCAGTATGATGTTTTTCCTTCTTTTACAGCATGTAGTAGTGGCCCAGCTCAGAGACAGAACAGTGGACCAGAGACTGCTAGTCTGTTTCTTTGTATTTAACATGTTTATTACGGTAGTGCCTAAGCTTTAGGGCAATTCTTTTTAAAAGTATGATGTTTCTCCTTTGGAGAAGAATAAAGGAAAGATTAACAGTACAATGATTATATATTTTTTTTTCATTATGGATGCAAAGCAAACTGGAATAACAAGTCAGAACCAAGAAGAACAGGGAATGACACTCAGGCTGAAATCAGGAATAAATCCTGTTCAATCATACAATATTCAGGTGGAGCAAATGTATTAAAAGATGTAAATGGACATGCCAGTGAATGTTAGAGAGACAAGGTGAGTGAGGTAATAGCTTTTATTGGACCAATGTCTGTTAGTGAGAAAGACAACTTTTCAAGCCATACAGAGCTCTTTTTCAGGTCTGAGAAATCTGTTCCACCTGGCATTTTGCTGGGACGCTGGGAGTACCTTTCCCAGACTTGAAGAAGAGCTGTGTGGGGCTTGAAAGCTTGTCTCTCTCACCAACAGAAATGGGTCCAATAAAAGATATTAACTCACCCACCTTGTCTCTCTAATTTATCCTGGGACTAATACAGCTAAAAATGCACTGCATATCCCAGTGAATGTGCTAGATAAACATGAAAGGATAAGGAGAACAAAAGATGAGTACAAAAAGCATGCTTTAATGTAATGCGTCATCAGAGATGGGCATAATTTTTGTACGTGGGAAATAGCAGGGGGAAAACTGTTGGGCTCAGACAAAGAAATGCTAAAATAGCTAAGTGCATACTACTGCAGCCATGATTAATATATTAAATGCAGATGGGGGTCTCAATATGCAAACAATGTGTATTACTGAAGTTTAAACAGTTAGGTAGCAAAAGGAAAGGCTGTCAAATAATGCTGTAATTTATGGGCCATTGTGATTGTTTTACTAGCCCTTAAATATACACTTTGGCTACCCTCATCAGAGAAGTGTGTCAATGGTCTACCATGAAAAGGCATTACAATTTTGGGCTGAACAGGAACAGAACTTTCTGACAGGCTGTTCCCAATGCCTACATCTAAATGTTCGGCGTCTATTAAAAAAAATAAATTGGGTAGGACTGGATTGGTCACGGAACTGATAAGAGGATACAGAGCCTTTCTCCTCTAGCCATTTCCATTGCAGGGACTTAACATAAAATATACTGAAGGCCTCAGCCCATTTTCTAATGGACAGATGCTCACATTCCTAAAAACATCTTAGATTAGAATAAAATAGAAACTACTGCCTCAAAAGCAAGGCCAAAAACTGAATGGCCATGAAGATAAACCATGGCTAGAGGAAAGGGGGGAATCTCCAAAACAGGGCTGGGCAAAATGGGGAAGCATGCACTGATCCTACTCATGTTATACTTACAGCTGGTCCTAGAGACATGTGAGGCATCCACTGTTAGCGGACACTTTGGAAAACATTGGCCTAAGCAACCTGCCCAAAGCCAAAGAGGAAGTCAGTGTCAGAGCTTCGATTAGAACTCCCAGGAATTCCTGGCTCCCAGTTCTGTGCTCAGATTGCATGATTATGCCTCTCTCTCTCTGTCTATCCACACCAACACAATCAGAGACTAATAATCAGGTTATAGTTTCATACCTCCAGGGCCTGATTATCCGAATTCAATCTCCACTTGGGCAGGTGCACACACTTGCATTCTTTGTGTACTAGTACCTGAATGAGCAAGTGACAGCATACATCACCCGTGTGTAGTCATTAGTTCATAAAATGTGCCTGTACAGGAACAAGGCCCCACTAAAAATTAGACCTTTATTGTCCACTGCTATATAAATTTAGTGGTCTCATTGGGATTGTTGCTGCTATTTACATAGCACTGCAGATGTATGTGGCAACTAACAATGGCTAGAATACATGCAATGTCCCTCTCCCAAAGAATACAATATAGCAATGGGAGTAGTGCACAATGGAGTTGTGTGCGGGAGTTCATGCATGTAAGTACTGCAGAACACGTAGGTATTTAGGAATGATAGGAAGGAAGATGGGATTGGCACTTAGCCGATGTTTGTTGTGACGCTGTTCCAAGCACAGAAGGCACAAAGTAGAGAGTGGGTACGGATGCTCTCATACCATGGTGATAAGTGCAGTACAAGAACCGAATTACAAAGCAGAACAGAAAAAAGGGTTTGGAGAGGGAACTGAACTAGGAGCAGGAAAACATGGATTCTATTCCCAGCCTTGCCAATGACCTGCTGTGTGACCCTGGCAAGTCCCTTCACCTGTCTGTGCCTCCGTTTCTCTTCCCACCCTTTGTCTGTCTTGTCTGTTTTGGATGTAAGCTCTTTAGAGCAGGGATTGCCTCTAGCTATGTGTCTGTACAGTGTCTACCCCAATAGGGCCTCTACGAGCTACTGTAACAAACACAGTAATAATAGGAGAAAGGCTTGGACAGACCAAAGAGAAGAGGGAATGGTACAGGAAGAATTGAGGTAGAGAAATACACAGGAGCAATGATATGAGAGTTTTGAAGGTGCTAATAAAACTGAGGAAGGGCAATTTAGAATTGAGTCCTAGTAGTTTCAAACAGTCAGTTTCATGGAAGATTTTATTTTATGGTGAAGTCCTAGCCCCACTGAAGTCAATGGCAATGACTTCAATGGGGCCAGAATTTCACTCCTTTAGGTATCGCACTATTGTTACAGGTTAACATGCTAGACATCTGATGCAAAAGAGTGAGAAAAAATGTCATGTAAAACATTGAACCTTTTATTAAGATCTACTCAGATCTTTACTTTTATGTCCATTGAGTATCATCAAAATATAAAAAGAAATATTAAGCATACCCCAGCTCCTAAACTGAGAGAGATTATTTCATCCTCAAAAGCAGAATGAGTATCAATATGAGGAGGAATTCCTATAACACAAAAAACAGAGAATAAATAAATAGTCACTGCAAGTATAATGAAATTCCATCACTTTTAATATAATCTCCCAAGTCCCATTTTCACAGCTGTCCACGTGTAAACCACAACACAGTAACCTCGTGCATTTTTATGCCTACTATGTGTAGTGCAGCACTACAGCAGATCAAAAAATGGAATTTCCTTCCTCTCCCATGGGAAATTCTGATATTTCAACAATTGTTTTCATCCCAAATCAACATTTGTTTTCAAAACGCACTGCAGTAGCTCAGCCAGAGGGAGACTCCAGTGCATCATGGGAGACATAGTCTGGTCAGAGAGCTGGGCCCATGGGGAAAATGGGGACATGAAGGACTTGGAAATACAACTTCCATGAGGCACTGCAGCTGCTCTGGCAGACACACAGATTAACGTCCACCTGACCCCAAATTAAACATTTCGTTTAGATTCTCCTGATCAAAACTTCTGTCAAAATTGATCTCTTCCTGCAGAAAGTTTTGATTTTTACGGTGTCCCATTTTCCAATAGGAAAATATTTTGTTCTAATTGTTTTGGCCAGTCCTACATACAGTGCCAATATCAGAAACCAGATTTTACCCCCAGATGCAAATGTATTTGACTTCCATTAGTTTCAAGAGGAGCAATGTACTTAATCACATACAGAACTACATAGGTTAAGCTTCTTACAACAAGTTCGCTGTGTTACAACATGGTTACAATATGAAGTGTAGAAATTCTGCCCTCAGAAATATATTGAGGTCAGCCTGATAAAAGATATGTGCATCTATTATTTTTTTGTAGCAGCATCCAAACACTCCAATCAGGATCTCATTGTGCCAGGAGCTGCACAGACACATACTAAGAAACAATGGCCTACATTTTTGAAAGTGAATAGAGATTTCAGATGCCTGAATTTTTGGATCTTCAACTTGAAATACCTTATAGAGGCCTGATTTTCTCAAAGTGACCTCAGAAAAATCAAGCCCATTTAAAGGTAGCCACCCAAAAACTGAGGTTCCCAAAATCACTAATCATTTTTGAAAACTGAAGTCAGGGTCCCTGCCTTGAAAAGCTTAGAAAGTAGGGATAGAATTTGACTCAGTACAGATACTGGATAGTATTTATATGAATGCACTGGATTGCACATACCGTACGCTAATTAATGTCCTAAATGATTAGTGCTTAAGAAAGGTTTTATACATATCCTGTATTTATGGAAGAAAGTTACAATTCATACTAATTAATTCAGATAACCCAGCCAGCAGCACATAACCATACCAATTGAACTGGCTGTCAGATATGTGAACAAACAGGCCGTCTAGACCCTAAGATGGCAGATACTATGTACACTGTCAGAGATTAATTCTGGAAGGGAAGTGTTTGTCCTTCATTCATAAGGACAAACCAGATATATTCCAGAGAAGGGAAAGCCAAAGCCAGGTACCTTGCCTTGATGACTGAACTCAGCAAAAAGCACAGTATACGCTTTACCCTGTGGATGCCTGAGTGGAAGTAACTACCTCTTCTGTCCTACTGAGTCTGGAAGAGATTGTTGGAGCAGCACTTCCCTCCTCCAGTATGGGGATACAGTTTGCATCACCCTGAAGATGCTCTCCCATGTACTTATAGAAGGGGGCTTCTTGTTGCTGGCAGAACATGGCAGGAAAGGTTGGGGTTTGGCCAGCCCGTTGAAACTCCTGCAGTTATACTTGGACCAGGTGATTTTCCAGAATCTTTGTCTCAGGAAGTGAGTGAAAAATGTGTTTGGTTGATCCTGTCATACATGGACTGTTTACCTCTCCAGATTACTAACTCTTTTATTACACAATCAGCTTCCATGACCTGGCCTAAGACGCTTGGGCCAGATTCTAATCTCAGTTACACATTTTCAGTACCAGGGTATCTCTAAATCTCTAAATCTCCCAAGTTAGGAAGACTGCATCCAGACACTGCCCTCAATTCATGAAAGCATCCCTGTGGAACTTGGCAGATGCAGAAGTGCTGTCTCTGAATCATAGCCATTATAGCTGGTTTTCTGTTTTCAATCCTAGATAAAGTATTGAGTTTGATTTTTTTTAAAGGGCAAATGCACTTACCTTGTCCAGGTTCATACTGGTTTATTGTTAACTGATCAGGTTTATGTTTGATATATCCCTGCTTCAAGCACTTCTCCAGAAGCGTGCTGCAAATTTCCGGGAGCCCTGTTAGTACAAACAGAAGTATAAACCAGATGTTTTCCTACTCTTTTTTCCTGCTTTTGGTGAAGGAGAAATCTAACAACTGGACAAAATACACAGAAATATGATAAAATACAATAGCCAAAATGGGGCTTGTAAGTCTGTGCACCTCATCAATTACACAGGCAATTTTGTAGTCACTACGATGTATGCATGGAAATAGCAGGTCTAATCCTGCAAACCCTCTAGGTGTGTAACTTGTACAGACTATGAGGAGTTTTTAGAAGCCCTCCACACACAAAGGACTGGCAGCACAGGGCCCACTGTTTGCATGCGGAATTTCTATTGTCTGTGAACATAAATAACTGGGTGCCAAAATCAGTGTCACTGAAATCAATGGCAAAATCCCCATTCACCCCAATGGGTGCAGAATTTCACCCAGGTGCACAAGTGCTTTGCACAAAATTAAAGGCTGAGTTAAGACCCTGTCTTAGGGCAGTCCCTGCCTGGAGCACCCTCCTATGCAGGCTGCTGAATGACAGACATGCCTGCCTCAGTTTCCCTCCTGCAGACTCCCCCAAAATAGTCCACAGAATCTTTTTGAGGGCAAATATAGCCCTTGTAGGGTTATCTTATTAAAGAAAGTACAGTCCACATAAATCATAACAGAAGTCCCATTATCATAGCCCAGTTTTCCCCCAGCATAGTCCAAACAGCACATGCAAGACACACCCCGGCATCTCTCACCACACCCCAGCTCTCCAATGCAGCCCTCTCCCGTCCTTGTATCAGGACAGCCACCGGGCCCTTCCAACCAAAGTGCAATCCCGCTCTTCCCAGCTGGAACCCCGACTGCCTCTCTGCTGGGAGCATCCCTCACACCTCCCAGCCGTCTCACGGTTCCTCTCGGTCTCACTCTCTGGCCCTGGAATGTCAATGGGTAAGCCCCTCTGCTGTTCCCCTGCTGTCAGCCTCTCCACCCTTAGCTCCAGCAGGCAACTCCCTCTGCTGCTCCTCCTGCCTTCAGCCTTCTCCAGCCTTTTGGCCCTGGCTCTCTGGCTTGGGACTGCCAGCCAACAAACCCCACTTGCTGCTCCTCTACTTTCAGGTCCCAAACATACAATCTCCAATTCCTCCCTCTTCCCAGGGATGATCTTGCAGAGAGCTTTCTGCTCCCTGCAGCTTTTCCCACAAACCTCCTCCAGTCTCCTGACTGACTCTCACGAGGACTCTCTCCCTCACCGGGTCTCTTCCTGATCTTTTGTAGCTGCCAGCGCTGCACAAATGGGAGCATCTTAGAGTGACCAGATGTCCCGATTTTATAGGGACAGTCCCGATTTTTGGGTCTTTTACTTATATAGGCTCCTATATATTGTATTATATATATACAACTATTTCACATTTGGGGACAATATATACCTTCAAGTCAGCGGCACTGCTATGGGTACCCGCATGGCCCCACAGTATGCCAACATTTTTATGGCTGACTTAGAACAACGCTTCCTTAGCTCTCGTCCCCTAACGCCCCTACTCTACTTGCGCTACATTGATGACATCTTCATCATCTGGACCCATGGAAAAGAAGCCCTTGAGGAATTCCACCATGATTTCAATAATTTCCATCCCACCATCAACCTCAGCCTAGATCAATCCACACAAGCGGTCCATTTCCTGGACACTACTGTGCTAATAAGCGATGGTCACATAAATACCACCCTATACCGGAAACCTACTGACCGCTACACTTACCTACATGCCTCCAGCTTCCATCCAGGACACACCACACGATCCACTGTCTACTGCCAAGCTCTAAGATATAACCGCATTTGCTCCAATCCCTCAGATAGAGACAAGCACCTACAAGATCTCTATCAAGCATTCTTAAAACTACAATACCCACCTGCTGAAGTGAAAAAACAGATTGACAGAGCCAGACGAGTACCCAGAAGTCACCTCCTACAAGACAGGCCCACCAAAGAAAATAACAGAACACCACTAGCTGTCACCTTCAGCCTCCAACTAAAACCTCTCCAGCGCATCATCAGAGATCTACAACCTATCCTCAAAGATGATCCTTTACTCTCACAGATCTTGGGAGACAGACCTGTCCTCGCTTACAGACAACCCCCCAACCTAAAGCAAATACTCATCAGCAACCACACATCACTGAACAAAAACACTGACCCAGGAACCTATCCTTGTAACAAACCCCGATGCCAACTCTGTTCACATATCTATTCAAGTGACATCATCACAGGACCTAATCACATCAGCCATACCATCCAGGGCTCATTCACCTGCACATCTACCAATGTGATATATGCCATCATGTGCCAGCAATGCCCCTCTGCCATGTACATTGGCCAAACCGGACAGTCTCTACGCAAAAGAATTAATGGACACAAATCTGACATCAGGAATCATAATACTCAAAACCAGTGGGAGAACACTTTAACCTGTCTGGCCATTCAATGACAGACCTGCGGGTGACTATCTTACAACAGAAAAACTTCAAAAACAGACTCCAACGAGAGACTGTTGAGCTGGAATTGATATGCAAACTAGATACAATCAACTCAGGATTGAATAAGGACTGGGAATGGCTGAGCCATTACAAACATTGAATCTATCTCCCCTTGTAAGTATTCTCACACTTCTTATCAAACTGTCTGTACTGGGCTATCTTGATTATCACTTCAAAAGTTTTTTTCTCTTACTTAATTGGCCTCTCAGAGTTGGTAAGACAACTCCCACCTGTTCATGCTCTCTGTATGTGTGTATATATATCTCCTCAATATATGTTCCACTCTATATGCATCTGAAGAAGTGGGCTGTAGCCCACGAAAGCTTATGCTCTAATAAATTTGTTAGTCTCTAAGGTGCCACAAGTACTCCTGTTCTTTTTGCGGATACAGACTAACACGACTGCTACTCTGAAACCTGCCATTATGCAAGAGAGTTTGCAGTTTGCTACTATACAGGACGAAAACTTAACTGTAAAATTCAATGAAGTACAGCACACTTGAATGTTATGCTAAGAAATATTCCTTTCAGCAATCTGTCAATATTGACGGTTATTACTGCTTTTTCTCTCCAAAACTTGTTCCCTCCGTTTATGTTCGTCTCACACACAGACCATTTAACATCTAGCTGGAGGCCACAAAACAGCCAAGACAAATATCAACACTTTTATGATTAAGCACAATTTCAGACAAAATACAATGTAACTTGCATCTGTACAGGGAAACTGTATACATGTCACCTTAAACACTTGTGTTTAACTTTCAGTACAACTGAATTCCATATTTTATTATTTATATAGCTAGGCTGTAGGGTGGCTCACTTTATTTTCTCTGACTCATAGCTCTCAGACTCAAAGGACAATTTTTCAGAAAGTTTCCATGATTGAGTTCTGCACAAAGGGGAGTTGTTTTGGAAAGTATAATGAAAATGCATTCAGCCATTTTCAAGTTATTCAATCTGTTAAAAAATACTTTTAAAAGTATTATATTTTTACCATCTTGAAAAACTTGAACATTTTTTTACACACACCCTTTTTCCAGTATAAAAATGAATTTGAAATGTTCCTCATATAGCGTTTCTTCAAAAAACTACCGAAATTTAGAAGTTCATAATCCACATTTGGCTAGACCTCAATGAAGAATGGCAGCCATGATTTTTTTCAAACTTCTTTAAACATACAAAGTTGTAAGTGATTAAAAATGGGTTCCATTCATGTACACTAAAATATGATTACTAAGGCATGATTCAGGAAAGTATCCCTATTCAAGAAGGGTGTTTAAGCATGTCCTTAAATTCCATTGAAGTTAATTGTATTTACACACCTGTTTAAGTGCCTTCTTTAATCAGGGCTTTAGTTACACAACTTCCTGGGACACTACACTTTACTGAAGTTAGGTTCTGTGTGTATCTGTTGGAAAACAGATTTAAAACAAATGCCATTTTAAAATGCCTTTTCATAGGAAAGTTCTCACCTCCAGGCAATGGTTTATCTTTATCTACATTGTTGTTATCATATCGAAACTCGTATCCAAAATGCTTTACCCTTCTGTGTTTTAAAGACTTCTGGGCTGTGAAGCAGAAAAAATTAAACAATGTAAAAATATTAAAATATGTACAATATATTTATTTACACAATTTGCTATGCTTGCAGGGTATTTGCCTAATGCCTATTCCATATAATCTCTGTGCATCTCAACAACTATTCAATAGTTGAAAATACTATTATTTATGAACCTCACTCTCAATATACAACTCAACTTTCCCCATGTGCTAAGAGTGACTAAACAACACAGAGCTTTAGTACCATTTCTCTTTGAAGTCAAAACCCCGATGCTTTTACACATTGTAGCAATCCCACAGACGTCAATGCTTACACATGGGAGCAAGGACTGTAGGTCCCTGGACCTTGTGTTTGTCTCTCTCGGACAACAGTACCAATTTTCTTGAGCCATGGCTGACACTTTGGACAAGCTCATGATATGGACATAATAGGAACTTTCACTTCCTTGCATCATTACACTGCACACTAACTAAAGTCAATGTAATGCTTTGTGCTGTGTCAAGGAGTAAAAGCTACTTTGTAATATGGAAGCTAACTGGAAAAAATAACTGGCTTTGTTAAGAAATGTAATTCCACAGAGCTCATTTGAAACTACATGAGCAACTGGGAAGGGAGCTTTGACTTCTCTCTGGTGCTCCCAGGAAGGCTATCAAATTACAGGTGCTGCATTCTGAGAACAAACTCACTGACTGACCATGCTGTCATGAAACGACTACACTAGCAGCTTCTGGAAGCAGAAGCATAATTCAAATTAACCCATTCATGGGGCTAACCTTACGTCACATGCCTCTGGTTAATTGTAACTGTATGATATAAAACTCAATTTTAAAAGGACTAAATATATAGAATGATTTTAAAGAATAAATTATCCAAGATGCAGACTTCTTGCAGAAATTAAATTCAACAAAAGGACAATTTGCAGGTATTTTTGAAGGTCTCACTTTCTGTGGTTCTACTAACCATTTTGAATGACTTCATTTTCTGTCCAATCAATACTTTCCAACATCTTTTGTTCTTCTTCAGGAGACACGAGCTCTTCAACCATCATCAGGCCTGGAGGCAGGCTAATAGGTATAATGTCCTCCCAATGCACTATGGGTATAAAAATAAAACAGTGCTACTGCTTATGGAAAATGATCCACTTGTGTTCTTTTATCAATAATGATAAACCCCAGATTGATCATCATCTGAACTAATTATCCTCCTTGGTAGCATAAAACAGGATCAGAATCCAAGTTCTGTGCTATACAACCCAATTCTCAAATCTCACTGTGTAGGACCCGAGAGACTTAGTGTTTTCCACTCTCAAAAAATATCTGATTTGTCTGTTAAAATAAAGGTTAAAACTTTCCCATGCATTTCAGGGGAGATTCTAGTTGGATTCAATTTTATTTTGCCAGGACTCAGGATTTGTCACTGCTCGAGATTGACAAGCATAGAGTACAGTGAAGAAAGTATGTCTGAATGCTATAAGCCTGAATGCTATATGCTGTTTATGAGTTCACAATCTAAATGGGCGAGTGTTATTGTTCCTGTTTTACAGATGAGAAACTAAGGCGCAGAGAGATCAAGTGACTTGGCCAAGGTCACACAGGAAGTCCATAGAATGGGAATTGACCTCAGACCTCCTAAGTCCTAACCTTTTGTCTTCACCACAAAGACCATCCTTTCTCTCCACCAACAAATGGTTTGGCTCCAAGCTACCAGAGAGACCATCTTTCTCCCCACCTTATACGACCACATGTGCTCATGGAGGTGTTCCAGCTGCAGCCTCCTAGCATTAAACAAGAAGGAGCTGCTAGCAGGACATTTTCTGTGAAGGGTCTTTAGTTCTGGCATTCACTCCATGCCTCAGACTACAAGAGACCAGATTTCAGGGTATGCTGCAAGACCCCTCTTTTTTCCCTAGACTTTGGTTCATGAGGAAAGTAGATTATTGCTCCTATTATTGTTTGATCCTTTTGGGCAATTAATTTTGCTTTTCAGGTTCCTGGAAAAGCTGACCCTTATATTTGATACATGTATTTATTCATCTATTTTATTTAGCCATATAAAGTATTGTTGCAAGCATCCACAGACTGCTCTAAGTGCCATATAATAAAATAAAAGACAAAAACCAGGAATGATTCACCAAACACAGTTCAAAAATATAAGGTGAATTTCTGACCCCATTGAAGTCCATGACAAAACTTCCATTGACTCTCATGGGGCCAGAATTCTATCCACAATTCCACTATAACAAGCAACTGAAAAGCAAAGGAAGAAAAGTGATGCTTTATGGGATAGCAGAGTATTGATACCTTTTTCCACAAAGTTAACATACAGAGTAACATTTTGGTTGGAGTCCTCCAGTGTTATCTCTTTCCCATTGAGAGTGTCATAGGCTTTCTTGGCTTCTTCTGTCGACCCATATTTCACAACTGAATAGGGTTTATTTGGAGGCATTAAGAGTGCTTCCACCAATCCACATTCCTCTACTAGCCTGAGCAGCTGGTGTCTATTCACACCATTACCCAGACCTCCATTGGCAACGACCAAGTTCTAATTTAAAAAAATTAAAAATAGACATGTTAGCGGTCACCACTGATTTGTTTACCTGAAAATAGCATTTCACAAACACAAGTGTCATAAAGAGAAATGAAGCTATTATCTCTAAATCGGTCTGTGGTTATTCTGTTTGATATTCCAAAGGAAATGTTTATATTTCAATTAGTCTGCAGCTATTTGAAGCCCGGAGCACAGTAGTACAGCACACATTTAAGGGAAAGGCTTTTACAACACAAGAGCATTCAAGCTCGGAGAGAAATAACATGCCCATGTTTGTGTGTGCAGACACCACAACTGTGTCTGCAAACAGGTATCTGTGCAGGGGAGATGTGGGGGGTCTACACATTTACAGAACCTGGATAACATGTGCTTTGCACATGCCCTGAACATTCTTGTCCCTCAGCTACAGAGTTTATTTGTATTTGCAGATTCCATAGCTAACAGTTGGCTGTAAGTGTCCTGCAATACCTTTGAAAGGGTGGAACAAAAATAAATCCCATTGTATTAACTGTATCTGCCTGATTTTTTTCATTACAGCAAAGTGTTATGGCTCCCACAAATGAACTCAGAAAAAACTGAGCTTAGCAGCCCATTTCTAAACACCTCCAATAATTTTTTTTGAAGGAGTGGCCTCTAACATCATCCTCAATATTTTTCTCTTTACTCTCTTCTGCAAGGAAGGGTAACCCTTTCCTCTGTCTGAGGAGAGTCTGATGCATTCATTAGCATAGCCCACTACCGGTAGTGCTATTCTTTCATTGGGCCAGGGGAGGAAGGTCACTTGAGAGCAATATGAGGTATCCCTCATGCCCCATTTTAGGGACCAACCATGCAACCAGTGCTGAGCAGAATCAGCCATGAACAGGATCAGCTCAGAATCCAACTTCAGATCCCCTTCAGGGTACTTCTCTGAGTTGATGCTGGCTTGCTGGGGATGCCCCATAATGCTACAAGTAAAGATATACTGGACATCCTGCTGAAAGAATGGAATCACCCAGGGGGCCTGCTACACAATACAAAATACAGCTTTAGGGCCCCAGTTCATCCTCCAAACACTTATGTACGGGAGTAGTCTTAATGGGACAATTCGCCATCACCAATGTGCCAATGTCTCAGTGCAGCTACACTCGGGGTATGGCTACACTGCAATGCAAGCCTGGGCTCAAACACAGGCTTTGAGCCCAAACCCCTCTTCCATTTACACACAATCCTGTCGTACTTGGCCCATGCCCCAGGACCTTGCAGAAAGAGACGATTTGAGCCTAGGTCCCACTGGCACTCGGATCCAAACTCCATCGTTTTGCATTTGTGGATGCAGCTCAGGCTGAGAGTTAGCCAATGCTATCCCACAAACCCATGGGACACTGTTCTTTGTCCTCTCTATCCCAAGAGTAACCAATTGACCCCCCCCCAGGAAATGGAAGCAACCCCACTTGTACAGCCAGGCAGCGTTTAACCCTTCCCCTTTATTCTGACCACTGAGCTACAGAGTAAACTTTCTCCCGTGTTAGGTATGGCCATCAACCAGAAGTCATCTTTTGCCAAGCGTGCCGCTTCCTGGTCCCAAGAGCACAGCCAGATTTTGGTGAAACTCTGATGTGAGGCAGGCAAAAAGAGGAGTTTTAGTAGGAGTACTAACAATGACCATGTGTAAAAAGAGACAGAGAAGAAGCTGACGGTGCTGGGAAGTCACTGGATCAGAGACTGGATCAAGCAGCTCAAGACCAACTACTGGCAATTCAGGGATGAGAACTGCGCCTCTCAGAACTCGCCTTCAACCTGCACCTTTTATGAGGAGTCTGACTGGGTGCTGGGTACTGCACCAAGCACAGAGCCAATAGAGCTTACAACAGCCTGGTCAGCCAGGGTGGCAAACTTCTGATCCCTGAATCCAACATAGGAATGGAGGGGGGCCAGCTCAGGCCAGCAAAGTCACTATGGTGCTGGAACCGGTCCCCAAGGAGGCTTTGTCCCTGGCGCAGCTGCAGCATATGCTGGGTCCGGAGGAGCCTTTTGTTGCCCCCCTTTGAGCAGCAGCCTGCCACAGAACTGGAAGAAACAGAATTAACCCAAGAGCATGGTAAGTTTCTGGCTCCATGTTTGTTTTGATTAATATAGGAATGGAAGGGATTTCCAGGTTATGAACAAATGCAAAAGTTATTACACGCCGTGGACAGCAGCAGGTATCCACTCATGGCAGATTGCATGGACAGCACCTTGGCACCGGGGTGTTAAAAATAAGACTTTCATATTGCCTTCCCTGTCAGTACGCTGCTCTGTATTAATACAACAGTGTAATGAGCCACTTGTAATCAGTGAACTGTCCAGGTGGTGGTGGTGCAGGTGGGGGTTGAAACGTGGCCCATTTATGTATGTAGTCCCTAGTGACAAAATCGTTTGTCCAAAATAGGGGTGGAGGGTAGGTATGCCATCCGGAAATGTGTCTGGGAGGAGGTGAGGTGGCTGTGGAGTTCTCTACGAGTCCATATTAAGGTGTGTGCTTGCATGCAGTCATAAAAGGCTGTATGGGAGGCTGTGGTGAGACAGGAAGCCATACAGATGCTAGCGCAGCATCCTATTGATTTCCCCCATGAATTCTGACCCAATTCCAAGGGCTGATAGCTGCAAACTTTTCCCGTAGCAGGAACTCCAGATAGCTAGGCACATTTTGGGGAAAGGCATATTTTCGAGGACCACCACAGTAACTGACCAACACACTCCACTCACAGATGTGCTATTCGGGCACCATAAGTTTGAATACTTTGGTGGCATACATGGTTGGCTTGCCTGCATGGAAATGCTTTAATATTGTTATTTTTGTAACACAAATAAAGGCTTTTATTTTATTCAGAGAGTTTATTGCCATCACTACATCATGTCTTATAATGTGTGTTTTGAATAATAAAGATAAACATAGGGCAAGGAACAATGGGCAAGTGGTGGCCATACATAAATTTCTCAGTACATCTATGTCCAATCAATCAATAATGAAAATGCACAGTTCCCCGTCCATTACATTAACAGTCAGGTCATCCAAAATAAAAATATGTGAGGGGAGGTCTAAGTTGGATATTAGGAAACACTATTTCAGTAGGAGGGTGGTGAAGCACTGGAATGGGTTACTTAGGGAGGTGGTGGAATCTCCATCCTTAGAGGTTTTTAAGGCCTGGCTTGACAAAGCCCTGGCTGGGATGATTTAATTGGGGTCGGTCCTGCTTTGAGCAGGGGGGTTGGATTAGATGATCTCCTGAGGTCTTGTCCAACCTTAATCTTCTATGATTCTATTAATATGCCCCATTCACTGTGTACAGTGACAATATCCTCCCCCCACACACATTTCATTGTGTGCTGTGACAATACATCATTTACTGTAAATATTGATGTACAAAAACATTCCTAAACATGCTGTTCTCTCTCTTCCATTGGTCCATGTAAATCCATAATGTGGGAGCACAGAGCATCCCTGATTTGTGTTGCCTGGGTGCATCCTGCTGTCACAGGTGCACTTTCTAGCCGAGTGCACTGGTTCGGCAATCCATCACTGCCATAGCTCCATTGAGGGGCAAACAGCTCACCTTTGGCTTCACACAGATTGTGAAGAGCACAGCAAGCCACAGTGATGGAGACAGCATTGATGACACTGGAATCCAAAAAGGTCTGTTGATGACACTGGAATCCAAACAGGTCTGTTGTTAGTGCCAGTGGGATTTCAGTCTGCCAAACGCACATTCAACCACCATTCTGTACCCGCTCAGAGTGTGATTAACCCTTCTTTTGCCAGGCCCCGAGATCAGGATATAGTTTCATAAGCCAAGGTAAAAAGGATTACGTGAGGACAGTAACTCCATTTATGAGAATGTCGTTTGGTGGAAATAGAATCCCAGTCTGTCCATGAAGGTAGACTCCTGCTCAGCAGAAAACCCTGGCATCATGATCCCTCCTTCCAGTGCAGCTCACATTGGTGTCCATAAATCAGCTTCTGTGGTCCACAAGGGAAAGCGTAATAGCAGAGTAGTGCCCTTTGCAGTTTATGTACTCATTTGCTCCCTGAGTGCCATGAGTCCCATCAACGGCTCCGATGCAGTTTGGAAAGCTCATTCTCTCAAAACCAGCAATTACTTCACAAATATAGTTTCTGCCCACCCCAGCTGAGTAAAGCACACGCCTGATCATCTCAGAAGCCTACATCACCACTTTACCCACATTTGACTTTCCAACACCAAATTAGTTAGCAATAGACCTGTAACAGTCTGAGGTAGCCAGCTTCCAGACAGTGATAGTGTCAGGGTTCCTTCCCTACTCTGACCTCTGGGGGGACCCGCATGAAAGACCCCCTAAGCTTATTTGTACCAGCTTAGGTTAAATTTTTTTCCAAGGCACAAGTTCCACCTTGTCCTTGAACAGTATGCTGCCACCACCAAGTAATTTAGACAAAGAATCAGGGAAGGACCACTTGGAGTCCTATTCCCCCAAGCCCTATACCCCCTTTCCTGGGGAAGGCTTGAGAATAATATCCTCACCAATTGGTACAGGTGAACACAGACCCAAACCCTTGGATCTTAAGAACAATGAAAAATCAATCAGGTTCTTAAAAGAAGAATTTATTTAAAGATAAAAGAATCACCTCTGTAAAATCAGGATGGAAGATAACTTTACAGGGTAATAAAAGATTCAAAAACACAGAGAATTTCCCCTCTAGGCAAAACTTTAAAGTTACAAAAAAAAACCAGGAATAAACCTTCCTCTTAGCACAGGGAAAATTCACAAGCTAAAACAAAAGACGCTCTAACGCATTTCCTTGCTATTACTTACTATTTCTGTAATATTAGATGTATCATTTCAGTGGGAGCTGGATTACTTGCTTGGTCTCTCCCTTTGTCTCCGGAGAGAACACCCACCAGCACAAAACAAAGCCTCCTCCTCCCCCACCCCAATTTGAAAGTATCTTCTTTCCCCATTGGTCCTACTGGTCAGGTGCCAACCAGGTTATCTGAGCTTCTTAACCCTTTACATGTAAGGAGGGATTTTATGCTACCCTTAGCTGTATGTTTATGACAGATAGCAATCCACTTCTGGATCAATATGGTCGCCCGCACAGAGGTCTCATGCTGCTGGAGGGACAGGACAAGCTGCTCACAAAGCTCCAGAAATGTAGCTCTCTTCACGCAAAAGTTCTGACCCCATTGCTGGCCATCCCAGGTCTGCATAATGATGGGATCCCACCAATCTGCGCCTGAAACCCTACTCTGGTAGCACCGGTCTACACAGAGGGCATCAGCAACTATACTGAGAGACGCGAGTTGTACCAGCCAGTTCCATTCTTCTGTATCTGTATCATCGTCCTCCTCTTGCTCCGTCATTAGCTCCATCATTTGCTTTCGGAGGGTCACAAAACATTGCTGAAATGTGCACCAGCATCTCATGGAAGCTCTGCCTGTTTCCTGACACAGGAGTGAAAGCCCAAGCAAGAGAAGTTCTTCAAATGGTGACTCTTCCATGCTGCTGGCTCCAGTTGCTGGAAGCATGCAGGCCAAAACGACGGCTTGGCAAGCTGTGTTGGCAGGCTGTGACAACTTCCTGTGATGTGCGGGGTGGACAGTCAAGTTTTCCAATGCTCCACCATGAACCAAGGGCTACAGCGGCCACATTTTGGGAGGACGCTAGGTAGTCTGGCATATGGTTGGTTGGACCCGGGTCTGCATACTGCAGTATGGATGCTGGTGCCCCAGTGTGGGGCCCTGACTCAACATTTCTTAACCTAAGGTTACCGATGAGCATGGACACTCAAGCCCCTGAGCTTTCAAAACCCAGGGTCTGCGGACTCAAGTCCCACTAACCCTGGGCTTGCATTGCAGTGTAGACATATGCTCAGCTGCCCCAGCATAGCTTTACGGTGCACTGGAGCGCTGAGGCAGCAATACCAGGGCTCTCTTCAAGCACTAATACCTCAGCACAGATGGATTCCCTCAATCACAGGCTTCCCACAAAGTCCCTGTCTCCCCCATGCCATCAGGTTCATCAGAAAAAGAGGCAGCCTCAAAATGGAGCTGATAGCTGAGCTTCTGAGACTCCTTCATATGCCAATTCCTCTCTCTCTCTTTCTGGGGTGAAAGAGAAAGAGCCATCCCCGCTGTTTATTTAAATTCACTCGAGTAAGGGGGAATCACCTTTTGAGTGTTTAATTTTAGAATTTCAAAAGTGGCTGATATGCAGTGTTGTAGCTGTGTCAGCCCCAGGATATTAGAGAGACTAGATGAGGAAATATCTTTTATTGGACCAACTTCTGTTGGTGAGAGAGACAAGCTTTTGAGCTACACAGAGCTCTTCTTCAGGTCTGGGAAAGGTACTCTGAGCATGGCAGCTAAACACAAGGTGGAACAGATAGTTTAGCATAAGCAATTAGCACATATTCTAAGGGACCATTCAAGGTGAAGTGGCCCATTAACATCCCTATAGTAATAGGCCAAAAAGGGAGGGTTAGTGGGTTACAGATTGTAATAACAATACATAAATCCAATGTCTTTATTAAGACCATGATTTTTAGTGTCTAGCAAAGTTATGAATTTAAACTCCCAGATTCATCTTTTGAAAGTGTTGGGCAGGTTCCCTTTGAGGATGAGGACTGATAGGTCGACATAATTTTGTACCGTAGACATGCCCTCTCTCAGGAAAATGATAAAAGACAAAAACACAACACCTGTGGTTGAACACTTTTCACAAGGCGATCACTCTATATCTTATCTATCAGTCCTCATCCTGTGTAGCTTGAAAGCTTGTCTCTCTCACCAACAGAAGTTGGTCCAATAAAAGATATGATCTCACCCACCTTGTCTCTAAAACTGGCTGATGTCCAAAGAGTTATCAGAATGTGTGCGTGTTGGGGGAGTGTGGTTGTTTCGCTAGTGGAATTAAACAAAATATGACCCCAAAAAAATTAAAAAAAAAATAAAGGGGGCATTTATAAATATTTCCTCTGCAAAAGATAGTACATATTTTGCAAAAATTACAGACAAGGTCCAATTGTCTTCTGAATAGTTATTTTGCCATGTTTGGATAGCAAATCAATCATTTCCGTTTGAAACAGAGGGATTTTAGTCCTACTTTAAGGGCAAATTAAATGCAACTTTAAGTATGGAGTCAATATCGGTGCCTTCATATAATTAGCAAGCATATGCTGTTATTGCCCTAAAATGGCATATCTGTGTTTCACACATTTTTTCTTCCCAACATCTTTCCCAGAATGAGGCAGCCAATCTTTTTCTAAAAGCATTTCTATAAATGCTCTATTACCTTTTCTGAAAGCAGATCCTAAAAAGTTTTGTTGTTTCAAATTATAGTGTCTAATTCTTCCAAATGAGAGAAAATTGGCTTGAAAATGGGAGGGAAAGATTTAATAAATGGAAAAGGATGACAGTACTCTTAAAATCTTAACAAGGAGTGCTAGGTGACATGTCTGAGAAACTACTGAGAGATATTTCTATTATGAAGCCTCAGGACAGTGTCAGTACTTCTATAAGAAATCACAGTTTCCAGAGGTTTACAATGCAATCATAAAAGAAACTGTTCTGGCTTGAAACCTAGCAAACAAAATCTCAGTGAAGAGTGAATTTCAGGAAAGTCTCTTCATTACCTAATCTGCGTATTGTCGCTGGACCACAACGTTCAGAGGATTTTCAAAGTCTCTGTGTTAAATTCAGCTACAAATTCTGACTATTATTACTGTATTATTTTTATTTGGATTGCTGTAACACCTACAAGCCCCAGCCATGAACCAGGATTCCACTGTGCTAGTGCTCTAAAAACACAGAACAAAAAGATAGTCCTTTCCCCAAAGAATTTGCCATCTGCACTAGGTTTTCAAATCATTATTTACCTACACCCTCACATGGTTTTAAATCGCAGTGTAAACCAGGCCCAACAACTTGCCTTAAAACAACTGCCAAGGTTGCAATGGCAACCATAAGACTAGAATGAGGAAGAGTCCTGAGACAGACCAGGCAAGACATGGGACAATAGTTTACATAAGAGAAGCTGAAGTGAGATTTCTAGTGAGCATTGGATTAGTGTTAGAAAAGATTTCTAGGAATGGGGTTTAATAGGGAGTTTGAAGGAGAGAGATTGTGCTTTGTGGAGAAGCATGGAGGGAAAAAATGAAAGTAGAGGAGACAAAGAAAGCAAAACGGGAAAAGAAATGGGAAACTCTAACATGTATATTAATTGATGAAGGTAACAATGTTTATTAGTAACATAATTACAGCAATCAGAACTTTTCCCAGCCACATGAACAATCCTTTCAGCCTAAAAGACCTGGTCCAAAGACCATTAAAGTCACTGGGAGTTTTTCCATGGACAAAGCGCTTTGACCAAAGCCCAAAGTGCAGTTCCACTTTGGAATCAATGTGAAACAATCAACATGGAGTCTCACTGCCCTTTTTACAGTCACTTTTCAGAACAGAACTGCACTTTAGCCAATATATAGGTGAGGCAAGGATATGCGCAGGCTGTGCATTTAGGCTCACATAACAACAATTAGAGCTTCAAGTCACCTGGGTGGTGTGAGATACACACTCGATGCCCTCATGCCTCATTAAAGTGTTTCTGGCCTTGATCTGTTTCCTCAATAATTTCTTCTCAGATTTATTCCGTTTCAGATTGTTTTGACCGGTGCTGTCCATTTCTGCACTGGAGATTCGGAAAGACAAGGCCACAGCAGAAGGGAGAAAACGTTCAAGATTCCTTTAAAAAAAAAAAAATCCTGAATGTCATTTATTCATAGGCCGTTTTAAAATATTTTTTAAAGAGCCACAGACAACATAAAACTCCTATGTAAAAAATCCATTATTTCTATTACTAATAACACCTCTGTTCTAATCCCACCTCTAATACAAATCCCTCACAGAGCTTGGGGGAAGTGTCCCATTTTTTTCCCCATTTGAAAAATGGAGAACAAAACTCACCTACTTCACACTACTCTGGTGAGATTATTCACCTCCCTCACAAGTCCTTTTTCAGGTAGGAATGGGGAACTTCATTTAGTTCACAATTTTACAAATCTTACAATTTGGGGGAGAGAATCACAAAATTAACTTGAATGCAAAAACTGTTTTTCCCCCTTCAATTCATCCCCATGGGATTTTTTTCCTGTGGGATGATTCATGCAAGATAAAGGTCAATCTATGCTACATATTAGGGAAGAAAAAATTCCCAACCAGCTAGGCTGCTATGAGGGGAGTCCTATGTATAGTATATAATGCCAGATTATTTTTTTTTCATTTGTGTTTAATATCTTCCCCATTCTGTTCCTTTATTCACAAGCTTATGGCATTCGTTTTTCACCCTACCTGCTCCTCCACTATGGTTTTCATCCTGTTATTTCAGTTGGTTTCACCCCCTTCTCCAATATCTCCGGAGTGGAACAAGAACCCACAAATGTCCAAATCTGAGTTGAACTTCCATCCTTGCAATGTTTGAGTGGGTTTGAAATCAAACATCTATACAACACAGCTCTCCGAAACCAGGCCCCGTCACTTAAAGGAATGAAACAGCTGTGCACTGTTAATTCAATATGACATTCAATAGAATGTGTCAAAAATCTTCCACTCAAACTGTTTTTCGACAGAAAATAAGGCTTTCGACGAAGGGCTTGTCTACACTGGCAATTTACAGCGCTGCAACTTTCTCGCTCAGGGGTGTGAAAAAAACACCCCCTTGAGCACAGCAAGTTTCAGTGCTGTAAAGCACCAGTGTAGACAGTGCACCAGCGCTGGGAGCTAGCCTCTCATGGAGGTGTTTTTTTTTTTTTTTTTTTTAAGAGCCGTGACGACACAAGCCACATTAAAGCGCAGCCGAGGCAGCACTTTATTGTGGCCACTGTTGACTAGCCCTAACCAAATCTTTTCACAAAAAGCGTCAGCTTTCCAGAGAAAATGTTTAGATTGTGTTAGAAGAAACATGGAAATTTTCAATTAAAATGAAAACATCCGTGTAATGGTAACATTTTGTCAACTTTCTACTGAATACATTTTTAAAAGCTGACTCACTCCCGACCCTGTCCCTGTTTATGTTGTATCTTCTTATCCTTCCTGGCTTCATATCACATTTTCTTTTCTATCACAGATCACGCTGTATCTTTTCCGGCACTGTCCTTGGTTTCTGCCTCCTTTTCCTTTCTGTCTCCTTCCACCTCTTTCAAACTCTCACGGTGAAATCCTGGCCACACTGAAGTCAATGCACAACTCCCGCTGACTACAGCAAGGCCAGGATTTTGCCCTCTCTATCCCTACAGTGTGTTCTCTACCTCCTGCCCTATATTTTCTGTCTCTCCTATTTTCTCCCACTTCTTTCTGACAGCACTGGCTAGACAGATGAGCTATGACTGTCCCTCTTCCCCTTTTCCTCCTTCTCCCATTCCTTTACTCCTGCTAACCCTTTCCCACCTGTCAGCCCCTTTCCCCAAACTGTAGAAAATCTGTGTCAGTCACAACTATATTTAGTTATTTGTGTCTCACCCCATCCTCAATGCTTCATCTGTTTGTGTATCTCTTAGATTATAAACTCTCCAGAGGAAAACTGTCTCCCAACCTGTGTTTGTAGAGCACCCTGCACAATGGGGCTCCAATCTTCATTGGAATTTAAGGGGCCAATCATGGTATAAATGATAAATAAAAACAAACAAACAAACAGGAAAGGTTCCTACATTACACAGGCAAGTGGATCTTTTGCCCTGGAGCTCACCCATTCCAGATTGTGAGTGCATGTGCATAAAGGACTTTGAAGAGGAAAGGTCGAGTGTGTGTGCGTTCTGTGATGTTAATGACATTTTATATCACCAAAAATGAACTTCCAAAAAATAAAATGATCTTTTTAATGCAAAACAAGACCTACCAATGAAATACAAAAAATCTTTTCAAACTCTTCACCTCCATATGTAAAAATGCAATCAGTACTAATCTCTACAGCAGGGTGTGACGTTACACTCCATATTCTTCATAGAAATAGTGTTATGATATGAATATGGCATAACTAAGATATATTTTATGCAAGATGGGTCATGTGAGCTATCACTGGAAAGGATATGATTTGCTGAATGTATTTATCCAATTTGTATGCATGTATCATTTCTGTATCAAGAGCTAGGAATATTAACTATGTAACAATTACAATGGTGTTTTCACCTGGGAAATGCCCACCAGACAGTAGGCAAAGAGTCTGGATGAACCATTAAGGAGAACAATAGAACTTTGAAAATGCTAATCTCACTCCTTCCTGAGAAGTTTACTGGGATGCTGCATTGACACAGCAGGGTCAGGTAACCAGGTCACCTGCTACTGGACAATGTCTTGTTGGTACTTTTCCACTGTAGGGAGATGGGGATCAAACAAAGGATTCCCGCCTTAGGTAAATCCTTTTTAAGGCTGGGGAAAGAGTTAATCTTGACTCTCCTCCATGGCCTGCCCAGGAAAGAAGACTGCTAAAAACACCTGGAGGGAAAGGCAGGGATGAGTGCAGGCTGAGACGGGTCCAGGAAGCTACAGAAACTCTTCAACTTGCCTAAAACAACACTGAGGGTGAGAAATTACATTTTGTAACCTGTTTTTTGAGTGTATTAAGCCTAGTTTGCATGTTTTGTTTTATTTGCTCAGTAATCTGCTTTGTTTTATTTACTATCCCTTATAATCAGTTAAAATTACTGTTTGTAGTTAATAAACTTATTTCTTGTTTATAACATAACCCAGTTTCTGTAATTCATATCTGGGGGAGCAAGAAGTTGTGCATATCCCTCTCCACATTGCAGGAGAGGGCGATTTTTATGAGCTTGCGCTGTGCAGAGTTTTCTGTATAGCGCAAGACAATATTATTTTGGGTTTACTCCTCAAAGGGGGTGTGCACGTGAGTGCTGAGTAAATCCCCGAGCTGATTCTTCCCACACAGAGCTGATCTCAGTCTGTGTCTGCAGCTGGGTGTGGCCTTACCTGTGTGTGTGCTAAAGAAGGCTTGAGGGCCTGGCACAGCAAAGACAGGGTGAGGAAGCCCAAGCTGGTGGAACGGGCAGAACCAGTGGGACCTCAGCACATCAGGTGGCACCCGGGACAAGAGAGTCCAACCCGTCACCCGGGGTTCTCAAACTTCATTGCACCTCGACCCCGTTCTGACAACAAAGTTACTACACGCCCCAGGAGGGGGGCGAAGACTGAGCCCCGCTGCTTCAGGTGTGGGTGGAGTTTGGGCTTCAGCTTCAGCCCTGAGTCCCAGCAAGTCTAATATTGGCCCTGGCAACCCCTATTAAAATGGGGTCCCAACCCACCTTGGGGTCCCGACCCACAGTTTGAGAGCCGCTGCTCTAGCGCCAGTGTAACAACCATTAAAACTAGTCTGGGTCTTTGCCCTGCTCTAGTGGCTGACACAAAGAGGTTTATAAACTAACTACTGCCTAAGCTAATTGGCCTGATACAGTAGCTTAGGCCTTAAAGACTCATCCTTGTAAATCCACAGGGCCAGGGTTCAATCCCACAATAAAATCATTGGACCAGCATACCTCCTATGAAAAGACAACAAGATTTCTTAGATGGTACTCATGAGCATGTCTTGAGGACAAGAGGCACTGCTCAAATGATGCAGTATTAGCATCCTGGTATACAAATCTGTGCCCAGGTAGTCATCAAATATAAGACTATAGATGCAACCACTCAAATTTGCTATCTGAGAACATATTATAAAAAAAAATTAAATGATGGTCAAATGACACATCATTTGTGTAACTGATAGAACTTTGCATTGTATATTATACTTGAAATGGTTTATTTGATTTTTTTAGTAGATGCAAATACATTAATGTAATTGTTATTAAGCATTAAAGAAGCAGACAGGGGTAATAATTATATATTTCTTGTGGCTGCTGCAATGCTACTGTCATAAAATACACACAACTATGCCCCAAAAGGGAAATGTTATGGGGAACTATAATTAATAAAAAATGGAAATAACATATTTGGAACCCTGAAATGAAACAGCACTGAAGAAATTCCTTTAAAAAAATAATTTTCTCTCTTTTCCTCCCCCCTTCTTTAAACTTAAGGTGAATTAAAATGCTTGTGAAAAGAAATGAATTGCCAGCACTGGAAAGTGATGTCCTCTATCAATAGAACAAGTTCCAGCAGGGACCGGGGCAACAACTCTGTTCTGAAAATGTGTTTCAACTGATTACTAGTAGGGTTGAGAGGGATAGGAGAATTTCCATGCTCATTCAGTCTTTGACCTCTTTGCCAAGTAGTGTCAGGAAGTTGTGGGCTCAGTCCTCAGCAGTGTCCCTTGAAGGGCGATCACACTTGCCTATGAAGACTGCAAGTTCAGAATACTTTTCTTATCTAAATAGATTGTAGTTGAGAACAAAACAATGAAACAATTGGAGCATAGCAATGCCTGTAATGTGTGTTTCAGAATACAAGAAAACAGGGAAACTCATACCTGCTTAAACAAAAAGTGCAGTGAATTTAGTTTTCACTTGGGAGAGGAGAACACAGAAAAATATAAGAACAAAGTTAAAACTCCTGTTTATCTTTGTAAGAAGACATTTTGAGAAATCCGTTACACAATTTTCCTTAGAGACTTGAAACTAGACCTCCTTTACTGCTGGAGCTATTACTTGTAACTGGCAGGTAACATTATAACAAGATACACCTCTACCTCGATATAACACTGTCCTCAGGAGCCAAAAAATCTTACCGTGTTATAGGTGAAAGCGCGTTATATTGAACTTGCTTTGATCCACTGGAGTGCGGAACCCTCCCACCCCCACCCCCGGCCCGGTCCGCATTATATCCAAATTCGTGTTATATCGGGTAGCGTTATATCGAGGTAGAAGTGTAGTGGGGGAAAAGTCTCTGACAAAAAGAGACAAAGATAAGTTAGATGAGCACACACACAAGAAATGAAAAAGTCCCTTTTGTTGAAATGGGCATCTATTTATAGCAAGGATTTTGGCCTGATTCACTAATCAATCACTTCAGGATTTGAATATCAAAGGCAAACACAGGCTGGGATTTAAGGACAATGGTATGGAGGACTCTATAGGAAAGCTTGCACACTGTCTGCCTGCACATATTGGGCCTGATTCTCCACTGTCTTGTACATTACATATCCATTTAAGGCTCAGTTCTATGTCTATTGAAAACAATGACAAAGCTCCCATTAACTTTAATGGTGCAAAATCAAGCCCTTAGACCTGTGCACGGTGAGTGAAAAACTCTATCATTCCTATTTTGTAACATTTTTTTACCCACTTTGCACACGTCAAAATTACCATAAAAGGTACAAGGCAATGGAGAATCAGACCCATTATTACCGACCTTAACTCATTTGCATTGAAAAACAACCCCTCAAAATGCATCGAAATTCAAACAAAAACACAGGCACAATCATGCTCTACTGGCAGTTTTAGTTGTGAATATAATGATCCATATCGTGCCACACTGAAATTAATGGAAAGAGTTAATGGAGAGTTTTGCTTAACAATGGAGAACCTGGACTGGCCCCATATGTTTTAGGAGCAATTTCTGAACAGAACTGCAAGATCAATTTAGATTGTAGTTTGGCGTGCTAGTTACCAGCAGATGGAGCACTACGCCCAGTTATAAAGTGACTGATTTCACTTTGCAGGTGCTCAGCACTTCTGGAAAAGATGCCTAGATAGAAAATGGATATAAAACAGAGAAAAGAAAGGGGGGAAAGCAATCTATTATTTCCATAATTTCTTGATGATGTTTTTAATATTGCTTATAAAATGTAGTGTATTCACGATAACATACCATATATAGTTTCAGAGTCATTAGTTAACTGTTGATCCAATATTTAACTTCTCATAGACACAATAGTTTTATTTTATACCCTTTAACCATTAAGGCCCTCATCCTGCAATGAGATGCACGAGGGCAACTTCTGCACCTGTATGGAACTCCACTGACTTCAATGCAGGTCTACATAACACATGCAGAATCAGGCCCCTACTGTGTAAGATTACTGACATGACACAGTAATGGATGACAAGATGGACTTCTGTCTGAATCTCTAAAATTCTGCATAATCTACTTTGCATTTATTTACAAAGTCAGAGATTATAGTCGGAAATGAGCTCCAGATGCAAGTTTCAGATACAGATCAGGGCTGCAAATGTCTCAAAGTCTGCAATGCTTTGAACCTCCCATTTATAAAGGTGGCATCATTTGCAAAATTTGAATCTGGGTTTGGATTTTAAAAACTGACTCCCAAAATTCCAGACTGGCCAGATCTAGAGGTTTGACCTGGGCTCAACCTGTCACTAATTATAATCATTCCAGAGATTATTATTATTTATTCACCTGTCAAGATTAGATTGGGTTCAGTCCCATTGTATTGTACAAACAGACTGGGGAAGGGAACATTCTTACTGAGAGCTTACAGGCTAACTAGAGAAGACAGGAAAAGGGTGGGAAGCAGTGCTTAATCTGTAATGCAAGAGGTGCTGGGGCTCAAGCAATTTTTTTACATTCATAACTTCTGCAGCAAGCCCAGAGGTGCTGGGGTTCAGCCCTGGCAAGCTGTAGCACAAATTAAGCGCTGGTGGGAAGGGAAACAGAAAAATGAAGTGACTTGCCCTAAATAATGCAGAGATCACGTCTCCACCCTCTCAGTCCTGTGCACTATGCACTGGCCCATGCTGCCAACAGCGACCTTCTTGTACAACACAGGTGTACATGTGTGCACACAATCCCCTTGCCGAGGAAAGCTTACATTATAGAAAGGGTTGAGGTATTTTCCATGTGCATGTACCTGGGTAGCCTTATACATCAGCCTATATAAACAAATCCTTACCACAGAAGTGGGGCAGAGCACCATAAAACCCTGGGAGAGTCCTCCTGACACACAGGGATTCCCAGTGGCAGCATGGCAAGGCTGATCAGAATTGCACTGTGCCACGAGGGGGTTAAGAGACGAATTGTCTTCTAAAGCCCCCGTTATCCATGTCACTGACGGGCCCTGAACGGGCTGCTGTCAGACCAAATTCAGACAAAGAGTGACCCCTCCCCAAAGGAGTAGTTCCTTGCAGCACAGACGCTGAGCTCCAGCCCAGCCCTTCCTCAGGACTGGATTTGACAACAAGCCATTACTCCTTATCACTAGCACAGTGACTACCATAGGGCCACGTTCACCCCTGGCCCGAAGCCACTGAAGCCAGCGCGTCCGCCCAGCTTTGAGCGTGGCCCCCGGAGCTCAGCTGTGACGCTGGAAGTGGCAGAGGAAACAATGCACATTACCTTGCTGGAGGCCGCCATTCTGGAGAACCCTTGACTACAACTCCCATGAGCCTCACTGCCTACAGCTCCCATCATGTCTGTGGCAGCAGCTTCCCTTCCCTGTTAACCCTCTAGTCCCCATGTAGCGGTGTGGTCTCATCATCCCCTGAGCGTGCTCACCCTGCAGCATCCCTGAGGCAGTGCAGTCTCACCCTCCCGCAGTGACGTGTCACTCAAGTTGACAGTGGGGGAGGTCCAGGTTGGATATCAGGAAAAACTATTTCACTAGGAGGGTGGTGAAACACTGGAATGCGTTACCTAGGGAGGTGGTAGAGTCTCCTTCCTTGGAGGTTTTTAAGGCCCGGCTTGACAAAGCCCTGGCTGGGATGATTTAGCTGGGAATTGGTCCTGCTTTGAGCAGGGGGTTGGACTAGATGACCTCTTGAGGTCCCTTCCAACTCTGATATTCTATGATTCTATGATTCTACGTGGGTGAGGCAGGTTTTACCGCCTGCCTACACCGGGGTTCTCAGCCTTTTTCTTTCTGCAGCCCCCCCAACATGCTATAAAACCTCCACGGCCTGCCTGTGCCACAACAGCTGTTTTTCTGCATACATTCTGCAACAGATTAAAAGCCAGAGCTGGAGTTAGGGGGTAGCAAGCAGGGCAATTGCCCAGTGCCCCATGCCACAGGGGCACCTGCGAAGCTAAGTTGCTCGGGCTTTGGCTTCAGCCCTATGCAGCAGGGTACGAGCTTCAGCCCTGCATGGTGGGGCTCAGGCTCTGGCATTCTTTCCTGGGCCCCAGCGACTCTTAACGCTGGCTCTGCTCTCTGGTTTATTTTGGCGGACCCCTTGAAACCTGCTTGTGACCGCCCCCCCCCCCCCCCCAGGGGGCCTCGGACCTCTGGTTGAGAAGGTTGAGACCACTGGCCTACACAAGAGGTTTTCAACCTTTTTTCATTTGTGGATCCTAAAAATTTTCAAATGGAGGTGCAGTCCCCTTTGGAAATTTTAGACATAGTCTGCGGACCCCCAGGCATCTGCGGACCACAGGTTGAAAAAACCACTGGCCTACCCCTTAGCCTTTAGATCCATGGCTCAGAAGCTGAACACCTAAGAGTGCAGGTTGGATTTCTAACGGGAAGAGTCTACTGTTTTTCCCCAAAGAAAACCAAATATACTTCCTACTAGGTTCTGAATCGTAGTTTTACTTTCCTTCCTCTGATTGCAAATATTAATTCTTATTTTGAGCATGCATTCCTCGCTAATTTGGATAGCATCCATAAACAGAGAGAGGCAGGGACAGAAATTTTTGTATCTTTGCACACAGAAACTAGGATTTTTTCCTCTTCATTGTCTATGGCATCTAGACACCAAGGTGGTAGGTGCCTTAGAGATGGTAATTATATAAATCCCCAAACACAGTATTGTCTTAGAGACTAACAAATTTATTAGAGCATAAGCTTTCGTGGGCTACAGTCCACTTCTTTGGATGCATATAGAATGGAACATATATTGAGAAGATATATATACACACACATACAGAGAGCATGAACAGGTGGGAGTTCATGCTCTCTGTATGTGTGTATATATATCTCCTCAATATATGTTCCATTCTATATGCATCTGAAGAAGTGGGCTGTAGCCCATGAAAGCTTATGCTCTAATAAATTCGTTAGTCTCTAAGGTGCCACAAGTACTCCTGTTCTTTTTGCGGATACAGACTAATACGGCTGCTACTCTGAAACCTGACAGTATTGTCTGTTTTAATATGTATTTGGGGACCACATTTTCATAGTGAAAAGCAAGACTGTGGCGAGGATGCCTGGAGTGGTGGGGATCAGGGTAAGGGAAGTGAAAGCAGAAGGAGTTCGGAGGGAAAGCAGGGAAAGGGGAGTGAGATCTCCCACTCCTTCCACTCCCCTTCTTGACGAGATACCCCACTTTCTCCCTTTGGAGCAGCATAAAAAGATATAGAAGGAGTCAGAGTCTGGCTCCTTATATTTAGTCTCACCTGGTCTGAATGGGACTTTATTCTTCCCCCTTCTCTCTATATCCTTCCCTTGCTCTTGGATTTTATGTTCTTCGTAATCATCGGTGCTTTCCTTTCACCTTTTCTTTTCTCTTCCATTAAACGATTACAATTATATTGTCTAAATGGTTAACTGATTAAAGATAGAGGGGCTGGGGTTGCTCTGGCCAGCGAAGCTGGGGCTCGTTGGCCAGCCGTGGGGCTGGGGTTGGTTGGCCAGCCGGCGAGGTGGGGCCAGGATCCGGCGTGGCGCAACCAGATCCGGGGTCCAGCTGCTGCGGCCGAGGTCCAGCTGGAGCGGTGTGGCTGGGGCCAGAGTCCAGCTGACGGGGTCTGGCTGGAGGGCATGACTGGGGCCAGGGCCGGGGTCCGGCCGGAGGTGCTGGGGTCCAGCCGATGTGGCCAGGGTTAATGGTTGAGGTTGGTTAATCGGTAAGCATTGGGCTGGATGGGGTTAATGGCTAAGGTGGTTAACTGGTAAGCCTAATGCTTACCGGTTAACCAGTAAACATTTTACATCCCTACTCCCATCCCTCTTAGAAAAACTCCTCCCTCCACTTCCTCCTGGTTCCTATTCTCCCTTCAGCCTCCCTTTGCCTTCTACCTTTCCTCTTCCCAGAATCCTCTGTTGTCCCCATTTTCTCTCCGTCTCCCCCCCAAAAATTAATCACCTGTTTTGTCTCCTCACACCCGGTCCCAGATTCCTTTATGCAGCTCTTCCCTCCAGGACAGTGCCAGAGCAGAGGAGAAGTGCAATGTGGTAGCAGGGCTGAGTGTTTCCTACTCTTCCAGCAGTACCTGACTCCTGGAGCTGGACTCTCCGGACAGGCTGGCTGCAGCAGAGGTATCTCCAGTAGGGATGTGGAAAGAAGGGGTGACAATGGCTGTGATCTAGAAAGGTTGGTCCTTAGGGGCTCAAAGGCTCATCCTCTCAGGTCTGCTATTTCATATGATCTTCTGCTTGCTAACGCCAACTGCATGCTGTTCAATGGAGAATGCAACCCAAAATGAGAGACACAATAAAAATGTAACACATGCTTTAAACTGTAAAGGATTAATTTATATTCATAAACTGCATGGTTGGTAACATCATCTTACATTTTCAATATTTCTGACAGGAATCTTGTATAGAAAAGTAAGACAGCACCAAGTGTGTGGGGGACAGTAAATGTGGGAGTAAATCTGGATCTATGCTGTGGAGCAGTGCTGATAGAGAATTCACACACAGGATCTTCACCTTCAAAAAATCAGACTTCATCTAGATCTGCTTCAGTAGCTGAGATCATTACACAGGGAACTGACATGCCAGCAGAGGGCAGTATAGCATACGCAAACCAGTAGAACACTTTCGCCATTACATATTAGCTAAAAGTTTCCTGACTCATACTTGTACTGATTATTATTTATACAGTACCCAAAAAAATTGCCTTACAGAACAAATAAAGAGAGACCTTGTTCCTACCATGGAGATCATACAGTCCAATCTGAGATGCGGTGCAGCAAATGAAAAGTAAACAGACTATGGGAAGGGGTAAGGAAGAACAACATACAATATGCTAGTATGGCAAGTAGGGTTACCATATTTCAACAATCAAAAAAGAGGACGGGAGGAGCCCCGCCCTAGCTCCGCCCCCATCCTGCCCTAGCCCCGTCCCTGCCCCTTCCACTCCCTCCCACTTCCCGCCCTCCTCAGAACCCCCAACCCTCCCCCCTACTCATTCTCCCCTGACTGCCCCCTCATGGGACCCATGCCCCTAACTGCCCCCCAGGACTCCACCCCCTACCTAAGCCTCCCTGCTCCTTGTCCCCTGACTGCCCCCTC